>NC_044916.1:19260136-19382323 GCF_003576645.1 Ipomoea triloba | reverse complement strand
ATCTATAACCTTCATGTCCATAATCACCAATTAATCATAGCTTATATCTATAACCTTCATGTCCATAATCACCAATTAATCATAGCTTATATCTATAACCTTCATATCCATAATTATTATGAGTACACATATGTAAGTATATCCATATTTTTCAACACAAAGCTCATAAATCCCTATCTCAACTATCAATCATCAAATCTTGAGTGACAAAACCAACTTAAGAGATTTCTTACCTTCCGGGTTTCTAATTTCGTAGAAGATCCTTGGAGTTGATTTTCTCCAATTTCACCTTAAAACCCTAAAATTTCATGAACAACATAACACATGATTTTAAGAAATCTTAACTTAGATTCTTGTTCTAGGATGAAAAATAAAGCTATCTACCGAATAAAATTGGAGTTTTACCGAATATTTTGAGACTTGTGTAGAAATCTTGGCTATGGAAGCTAGCTTTAATGGAGGAAAAATGGTGAAGATCACTCTCTCTCTCTCTCTCTTTCTCACGAAATTGATGGATGAAGAAATGAAATGGAAGAAATGAAACTTCTTCCTTCCTAACATATATATATATATACACGTAATATTATATATAATAATAATAATAATAATAATAATAATAATAATAATAATAATAAAATATATGGAATGCTTATTCAAACTCATCTCTTAAAATTAATATTTTAATCATATCGTAAAAATTGTGACACTTGTCACTACCTTGTGGTGGGTAAGGGAAAATATCTTCTTTTGGACTGTTCAGGATTAAAACAGATGAATTCTCGGTAGAAAATAATTTAATTCCAATAATTTTCGAAACCAAAAATTTATCCCAGACTGAAACTTAAAATTGGGCTAGGTTCGGTACACCGCGAAATTTCGCGATGTACGATCAAAAATAAATTTTTGCTGCTATGGGCTAATTTAATTAAATAGGAAATTCCAGAATACTAGTATGGTGTCTAAAAATCCATTTTCTATGACAAACGGGTCCGAATACTAGCTCCAAAATTTTTTGCGGTTCGTGACCGGGACGTACGATCGCAGCTTAATAACAACTATACTCACTTATAAAAATTCTTTTGAAATATCTGAAGATCATAACGTATGAATATCAACGCCTTAGGATAAAATAATAATGTTAGGAAAATACGGGGTATTACACCAGTTAATTGGTAAGTTACCATTCCAATGTCGTTTTATATTTAATGTTATACAAATCCTATGTCATGTTAATGTATTTATTATGTTCACAGATTTAATTGGTCGTGTCGTTTCCATTCATCAGCCAAAAGATATTCAAGTTAAACAAAATTCCCAAAGGTTGATTGATTTTGTTATTGAGGATTGCAGGTATGCAGTTTTGTAATTTGTTATGCCTTATTATTTTATTTCAAAATACAAAAATAATATATTGACAGTAAACATTCTTTTGTAAATAATATTAAAGGTTACATTAAGCATAATATCCAATTTACAATGTTCAGTGAAAGTCGATTGCATTAAGCATGATATCCAAACATGTGTAAACATATATCCTTTATTATTACAAAATTAATTTGTTTTTATTCAGGGAAAGTCGATTGACCGTAACCTTATGGGACGAACATGTGGATTCCGTTTTGCCCTTTCTTAATGGTGCTTTAACAGACCCATTGATTGTTATACTACAATTATGTAGAGCTAGGGTCACTGATGGTGGGTAATAACATAATGGTATATTTTATTTTATTTCTATGAGATATACTTATTTACAAATACTTTTTGTATTTTAGATGGTGAGATTAGGATTTCCAGTTCATATACTGCAACTAGGGTTTTGTTCAACTATGAATGCCCCGAGCTTTTTGCTTTCAAGGATAGGTATTAATACAATTTACTTTAGTCACACCGTATAATATATTTTTGGTAATATCTTTTATGATTACAAGTTATTTTAAATAGTTTGCCTAGGTTCTTGACTCCAATACGGACTATAAGCTCAAGATCTAGAAACACGGGATCCAGATCGTTGGAAACTATGTCAAATGAGAATACCACAGTGACTTCTTTAATGGATATTTATGATGATAAGAAGGTCAAAAACATTTATACTCAATTTATATTAAATTCATTACAATATTCAATTGCTCAATTTTTAACGCATTTTAAATACCATTTATAGATTGGAGAATTTTGGGTCGTTGGAGAAATTACAGATATTCAACGCGACTGGTACTTCATTGCATGTGCGAATAAGGGTTGTGGGAAGAAAATTCAAGAAATTAATGATCAAATGTATTGTAAGTCATGTGACCAACAAAGTCCTGACGAAATAATCAAGTATAAATTGGTTATTGATGTACTTGATGATGAGCAAGATGGACAACTAATTCTTTGGGATAATGTGTGTTCGCCTCTATTAGGGATCACTGCTAGCGAGTTAAAGGGGAAATATTCTGAGGTTAGTGACTTTGTTTTTGAGCATGTTAATAATATTATCCGTTTTATACTATTTAATGTTTATTTGGTTGGAATAGGAGGGTTGTATGCCCAATGAGATTGAGAGATTAATTGGAAAGACCATGAAGTTCATGATAGTTACAAGAGAGGATCAATTTAAGTATAGAGGAAATGCTGCTTTTATTGTTTTAGGAGTGCAAGCTGATGAAGCAATAAGCAATTCTTTCAAAAAGGGATAACAAGGCTGTGTGATTAGGAAGCTTGCTGAGGAAAAAGAATTCAATGAAAATTTTGGACAAGTTTGTACTATTTAACATGTTTATAAATATTGTTTTAAATTCTTTTATGCTAATGTTTATTATTTTTTTGAATCAGGGCATTGAACCACTAGAAGTTATACCTTCGTCTAATTCAGAAGTAATCATTCTTGATGAAAGCACTCCTGACCAGCAATCATTGAAGAGAACAAACATGGATTGTTCATCATCTTCAAAGACTTTGAAAAAGCCTAAGAATGAGCCCAACCCATGCTAGCCTTTGTTATTTTGGAGCTATTTAAGCATGAACAATAAGTATTTCATTTGGTGTTTTTATTACTTTGAATAGACTTAACACTTAACAGATGGTTTATTCTGTTAAGTTTTACACTTTTGTTTAATACATGCTATAATTTGATGTTATGTTTTTGTATTATTCTTTTAAACAATCTTCAAAATGCTGCCACTGTTTTGCACAACTTAACAATATTTCATTTTCAAACTTTCCATAACGCATTTAATATATTTTCACTTATTAAGGATAGTACTAATGGGGGCATATTCAAGACCGAAATGGAGAATCTATAACCAAAGAAAAATAACAAAACAATTAGATGCTGAAAAAGCAGAGAAAATTAGATGAATCCCGAGGTAGTTTCACTATGGAACATAAAAAAACCAGGAACATACCATGTAATAATTGATAAATGAGCCGCCTTTCATTATGAACTTTGCAACAGAATAAGCCAAATCCTCAGCTGGACGGTAAGGTACTGGACCTCCAAATTCAGTAAACCTGCAATAGCATTCAACGAGATTATTAGCAAGGTCAAATATGGAATTTGGCATTGAGCACAGATATTTACAACGGAAAAAGACTAAAGTATGCAAGTTACCAAGCAGTCCAGGCTTCGGTCCACATCTTGGGTTTATAAGCCTTATTTGGCGAAAACCAGTCACAATAGAAACCATTGCAGGCATTAACCTGGTAGAAAAATAATAGACATCCCAAGGTGTTTCAATGAATGGAAAATGACGATCTAAGAAAATAGATGTCTACACATATTAAGACCTCAAATTTCAACAAATGCCACCAACATCTAGGATCATCCTCTGCAATATTTCGCTCCACCTTGCCCACAAGATCAGCACCAACATCTGCAACTTTTGTATAAATGCCACCACCAACTCTGCCATAAAGGGCCATTGAAGATCCACCAAGGCCATAACCAGTAATAGACATTATCCATTGTAATTAATTATCATACCCTTTCTAGCTTCCAAAGTTGTTCTGGCAGTTGCATAAGTTGCTATTTTCATTCCAAGAAAACCAGAAACTACAAAAGTAAGAGCACCAAGCAAGAAAGATATGGTGCTAAAGACAACAGTAGCAAGAGCAGGCTTGCACAATTTGGTCTCATCATATGTGCAAGGCTGGCTGTTTGTGCTAAAACCTTCAACTGAGCCAAGAAAGACGAAGATCAAAATAGCAAAAGCAACCATGAAAATACCAACATATTGGTATTCAGTGAAAAGGAAAGAAGTTGCACATGCAACACAACAAATTCCACAGTTGATATTAGAAAAATATCCCCTGCTGGTGCCACATACCCAAACCAGTAAATCTATAAACTGTTAGGAACATAATGTAATAGGTTTTGATGATACCAAATATAATTTTAAATCCCCTAAGTCTCGAAAGATAAGAAATTCTTGTAAAGTTCGACAAGTAAACTAAGAGCGAAAATACAACCGGGTAACTTGAGCTCAACTCGAAAAATATTTAAGCTTAAGGTAAACTTGTGTGAACACCTTAGAAGTCTCGTGTTGTAATCTTATAGATAGATCAGCAGAAGGCACGGGACAACACTAGAGGGATAAGGGTCTGCGAGACATCAACTAAGTCTCGAGACATAAGCAGAGTTCGAGAGATAGGATCTCTCGATACAACAATCCAGTTCGAGACATGGGATCGAGACATCAGACAATCGAGACATCAACCTTGGTCTCGATAAACTGATACTTCTCCAATTGATTAAAATGGCAGTTGAAAAGCATGGATAAAATAATCCAAGTCTGGAGAAGAAGAATATCATGGAGATAAAATATTAAGGAGGTGTCGAAAGAACTTTATGGAAACTACCGAAAGTGGATGCCACGTCAGACTTCCACCACAAACGGTCTAAAGGTACACCGAAATAAGGCATGGTCTTAATTCCCTAAAACGAGGATCAATGAGAATATAAAAGAGTAACTTTTACCAAAAGTAGTAAGTGGAGCATGGACTCAAGAAAGTGGATTATGGGATATTCACTACAAGACAAAAGGTTCAAGTTACAAGACCACCACTTCATGAAACATGCTAAAAATATGCAAGTCCCATGATCAGCATGAGAGACAGATTTCAAACGGAATAATTTTCCCTCCAACGGAATTATTCCTCAACTCTCATATATAAGGACGTGAAGGCACAAGAGAAAAAAGTTACGAAGTTTTTGAGAAAGGTTGGTTCGAAAATTTTAAGAGGTGTTTCTTTTCAAACGTCCAAAAGTGCAAGTGCTAAATCCAGAATATCACTTTGATATTCACAAGTGCGAGAAAACACATATTAGTGTTTGAGAGAGTTACATAGCTTCAAAGATATACATATCCAGAAGGTGATCAAAGCTGCTCAACAAGGATTATCATTCAACGAAAGCTCTTGATCAGATTGGAGATTGTTACACTCAACCGTGACATCTAAAGGTCCTTGCTTTGGATAAGGCAAGAAGAGGTTGAGTAACCTGGCAGCTGTCTTGCGAAAAACCTGAGGCTTGAGGCGGGCTTGGTGATCAAAGCTCAAGTGCTCGAGAGGTGGAGTAACTTGAAGCGGGGAGAAAAACCTGAGGAGAGGCGGAGTAACCTGGGAGCTGTCTTGTGAAGATCCTGAGGCTTGAGGCGGGCTTGGTGATCAAAGCTCAAGTGCTCGAGAGGTGGAGTAACAAGAAGCGGGGCGAAAAACCTGAGGCTTGAGGCGGGCTTCGTGATCAAAGCTCAAGCGCTCGATATTGTACTAAAAAGGGAAGTTTTTAGTGCAATCCTTCCAGGGAGTTTCTGGAAGAAGAGTGGACGTAGGCGGGTTGGCAGAACCACTTAAAAATCTCTCTTGCATTTACTTTCTTGTTTTATCTCTCGCTAACTATCTCTCGAACTGCACTACATATAATCACACTTCTCGAACTAACCCAACCTCGTGCTAATTAAAAGGGGATAACTTTTCCGCTGCGCATAAAACTTTGTCTTCATCTTGTGAGGTATCGGACCTAAACATCCTAAGTCCAATACACACGAGAGTCGAAAAGATTTGCAAAATCTTATACAAGTCTATTCACCCCCCCCTCTAGACTTGTACCCCATCCCCTTGGGACCAACAATTGGTATCAGAGCAAGTTCTCTGATCGATATAAACCTTGTTTATATTGCCTAGAGATCCTTCTTTGAAAAATCTTTAAAATTTTTCAAAGCACGAGATAATTTTCAAATGGACAGCATGTTGTCGAGACATCTTCTTTTTGATCTTAGCAGGTTCGATGACTGGAAAACACGCATGCTTGCGTACTATCAGCCCTCCATGATGAGATGGCCGAGTTATAACTCTGGACCAGTCAAGATCTAATGGTCAAACTGCTGCAGCAAACCAAAACACCAAAGTATCCAAAACCTAGGGAAGAATGGACAAGTGATGATAGGAAGAGAAACAACCTGGACAACATTGCCAAGGATATTCTCTTCAGAGCTATAGACGAAACCATCTTCCCAAAGTAAGAAAGTGCAAAACGGCAAAAGAGGTATGGGATACTTTGATGTTAATTGGTGAAGGTGACGAACAAGAAAAGGAGAACAAGCTCACCGTGGCTATGAAGAAGTTCGAGGACTTCAAGATGAAACCAGGAGAGAGCATCGACAGCATGGAATCTCGGTTCATGAAGCTATCAATTGAGATCAGTGATCTCGAGAAGGAGATTCCACAAAAGGAGCTAAACCTGAAGGTCTTACGAGGCCTTATCAAGGAGTGGGAAATGAAGGTGATCACAATGCGCGATCACAGGGATTTGAAGAACACCACAACTGACCAACTATTCAGAGATCTCAAAGCTTTCGAATTTGAGATTTCCAAGAGATGAGGACGTGGTGGACAGACGGAATGTGGCACTGGTTGCTGATCAACCATCCACCTCCTCAAGGTCAGACCCTAATCCCACAAATCTTTTATCTGATGAACAATTTGCTCTTTTTATGAGAAAGTTCAGGAAGTTCATAAAGAAGAATCCAGAGAGCAACATCAGTTCACCTTCCTCCTCAAGAAGGAAAACCGAGAGATACTCAGCTAGGAGGTCGGAAGAGGAAAATCAGGGTCTCTGCTACAACTGCAGAATACCAGGACATTTCAAGGCCGAATGTCCTTACCCTATGGTAAGCAAATATCAAGGCCAAGAAGGCAGGGATTCCAGAAGAAAGGAGGAATCCAAGGAGAAGCCAGCACAAGGTGGCTTCAAGGGAGAACCAAAGACACATTTGCGCAGAAAGGCGCTTGTTGCTGAGGAACTTGAGAAGGAAATCGAGGAGTCAGAGACATCGAGCTCCAGCGATAGCAGCAGCAGCTCAGAGGATGAGAGGGGGCTCATCTGTCTATACACTACAGAAGGGGAGGATCAATGCTTAATGGCGATTAACAATGAGGTAACCTCCACTTCTACATCTCGCTGCTCTATTTCTACTTCTCAATGCTCTTATTTTAGAAGCGATGAGGATCCCTTTGAGACCATGGAATTGCTCAGAAGGGACCTCAACATCGCTAATAGCACTCATGCTAAAGTTCTGGAGGAGAACAGCAAACTAATTGCTGAAAGAGAAACGCTTAAGAATGTCTCGAAAGAGAATTCAGAGCTAACTCTCAAAGTAAGCAACTTAGAAGCTGAGATCATCCAACTCAAGGAAGAGTGCAAAGCTCGAGAGGCGAGAGAGCTTAATCTTAGAAAGGTCATCGCATCATATACTAATTCCTCCAAGGCAGTGGAGAAAATGGTAAATGATCATAGGCCCACAAATGACAGAACCGGACTAGGGTTCCGTCAGAACTGTCTCTCGAGAGATAAACAGACCAATGGTTTGGGAACTTCAAGTAATGGAGGATCTCAACCCAAACCAAATAAGGGTCATAAAGGACCAACAGAAAAGACCAGAGTAGCTATCCACAAACCGTCCCTATACACCAGCACTGGAAAGTATAGGAAAGCTACGAAGAATGGCCGGGTTAACAATATCGAGAGATCACTAGCTATCTCTCGCAAGGCCATACCAAGTACAAGAGAAGTTACATTCCATATAATGCGCCTCAAGGGAAATATGGAAGGTCTGAGATCCATAGAGTTAGGACCTCACGGATGGAGAAAGGCAGACTCTACCCATCTAGTGAGGATTGGTCAGAAGTATATGAATCGTGGAACAAACCCCAGTTTCAACGATACCACATGACCAAACAGGCTATGAAGGGCATGGTGCATAAGTTCGAAGTCAGGCCTCAACCAAAACTGATCTATGCACCTTAGAGGCCCAGAGTCTTTGCTAGCATTCCTTACGATTATAAATCGTATAATGGCTACATTGCACCTAGGCCTGGAGTAGTGGGCCCGAGGTATAAATGGATGCCTAAACTTACTAACCAACCAGGACCCAAAGTTTGGGTACCTAAATCTTCTTGATTTGCATACAGGACACCAGGGACGTATGGTTCATTGACAGTGGATGTTCGAGACACATGACGGGAAATCTAACTCTGCTAGAGAACATCCATCCTATCGAAGGTCCCTTGGTGACATTTGGAGACAACGAGAAGAAAGGACGAACAAGGGCTGTTGGTGAGATCCATAAGAATGAATTGGTGATCAAGGAGGTATCCTACGTTGAGGGGCTCAAGTTCAACCTCCTTAGCACGAGCCAATTCTGTGACAAGGGCTACAAAGTTATCTTCACCAAAAGCAAGTGCCGAATCATACAAGAGGAATCTCTCGAAGTCGTCCTGGAAGCAGCAAGGAAAGGAAACATGTACATAGTGGATTAGAGATCTGCCAAATCATCCCTATGTATGCTAGCAAGGAGCAAAGAGGACTTATGCTGGGATTGGCATAGTAAACTGAGCCACCTGAACTTCAAAACCATCAACAAGCTTACTAAGAGGAACCTTGTGGAAGGACTGCCCAAAGTTACGTTTCGAAAGGACAAAATCTGTGAGGCGTGTCAACGGTGCAAGCAGATCAAATCCTCTTTCAAAAACAAAGCCGAGACATCATCCACTAGACCATTAAGTCTTCTTCATATGGACTTATTTGGCCCGGTGGATCCACCCAGCATGAGAGGAAGGAAGTACACTCTTGTGGTAGTATATGACTACACAAGATTCACCTGGACCGTGTTCTTAACCAAGAAAAGCGAGACGAAAGTTGCCCTACCAAATCTTTTGAAGCAAGTTCAAGTTGAAAAGGATGTCTCGATACTAAAAATTCGGTCAGACCAAGGTGGACAGTTCGTTAATCAAGTAATCGAAAGCTACTGCAACGAGAACGGGATTCATCATCAGCTGTCAGCCGCTCGAACACCTCAACAGAACGGGGTCGCTGAAAGGAGAAACAGAACTCTCAAGGAAGCAGCAAGGACCATGCTCTCACAAGCCAACATATCACAAGGATTTTGGGCAGAAGCAATTAACACAGCTTGCTATACCCAAAATCGGTCCTTGATCGTGAAAGGAGTTGGAAAGACTCCATATGAGTTGTGGAATGGGAGGAAACCGAATGTAAGCTACTTCCACACATTCGGATGCAAATGTTATGTCCACAACAATGGGAAGACTCATCTAAGAGCCTTTGATGAGAAAGCAGATGATGGAGTATTTCTGGGATACTCATCGACAAGTAAAGCATTTAGAGTCTTCAACAAGCGGAGATTGGTGGTTAAAGAATCCATACATGTCTCTTTTGATGATAGAGCATCGACAGATCAACCATCAAAGTCAAAGGAAGCAGCTGAAAGTATTGAGGAAGTTCAGCCGGAATCGATCGAGAGATCAAACTTACCTCTTGATAGGAAGCAGTTAATAGTTCGAGACGTAGCAGAACTCCAGTCAGAATCAGATGATGAAGAAACTACCAAGGAGAAAGCTTCTAGCTCAGTTGAACCAACCCAGATCACAAATGATCCACCCTCCCCTCAACCTACAACGGAGGCATCAATCGAGGAACCGCAACCAGATCTAAGATGGCTGAGAAGTCACTCCATCAAGTAATTAGAAATGTACGTGACAAAGTTCGAACCAGATCAGCATATCGAGAAAGCATGCTTGCTTGCTTTCTATCTCAAATAGAGCCTAAAGTGATTGATGAGGCTCTAAGTGATCCAGATTGGGTGCAAGCCATGCAAGAGGAACTTCATCAGTTTGAGAGAAACGACGTTTGGGAACTAGTTCCGAGACCTCATCATCAAAATGTCATTGGCACGAAGTGGGTTTTCAGAAACAAGATGAATGAGGATGGAGTCATTGTTAGGAACAAAGCTAGACTTGTTGCTAAAGGATATTGCCAGGAGGAAGGGATAGATTTTGATGAAACCTTCGCTCCGGTGGCACGTCTCGAAGCCATACGCATCTTTCTCGCATATGCCGCCTTCAAAGACTTCAAAGTGTATCAAATGGATGTCAAGAGCGCTTTTCTGAATGGACTTCTCGAGGAAGAGGGGTACGTTGAACAACCTCCGGGTTTCTTGAAGGACGTGGGAGCTGACAAAGTATACAAGTTGAAGAAGGCACTTTACGGCTTAAAACAAGCTCCGAGAGCTTGGTATGATACGTTATCCTCTTTTCTACTTCAATGTGGGTTCACCAAAGGCCTAGTGGACAAAACATTGTTTAGAATTAAGGATGAAGATCATATTTTATTGGTGCAAATCTATGTGGACGATATCATCTGGAAGCACCAATCCAGACTTATGCGAGAAATTCTCCAGTTTGATGAAAGGGAAGTTCGAGATGAGCATGATGGGAGAGCTCAATTACTTCCTTGGACTACAAGTGAGACAACTTAAGGAGGGTATCTTCATCAACCAGGAGAAATACACCAAAGATCTGCTCAGGAAATACAATATAGAAGGGAAATCTTCAGTCAAAGTACCCATGGGAACCTCTCTACGCATCGATGTCGACAGTGAGGGTCGAGAGGTTGATCAAACTACATATAGAGGTATCATCGGATCTCTTCTTTACTTAACTGCTAGTAGACCAGATATATCCTTTGCAGTAGGTGTATGTGCTAGATTTCAGGCAAGTCCTAAGGAAAGTCACTTAAATGCATCTAAGAAGATTCTTAGATATCTCAAGGGTACGCAAAGTGTTGGACTTTGGTACTCGAGAGGTGGATCTTTCGAACTAATGGGATATTCAGATGCGGACTTTGCCGGTTGTAAAATAGATCGAAAGAGCACATCTGGGACATGTCAGTTTCTGAGTGGAAGACTTGTCTCATGGTTTAGCAAGAAACAGCATTCAATAGCTACAAGCACCGCTGAGGCAGAATCTGTAGCAGCTGGAAGTTGTTGTGCTCAGGTTTTATGGATGAAGCAGCAGTTGCTGGATTATGGCGTTGAATGTAAAGAGGTTAAGATCATGTGTGACAACACTAGTGCTATAGCTATCACTCAGAATCCAGTGTTACACTCAAGGACAAAGCATATTGATATAAAGTATCATTTCATCCGTGATCATGTTGAGAAAAAGGATATAACCTTGGAATATGTTGCAACAGAGGAGCAACTAGCAGATATTTTCACAAAAGCATTATGTGAAAATAGATTCTCTCAACTAAGGTTAGAATTGGGAATGATAGAATTGGGTTGAATGGTCAAATCTTATCTTCTTGTATTTAGTGTCATGAACTGTTTCGCATGTGAGGAGCAGTTTCATCAACTTTATGGCAGCCTTGGAGCTACACAGCATTGAATGGTCATTCATATAACATCTCGTGACTGTACAGTGCAAAGTTTTGAGCTATAAATAGAGGGTTCTCTTCAGCAGTTTATGACATCGACTTCTTCATGGAGAAGAAGAAAGGAAAAGACGATGTACCATTCTGGTATAGAGGAAGGAAATCAGCAACCAAGTCCAAAGACTTTCAAGGAGAAAACTATCCAGAATCAACGAAGGGTGAACAGATTGCGGAGCTTCCTGATAATCCAAGCAAGTATCCTATTCCCATCCAAGGTGAATGGATCCCCAAATGCGTGGAGGTCCACAATGGTGGGATACTGGAGTCAGGGGAAGAGTCCCGTATAAGTGGGACTCCTACAGCTGCACATTCCGGAAAAGGATCTCCCTCAACCAAATGGAGAACCAAGGGAAAGGGAGACGGGGCCTGTGAGGAAGGCAGCAGCGGAGAGAAAGAGAAGAATAAGAAGAATTAGCCACCTCTAGTTTTGTTACTCAACTAAATAGGATTATAGATGGCTAGTTCTTGTTCTAACAATAGATTCCTATATGGCTCTCCAAGGCCAAACAAAAGTTTCTAAGGAATCTAATAGAATATTGATTCATATGTAATGTGTTCGGAAATCACTAAATGAACTTAAGGAAATGTTCCAAGTGATATCTTTTAGATGAATCAATCTTGTTCCTTTTATCGCAATCTGTGTTCGAAAGGTAGTTCGAGAGATACCCACTCAGTTTGGCTATATACGTTATGTCTCGAAGTAAGGGAGTTCAAGAGATCACTTCGAAAAATAGCAAACTGAATTTATAAGTATCTCTAAGTGGAGGAATAAGGAGGGTTAAGGATTAATCACTCAGGGGGAAGATTCTTAACCACAGGAATGCTAATATATCAGATCAAGACGGAGGAATAAGGATGTTTAGGGATCAATCACTCAGGGGGAAGATCCTTAAACTCATTTGGAAGACAGTTCACCTTCGAGAGGTGAAACTGACGGGCTCAACGGATATATGTGGAACGGCTAACTTTGGACATTAATGTTAGCCACGTGGTCTTCGGTTACTAACGGTTTTCCGTATTTAAGGGCACTATCTTGATGAGTGGGAGCATGCTCATAAAGATATTTTATCTTATAAAACCCACCTAAACCGTCCCATACTCTTTTCAATAATACCCTTACCATATTTTATACGCTGACCATTATCAGGGGTATTTCTGACCTTTCATTTTGTTCAAATTAACCAGGATTCGTTAGTCGGGTTAATCTCTCGACCCTACCCACATATCCGACCCAAATACACAAGATATAAAAGCCAAATCCATCATCCTCACCCGAATTCAAGCTCAAACCGAATATCCAAAATCCCCAAAATACATACACTGTACACATTCCCTCCAAAACATCAAAGCTTGCATCAATGGCGTCCGAATCTTCCACCTCATCTTCCGACGCATACCAGAGAGAGCTGGAACACATACGCACTCAAATCAAACAAGTCAAGGCGGGGAGTATCCTTGACAGAAATGGTTTCGTTACTCACTCGACGAACCCGAAAATGGCAGAGAAGGTCCTGAAGAAGTTCGAGAAGGCAGGACTGATGAAGTACATGACGCACGACTATCGAACCATCCACGACCTCGACTTCACCGAATGGTTCGCGAATGCTAAGGTCACAAAGGGCAAGATTGAAAGCCGCTTCAACGAACTTGACATCACAACATCTGTTGGTGACCTAAGGGCAGCATTTGACTTTGCCGCGTCAGAAGAGGCAGTCAAGCATCTCTCGGATTACAATCTGGACAAGCAAGCTTTTTGGGACAGAATCCGATTGGAGACTGCACCGCCCAGAGCAACCTCTGCCCTCCGCAAGTTCCATTTGAAGGAGAGGTTTGCAATGGCCGCCGACTTAATCATGAAATTCATTCTTGGCAAGGTGACCGGAACCGATGAAATTAATCTGGACATCCTCAAAATCCTTCATGCCATCTGGACCAACAACCAAATGGACTGGGCGCACATCATCTTCAACTTCCTCAAGCAGCAAGTGCAGGGCTCAGTCTCAAGCTCCAACCTGTTGATCAGTAAAAAGGTTGGTTTCGGTTTCGTTGTCCAGTACTTATTAAGTCTGAAGGGCTTACAGTTGAGGGAAGGGCGAGAGATTCATCGAAATACCTATATGGGTAGGACGAAATCTCAAGCTCCAAAGGCTAAGGGTGTCAAGATTGCACCCTCTCCCTCAAAGCCTAAGGGAAAGGGCAAAAGGAAAGCCCAAGCAGTTGAGGAGAACTCTGATGATGAGCCTCTGGGTACACTGATCAAGAGGGTTGCCTTGCCAACGAGGGCTAAGAAAGCTAAATCTGTTGCTGTCACCCAGATTCGAGAGGTGACACCCTCTGTTATCCAAGTACCGTTTGAGAACAGGGCACAAGCCCAGGGGGAACCTCAGGTTACATTGGCCGCTGAGGTTGAGAGAGTACCCCCTACCAGGTCCATCTCAGGTGATATTGTTGTTGATCTGCGTATTGATGGTGCTGGTGAGGCTGATGACTGTGTGGATATGCCTCGAGAGGAGGCTCGAGAGGTTGAAGGCACTGGGATCAGTGATCCAGTGCAAGGGGATGTTGTGGAACCACTGGTAGTGGTTCGAGAGATAGCAGATCCAGCAGTTGAAGTTCCAGACCAAGTGGTATATACTGCTGATGATCAGGGCACTGTGGTCAGGGACCTAGTGCAAAGTGCTCAAAATGTGATTTTGACACCTAATGAGTCTGCTCAAATCGAAAGGTCAATCGCAAGAACCGTAGCAGATGTTGGGTTGGATCGTGATCTCTCGGACGATAATCGAGAGATCAATGAACAAGCAGTGGAAGCAGCATCAGCAACAGAGATCCTATCTGCTGATTCTCATGATCTGAACAATGATGTTACTTCTCAATTAGATCAACGTGTTGAAAACATGTCTAGTCTAGACGATTTCTCCAGAGTACTTCGATGGATCAACTGGAGAACAGGTCCGTTTGATCAACTGATTTCAAGAGCAGCAGATATGCAGGCTGAGGAGGTCTTTGCTTTAAGTTGGTTAAACCTCACCGAGATCCCAGCCAATGAACTTCTGAACCTAGCCCATGAGATGCACGTGACCAGGATGAATCTTGGTCGTTCTGACAAAGGAAAGGGCATAGCTGCTGATGAACAAGAAGCCGAGCCTGAAATAGATCCTGAAGTAGAAGCCAAATTTCAAGAAGATATCAGGCTCGCCACTGCTCTATCCTTGGGACAGACTGTAGAACATACGAGAGGTCCAGGAGAAACCTCAGGGGTTGCACGAGATAAACTTGAAAATCCTATTGCAACAACCGCAATCCCTCTGTCCCAAGTGAGTAATTCTGCTCTGGACATACAGGTAGCAGCTTCGAGAGATGAATCCGAGATCTCTGAAGCACTTGAGGTAGCACCCAACTCCGTTCTACTGCTGCCAGCACCTGAGTCCACACCCTCGAATGGCACCGATGAAGCTCAAACAGTTCGAGAGGGTGAAATTCCGTTGCTCCAACTACCAGGCTTTCCTATTGACATGGAACTGCCATCACCATTCCTGCTACCAGATGATACCGCATCAACCTTTGCAGCCAGGATGGTCGATAGACAAAGGTGGAGTGCATCAGCTGCTCCTGAAACAATAGTCATTCCAGATTCACCTGAGCAGTCTGAGATGCACCCTGATGAGCAACGAGAGCAGAATACTTCAAGTCCTGCTGGTTCGAGAGGTACTGAGGAGGAAGATGTGCCCATCAATGGTGGAAACCGGGAAGCACCTGTCGATGCACAATCTCCGTCTTCAACTCCAATCCCACCAGCAGATGACCATGTTCCCAGCTCTGGTTCGAGAGGTGATGCTGAGGATGATCTTCAATTGGATGGAAATCGGGAAGCATCCAATACAGAGGTATCTCCCTTAGCTGATCCAATCCCACCAGTTGCTGAAGCATCCAATACAGAGGTATCTCCCTTAGCTGATCCAATCCCACCAGTTGCTGAAGCTGAGGTTCCAAGTTCGAGAGGTGATGAGCAAGAAGTGATCCATCCCTCAGGTGGAAACCGGGAAGCACCTGACATGGAGCTACCTTCGCGCTCTAAACCCAGTGTCCCTACTGTTCCTCAGACACTCAATCGAGAGGTGGACTCGCAATTGCAAGTCATGGGTGGAAATCTGGAAGCACCCAAGTCCCCTCCGACTAAAGGTACTACTCGACCTTCTTCTCCTACTTCTAACTATGATCGACAGGCTGAAGAAGCCTTCATTGGCGAAGTGCGCACGTTCATGGCCGATCAATCTCAAAAGATGGCTCACCTTGAACGTATACTGCTCATCGTTCGTAACGCATCAATACCTGCTGCTGGCACAAGTGACTCCCAAGCCAACCATGCAGAACTACTCGAACAAGCAGTATGGGCTGAGGATGCAACACAGCGAGCTGCAAATGAAGCTGCATGTAACACCCCCATTTTTCAAACCAAAAATTAGATCGATTTTCCCTAATTTTTTCTTTCTTAATAATTCACTAACAATATTGAGGAAGCTTTACATACTTAATTGAATAGGGATGCTACCGCCACACCTAATCCTTACTTGATTAGATGCAAGGCTAACCTTAAACAATACCAAAATAAAATCCTTAGTTCACAAGTCTTTCTAAAAGTAAAAATAATAATCCACTATTACATCAATTTCTTCTTAAGCCTTGATAGTCCTCAGAATCTCGGTCTACCGCACTCTCACAGCAAACCATGTCAAACATCACCTGCTACTCAAATAGGGATTTCAAAACACAACAAGAAAGTAACGGGTTAGCAACACTTGCTAAGTAAGGGACTACTTGCCCCTAAAGAAAACAATTTTAGAAAATAAGAATTTACTTTACTTTACCCCTTCTTTCAAAAACTCGGATGCACTGCACTTTAATTCAGTAAAGCGATTTATAGATATACATATAAACGTTTCATAATATCATCACTTTAAAGATTTTCTTAAAACTTTATTTTGTGCCATACTTGCACACCACAAAATACATATGGAAGCACATCAATCACACATAAATGGGACAGGGTCCTTTATACTTAGGCCCTAGTGAACAGCTCCACGCTGAACACTCCGCAAAATTCCCATGCCAATGGAAACAGGACTCTAACCTTAAGTGTGCACACCCCCGAGTGAGGATTCCAAGCCTCACCGGGAAATTACTAGTTCTAGTATTCGGGGATTTTTCCTACCGAATACTCCACAAAACAGGGTACATAGACCCTAGTGGTAGGCAAAAACCTAACCACTCCTCAAATCAACAGGACAATAAATGTCCTAGTATCCGGGGATTGTTCCTACCGGATACTCCTCAAACAAGGTATGAACCCTAGTGGTTGGATTATCCTAACCACTCCTCAACAGGGCATAGCCCTAGTATTCAGCATACAACTAAATACTCCACAATTTCCAAGTCACATATCTTCCATAAGTTTTCAAAATATTTTATGTAATGAAATATAGCCCTTAGGCTCTCAAAATCTCTTGACCAAAATCAATTTATCAAAAATCTCAAACTTGAGTTCTTAATATAGATTATACCTCATTATATTTCCATAAGTTTTGAAATCAAGACGTAGCATAAAAGCTTGTTCATAAATTTCATAGAAAAAATAATATTTGTAAAATTAATCATTACTTGCGTTGTACATCCGATCTCTCAAAATGAGGTTTTCTTCCAAAATACAATTAGGCTAATTCTTTCCCTTGAAAAGCTCAATAAAACTCATTTCGCAACCAAGAGTCCAAAATCTACATTTTGGTCAATTTATTCCATTTGTCACTAACATGCATTCTACATAATGAGGAGTCCAATGTACACACAACATATAAGTAAAATTTAAATTTGTAAGGAATGTACATATGCATACATAATTCGTACGCCACTTATTCAAGAAAACAAATAATGATTATTATTATTATATATATATATATTTTTTATAAAACTTCGTACGGCATTTAACAGTGGAACAAAATAATAAATTTTGTTATTATTATTAGTATTATTATTACTAATAAAATAACGTACGTACATAACATAACCTTACTAATCAAACATATTCATATACTAATTGTGATACATAGAAAATTCATACTAATTGACAATAATAACTCGAGTAATAAATTGTGTACATTCAATAAGAAATTAAATGTAATGCTTGTACATAAATAATTAAATATATACCCATAAAATAATAATAATAATCATAAGCATACGTACTTACGTAAAGTTCTTTACATATAATCATATATTTATTGTTATTTTTTTATATAAAACCTACGTACGTACTACACATATACTTTATATATATAATATATACTTATATATCCACATACGTACATAATCAATATAAAAATAATTTTTTTTAATATATGTACTTACGTACATAATAGCAATATATACGTATAAAATATACATTTTTTTTTTTGGAAACACAAAAGAACATATATTTATGTACACTACTTTTAGTACACTAATTTATAAGGAATATGATTATAATATATGAATATATACATACTGCTACACACAAGAATTAATATATATGTATATATACAAGATTTTAAGTACAATTATTCATCAATACTTTCAAATACCATAATCTCTACCACAAGAGATAACTTGTACTATAAAGGTAATACATGCTTCAAGAATTTATGTAAGACAACCATGACTCGATCAATCCACACAAAAGAAAATCATGTTTTAGTCATAGACTAAAACGCATAAGGGCAAGACATAAAACCATAAATCCACTTACTTGAGAGTTTGATTTCTTCCAAGTTTCTCTACACCTTCAAATATTCAAGGTCTCTTCTTCTATCACCCACATCATAGGCTTAGGGATATATATTCCAACTCTTGAAGAAACAAGAAGATGATAAATTTCTTTTTCTTTTAGGATGAAGTTGACGGCATATGGGGGAGAAGGAGGAAGAAGAAGATTAATTCTCCACTTCTAATTTTTTTTTCGGTAAAAGGGGAGGAGAAAAAGGAGGAGTGGTAGAAGACATCCACTCATCCTCATCCATTCATCATTAAACATAATAATAAATATAATAAATTAGAAATTGTAACTCATGTAACCTCCTAATCATATCCAATCACATTTAAATAAATATTTTTTTTTATGATTAATAGAAGAAAATGTATTGGATAGATACACATACATATATACATGTTTACATATATATACGTACACATAGTATTCCATATATATAATAGTAATATATATACACACTTACATATATATGTATGTAAAAATGTTTATATTTAAAAGTAATATATACATACGTATACTACATATACATATATAATATACATTACCAAAGTGCATAATTATATTTAATTATATAGTTTAATAACAATATTAATAATAGTACTCATAATGATAATCATACTAATAATAATAATATTACTAGTAATAATGATGATGAGAATAAGGTTTCAAATGGACTTTGAGGAATAAAGAATTGTGATGGCTTGAAGGTTAAGATTGTAGTGTTCAATAGTAGAGGTATAGGGTTCAAATCTCAACAATATAAATAAATATTTTCTTTTTCTCTCATAAAGATGAACACTATTTCCCAATTGAATAATTATTTAACTTGGTGAAAAATCAGGGTATTACAATCTACCCTCCTTAAAAGAAAACTTCGTCCCCGAAGCAGCCCTATCTTAAAACTAACGCCAAAAAACGAGGTGTTAAACTGCAGTAGCTCAAGCAGAAGCTGAAAAAGCAAAGGCTGAAGTGGCCGAACTACGACGAGCTTCGAGCTTCGACAGCTTCGACAGGACGTGATCACAGCACTACTCGATGACCTATCGAACCAAGTGCCTGCCCAGCTGCAATCACTTTTCGAAGGTATGTCCACCCTACTTTCCCACTCGATGACCTATCGAACCAAGTGCCTGCCCAGCTGCAATCACTTTTCGAAGGTATGTCCACCCTACTTTCCCATATAGCTGATGCCAACAAGGGGGAAATCAAGGGTCAAGAGGGACATCCTCCACGAGCAAGAAAAGGGCAGCAAGTGAATCCTTAACCACTGGATCTCTTCCGAAAATTCCACGAATAATGAGTAAAGCTATGGAAGAAGCCAAGAGGCAACAGGATGGGCAGCAAGTGAATCCTTAACCACTGGATCTCTTCCGAAAATTCCACGAATAATGAGTAAAGCTATGGAAGAAGCCAAGAGGCAACAGGATCTAAGGGTTCAGCGCACACTGGAAATGGAGAAAAGGAGAGAAGAAGAGTCAACAGGATGGGCAGCAAGTGAATCCTTAACCACTGGATCTCTTCCGAAAATTCCACGAATAATGAGTAAAGCTATGGAAGAAGCCAAGAGGCAACAGGATCTAAGGGTTCAGCGCACACTGGAAATGGAGAAAAGGAGAGAAGAAGACCGAGAAAGAAGAAGAAAGAGGCAAGAACAACAAACGGCCAAAGAGAAGAAAGATGAGCAATTCATGAAATACTACAAGTCAGGGTTCAAAGAGGACACAACAGAATATCTCAATGGAACAATAGTAAGTCTTCTTGCCAAAATTGACTTATCTCTTCACAGCGGCCTTACTCCTCTGGAATGCATCGAATGGTGGAAAGATGGGGTAATTGAAGGTAACTTCATAGGTGAAGCCTTCATCAACTACCTTCACCTTGAAGTATCAGATGAATATCTCGAGCAGGTGAACTCCAAAGACCCCATCAAGACACGAGCAGCCATAAACGAGAAGAGGAAAGCTAACAAGCAGTAAGCTCTCGATGTCTACATGCATTCTAAACTTTATGTTGTTCTTTATCTTCTTTCAACCTTTCTGCTAAGTACTATGTAAAACTCTCCCTTAATCTCAATATATATATCTTTTGCTGGGGTGTTGTGTGAGTTTTCTTTATGTCTTAGCAGATTAAGCTTGTTTGTCAAACTTACCGTATGAGCTGAAAATAAAATACAAAGTTTATTCTCTTGAAAATCAGTCATATAAGTAAGTATAGTGTTGGCATCATCAAAAAGGGGGAAATTGTTAGGAACATAATGTAATAGGTTTTGATGATACCAAATGTAATTTTAAATCCCCTAAGTCTCGAAAGATAAGAAATTCTTGTAAAGTTCGACAAGTAAACTAAGAGCGAAAATACAACCGGGTAACTTGAGCTTAACTCGGAAAATATTTAAGCTTAAGGTAAACTTGTGTGAACACCTTAGAAGTCTCGTGTTGTAATCTTATAGATAGATCAGAAGAAGGCACAGGACAACACTGGAGGAATAAGGGTCTGCGAGACATCAACTAAGTCTCGAGACATAAGCAGAGTTCGAGAGATAGGATCTCTCGATACAATAATCCAGTTCGAGACATGGGATCGAGACATCAACCTTGGTCTCGATAAACTGATACTTCTCCAATTGATTAAAATGGCAGTTGAAAAGCATGGATAAAATAATCCAAGTCTGGAGAAGAAGAATATCATGGAGATAAAATATTAAGGAGGTGTCGAAAGAACTTTATGGAAACTACCGAAAGTGGATGCCACGTCAGACTTCCACCACAAACGGTCTAAAGGTACACCGAAATAAGGCATGGTCTTAATTCCCTAAAACGAGGATCAATGGGAATATAAAAGAGTAACTTTTACCAAAAGTAGTAAGTGGAGCATGGACTCAAGAAAGTGGATTATGGGATATTCACTACAAGACAAAAGGTTCAAGTTACAAGACCACCACTCCATGAAACATGCTAAAACTATGCAAGTCCCATGATCAGCATGAGAGACAGATTTCAAACGGAATAATTTTCCCTCCAACGGAATTATTCCTCAACTCTCATATATAAGGACGTGAAGGCACAAGAGAAAAAAGTTACGAAGTTTTTGAGAAAGGTTGGTTCGAAAATTTTAAGAGGTGTTTCTTTTCAAACGTCCAAAAGTGCAAGTGCTAAATCCAGAATATCACTTTGATATTCACAAGTGCGAGAAAACACATATTAGTGTTTGAGAGAGTTACATAGCTTCAAAGATATACATATCCAGAAGGTGATCAAAGCTGCTCAACAAGGATTATCATTCAACGAAAGCTCTTGATCATATTGGAGATTGTTACACTCAACCGTGACATCTAAAGGTCCTTGCTTTGGATAAGGCAAGAAGAGATGGAGTAACCTGGCAGCTGTCTTGCGAAAAACCTGAGGCTTGAGGCGGGNCCCCCCCCCCCTTCTAGACTTGTACCCCATCCCCTTGGGACCAACATAAACAGTTAACTGATTTGCTTTCTCAGTATCCTCAGAGATATGTGATGTTGAAGAAATTAAAATGGATAAAGAAGATGCGGAACATCAGTCAACAGCATCAGTTCACAAATCCAGATTTATATATCCAAAGCAAAAGATGGGGATGCCTCACCTTTTAAACAAAATATAGTTTATAACAAGCTAAGGTATTAAAAAAAATAAACGAAACCAAAAATAAAACAATACAAAATTGGCAGCCTCTAAACAATGGTACAAATTGAAACTTAAACCAAACAAAAGAATACAAAAAAGGCAACCTCTTAACAATGCTACAAATTACTTTGCTGCAGGGGCAACACCATGGCTAGGTGAAGCAGAAACCCGAGGCTTTTTCTCCTGAGATGGCCTTGGAGAGTGGGGAGGAGCCTCTTTCATTAGAGTGGAAGCCATGGAAGACTGTTGGGTGTTAGTTTCAGGAGTAAGGATCTAAACGCATACGATACCATTTTCAACCTGAGCTGCAAGAGGAAATGTTCATTCAATTCGATATCATATATCTTCCAGATATGCAAGAACTAATGACCCAACTACAAAAGAAAGTTCAGAACAGAATGCTATTTTTTTTAATTCAATTAAGGAAATAAATCAAAACTACAATTATACTCCAAATTACCTATTATGACTATTGATTGTAATAATTTTAGACATCTAATAAAGGAAAGAAATAATAATATTATAATTATTCACTCCAAATTCAATACTATTGATCATATCAATAAACAACTAAATATTAGTTTTAACTATTTTTTTTCTTGCATCAGTTTCTCACAATTCAAACAAATAACATAATGAAGAAACTCACAGGGTCAACAATTCTTAGGGGCAGCAAGAAACAAAAAACCACAGACAAAGGTAAGTCCCAAATTCAATCTCAAATATATAGTGTTTGAATCATTGTTTTACTTATTATCTATATGTTATCTATATTTTTAGAGCCACACAAATCAAGATATAAAATGTTAGAACCCTATTTTAGATTAATGAAATTGATCAAACCATATATTTTGAAACACAAACATGAACATATACAGTGAGTTATGAACATATATAATATTCACGGACTTATTATTTTTGCTTTGAGTTGTTTAAAATTTCAGAATAAAACAAAGAATATGTTTACTTGGCACATTTCTGAAAATTTCAGTTTTTTTTAACTTTGATTCTAATTCTCACTTCCTAGAAATTAGGAATATGCGAAGTAATAAAATCACAAAAACGTAAATTATAAATTTTAACAACCTCATCTCTAATTACTCCTTCATGAAACCAAAAATTAGATTTTCACACAAAAACCACGAATCAGAAATGCAAATAATCGAAAACAATCACAAAATCGTTACGAACCTTACCTGACGATTTGGAGAACCACGGCTTACCAACCAAATTTCGACTACATCGATAAAATGCCGCTTCTCCTATATCATCAACCAAAAAATAAAATCAAATAAATAAACAAATTCAAAACTTAAAAAAATCCGTTTTCTTCATTCACCGACGAGAGTTCCAAGGAAAATCTTTTCCTAAAGTTTGAGGAAAAGTGTACTTTATGGTGTTCGGTTCATAGGAAATTGTTTTCCAATGGAAAACTAATTCCTCAAACATGCGGAAAACAAAATCCGAACATGGACCTGGTATTTTGTTTTCCGTTGTAGATGGGAAGAAAGATTGAAATGATTGGACTATTCTACCCTTATGCTTGCTTCTCCTTGATTACCCCTGTGAGACTTTGCACAACAACCAGTTCATCTTCATCCCCAAAATCCACATACTTTTATTAACAAAAAAAATACTGAAAAAAAAAAGAGAAAGTACTATCAATCCAAGTCAACAAGCTAATCAAACAAGGAACTCATCTTCCTCTTCAAAACTAAAAACACAAACAAACCTATAATTTTTTAATTCACAAATTAAAATGGAAAAAAAAACAAAACAAAAAACAACAACGAAAACTGCCAACTAGAGTCAAGCAACGAGTGAACCCACGATTACCATCTCTGACCACCAGATCGTCATCTTCGATCCTCCATTTTCTTCTCCTCTCTTGCCTTCTGCGATGCCGATGCCGATTTGTTGCAATAGTGGGATCGCAGCAGTGTCCAGTGGGAAGGGATTTGTTATATCTAATGGGTTATGGGCTGCTGTGATTAGAAATGGGTTATGGACTGGTGGGATTAGAAATGGGTTATGGGCTGCAGCTTAACATTAACATTAATTAATTAATTAATTAATTATTTAATAATAATAATAATAATAATAATAATAATAATGATGATGATGATGATGATGGTTGTGGGTTTAGGTATTTAATAATAATAATAATAATAATAATAATAATAATAATAATAAGGGCATATAGGTCTTTATACGCATTATTCATCACTAATCCAAACTCAACCAAACAATGGAATTCAGATTCCCAGTAATTTCTTTTCCACTAACCAAACAATAGAATCTATTTTCCTGGTAATTTGTTTTCCATGGAATTTGAATTCCGTTTCCTTCAAATCTTTTCCATCCAACCAAACGGGCTGTAAAGGACTTATTATTATAATTATTTTTTTAATATTTTATTTTTAATTAAATTTATTATTATATGCATTATTTTAATTAAATGTATTATTATATACAGTATAATTTTTCCTACTCTGTAATATTAAAGATAATGTATTTAATTGAACGTAAATGTGTAATTGTACCGAATTCATAAAAAATGTTTTTTTCTTTAACAATTTGGGACTCTGTTGCACTGGGTTATGCCATTTTAAATACAATATGTAATTCAAAATTGAAAAAAAAAATATACAATAAAAATACATATCGAAATAAGATATAATATTTAATTTTTTATTGTGCTCATTGCTCTATATTTAAATCACGAGTCATTATTTAACAATCATTTTAACTGTCTTTTTTTTTTTTTTAGAAAACGAGCCGTTGTGTAATGATAATAATACACAAGCATCGTTATTGCAATCGAATATTTTGTTTGATAATGCTCAATCATCGTTACAATCAGTTGTTGGTTCACCTGCATTTACACCAGTTAATCCCATAGTGAACGGTAAGCAAATATGTTATATCAAAACCCTAGCTAGCTCTTTTACTTAATCATTTTAAAATTTTCTTCGTTTATATAAATAATTGCAGTGGTCGGTAGTGAACGATTGTACGGTGGATTTATGATGTGCTCTCCGAGGAAACCTATTAACATGTCTACCAATGGTAATTAAACTCTCATTCAATTTAATTTTAATAATTTCTACATTTTATTTTATTATAAACACATTTCCATTTAATTGTTTTTTTTAAATTAACGATTGTACGGTGGATTTAATGGATGCTCTTCATTAACACCTATTAACAGACCAAGCAACGGTACTATTACTCAAAAATAAAATAAAACATAATTTGTTAAAAGATACTCAAACTTTTATTCATGTATTATATTAAATTGTTGCAGTTAATGTTCATCCAACTCCATTCGAAGATAATTATGTGGCCACCAGAAGAACATCATTAAGTGCATCCACAAATGGTATATATTATATTCAATTTATTATATATCTCATCATGACTAAAGTAATTTGTTAATTTCTTTTAATGTATTTAGTCATTTAATCATTGTTTAAATTTTACGTGTTAACATTATTTTAGTGTTTATTTGTTTCTATTATTTTTTTAAAAAAAACTATTGCAGTTGCAAGCAACCCAAATTCATATGCATTGAACGTTGAAATTCCACCTGTCACACATTTATCTGTCATCATAGATGGTAACACTTTCATATATTAATTGACTACTTATTTCTTCATCTGTTGTCTATGCTAAATGTTTTGTTATATATGTTTAAATAAAAGTAAAATATATATTGTCACTTTCATGTTATATATATTTCATTATAAAATTTTGCAGTTAATATGCGTGACATATCTTCACCGTTCACTCAATGTTCATTTAACATTTCAAATATGTCAACTTCAACATCTTCATCACGCCAACCATTAGCTGATGTATCAAATGGTAATTTAAACTTCATTGTTCAATAATTTTTTTCTTTTCAGTATTCGTAGCCTGTGTTAACAACTTTTTCCATTAATTAACACTAAATTAACAATTCATTATGTTTTTTAAAAGTGGAAAGAACATTGGATCCTCAATGTAATCGCGCTTTGTTGTCAACTGTGAGAAATTCCAATAAGGTGTCATCAAGAACAGATGTCAGGAATTTAAACTCGGATTACGAACAAGTTGCATCTCACAATAATGGATATGATAATTATTTATTTTAAATTACAAAACTTCCTTCTGTTAATTTTTTACGCAACACAAATAATATATGTTAATTATAAATTATTTATGTTACTAGATTCGTATTTCGACCTTGGAGATGTTTCTCATTCATGTAATTATTGTGGTGCCTTATTTTGGCGCCAAGAGCGCTCAAATCAAAATGTTACACGCGGATTGCCGAAATACACAAAGTGTTGTTACGAGGGCAAGATACAATTACCTCGCATGAAGGATCCTCCTCCTGTGCTACAGAACTTATACTTTGGTCATACTAAACAGAGCACACACTTCCTCAATAATATTCGAAGGTATAACAACATGTTTTGCTTCACATCTGTAGGTGGTAGAGTGGATAGGTCAATCAACACTGGTAACGCACCTCCGGTATTTAGAATTAGTGGTTAAAATTATCACTGCATTGGAAGTTTAGTTCCAGGAGAAGGGTCTACCCCAAAATTTGCGCAACTATATATTTACGACACAAATAATGAGGTTAACATGCGCATCAATTCTGTCAGGTATGTTTTCTTAAGAAATTCATTTTAACTTTCATTCGTTATCCATAAAGATATTCAAATATTATTTATTTAGTCCTGTTTTTTTCTTATGCAGACGAGATAATAACTCAGGTGATATCCGCGAAGATATTGTGGAAAAATTAAAAAACATGTTGGACCAAAATAATGTTTTGGTTAAATGTTTCAGAATGGCAAGAACCGAGATCCAATCTAACCCAGTTGTTGAGGTTAAGATGAATTTAATTGGCAGACGGAGCAAAGATGGAAGGACATATAATTTACCAAGTGCTAATGAGGTAGCTGCACTTATTGTCGGGGATCTGGACCCATCAATGGGTGATCTAGACATATTGATACAGAGCAAGACTGGGCAGTTGAAGAGAATAAACCAATTAAACCCTGCGTATCTGCCGCTACAGTATCCTTTGTTGTTCCCATACGGTGAAGATGGTTACCGTGAAGATATTTCATTCTCTAATGCATGACACTAAGGACTTCATGGTGGTAGGAAAAGAATTAGTCCTAAAGAGTATTTCTCATTCTATATATATGAGAGAGTAAATGAAAACCATACATTATTATATTCTAGGAGGTTATTTCAACAATACTTTGTTGATGCATATACAATGATTGAATCTGCACGATTGATCTACATTAGAACTCATCAGAAGGCTTTGCGTTGTGAAGCTTATCAAGGATTGAGCGATGCATTAACAAGGGGAGAATTAGATCCTATCGGTCGGGGTAAAAGAATTATACTACCATCATCATTCAGAGGTGGAGCCAAGTATATGATTTAGAACTATCAAGATGCAATGGCAATATGCAGACAAATCGGTTATCCACATTTGTACATAACATTCACTTGCAACCCGAAGTGGCCTGAGATTGAGCGGTATGTTGCCCATCGTGGCCTTAAACCAGAGGATAGACCAGATATTATTTGTCGCGTGTTTAAAATGAAACTTGATACTATGATTGAAGACATCAAAACACAAAAGCTGTTTGGCGACATATGTGGAGGTATTTCATTATCATACATATTTGCATTTGTCTTAATTAAATCTAAGTTAAATGTATAAACTTTAATCTTCATTTTTATTTATTTTATTTTCAGTTATCTACACTATTGAATTCCAAAAGAGAGGACTTCCCCACGCACACATATTGCTATTTGCCAAAACAATAAATAGGGCTAATTTCGCAGCCGAGATTGATGCTATTATTTCAGCTGAAATTCCTAACCCAGATGCTGACACTGAGTACCATGATGTAGTCGACGAATTCATGTTGCACGGACCGTGTGGACAACTTCGGAAGGATTCGCCCTGTATGATAAATGGTAAATGTTCAAAGTTTTTTCCAAAAAAAATATGTTACTCATACGTGTTTGGATAAAGATAGTTACCCGATCTACAGAAGGCGTGATAATGGGCGTATAATCGTTGGGAATGGAATCGAACTTGATAATCGTTATGTTGTTGCGCATAATAAACATATGCTCCTAAAATATCGCGCACATATTAACGTTGAATGGTGCAACCAATCCAGATCTATTAAATATTTGTTCAAATACGTGAACAAGGGAAATGATAGGGTCACGGCAGAGTTCATGAGTAGTTCTACAAATGGACGCAATGGTGATGTGGTTGATGAAATTAACATGTACTATGATTGTCGGTACATATCAGCATGTGAAGCAACGTGAAGGCTTTTTGGGTATGCTATACATTGTCGGTACATATGCTATATATATCTATATAAAACATATATCTTGCGTACATATAATTTCTATAATTGAGTTGCTACACAACGAAGTAATTAAACCAATTAATACAAATCCTAAACATTGATATGCAAATTGTTTAATGTATCAACACCTAATGTGTATATCTACATGTTTGTTATTAATTGGTAATTATTTGTTCATATTCAAGTTATTTGAAAAAAAAAAATTTGTTCATATTCAAGCAATAATAACATCACAAAACACAATGAATTAAACTCAATTCTCCAATTACATTATATATATTTTATATTACGGTTTACACAATTGTATTACAATATAAATATTATTCACATATTATAACAAATTCATTCCGTGCAACGCACGGGTGGAAATATTAGTATAATAATAATAATAATAATAATAATAATAATAATAATAATAATAATATGTTACGGAGTAGTATATTACGGAGTAACATTCAAATCCCCAAAATCTAAAACCTAAAGTTCTAATTTCAAAAATCACACCGCCTCTCGCAGTCCCTCCCTCCCCTGCGAATCTGCGAGCAGCTTCAGCCGACGACGAAGACGGAAGATTCCTCCTCCCCTGCGACTGCCGATAAGGTCTTACTTCCAAATTCAAGGTAGGGTGTTTCTTAGGCTCTTAGCACCTATGATTTATCAGTATTCATGTTCTTGATTCTTGAAAAGATGGGATTTATGAGCTTGAAAAGAAGCTTCCAAATTCTACTTCTAATTATTCTAATATCTGTGATTGACCGTATCATTGGCATTGGGATTTTTCTACATCTGGTATTTCTAGTTTTCTACATCGTGAAGGCTGGAATTTTCATGCTTTTACTTTATGCAATTTTCAAGACTTTGAATAGCAATTTTGCTTTCTTTATTGGGTTTGAGGTTTTGAACATTTATGTAGAGGATACTGCTCTTTAGGTGAAGAATTTGATGATTATTGAGTCAAATCATTAGGTGAGCAGAATTTGGAATGTTAATGTTTCACTGAAATGAAGTTTATATCATACATGCTTTGTTCTGATTAATCCTTTTTTCTTTCTTTCCTTATGTCCACTCTGTATTTGTGGATAGGTTAGTGGTTCTTGTTTGTTTGCTTAAAGATTGCATTGAATATGGCCTTGTCTAGCAATTATTATACAGTATGTAGTGTATATATTTGTGTGCTGTGGATTTGGAGTCCTTTTTAGTGCCATATTGAGCTCTCTCTCTCTGAAAAACTGTGTAGTTTTCTCCATGGGGTTGAAATAGCATGTAATTTACTAATGGATATTGCTAATTCACTGATGCTTTTTTGAATGTTTATGTCCTAGCTTCCATTGCTTTCCAATAGTTAATGAAATTTTTTTGAAAATAAAATCACTCTTTGGGTTAATTCTCTGCTCCTTAATGCTATCAAGAAACTTGAAAAATAAGGACAATTTTTTTGAAGTCAGAGATGCTATGTTAATCAATGCGGTGTTAGTTGCATATATTTGTTAAACTATCCTTCATGCACACTTCCCTTCAATGATGCATGTGCTTTGCATTTTTGACCTGCCAACTTCCTCCATCATGGTTCAAAGTTTATAATCTCCATTGGGATGGCATGTATTCTTAGTCTTCTTCCTTCATATTGATATTCAAAACCTGATCTAGACTTAACCAGTCAATCTAATATAGATACAGAAAAACAGTGGAGCCTCATGCCTTTCTCCCTTAGGAACTTTCCTATTGAATCAGTTGATTTTACAATAGCTTTGCCAACTTTCAGTTTTTCTTTATTGCCAATTTTGAAAATGTAGCATTGTAACTCAGTTGCATTGTTGTGTATTGGGTGATTGCTTATACTTAATGTGGTGAATGTGACATCTTCAAGGCGTGCCTTATTGATCTCAGAAGGATCTTCTCTTGGATATGATACTTGTGTCATGAATTATTCTTTGCTACTCAGTCATGCAAAGCCTTTTATTATTTTAAAGACAAAATAAAATAAATACTCTCAAATGACACAGAATACAGATCTTAGCTTGCATGTAAATATGCCATGTTCTCTAATGCTCAGGCACTTAAAAATTGCAGATAAAAGCATGCCAAAGGTGAAGACAAACCGTGTCAGGTACCCAGAGGGATGGGAATTGATTGAGCCTACTCTAAATGAACTACAAGCCAAGATGAGAGAAGGTTTGATCTTTGAATTTTCCTATTGTGTTTGACATTGATCTTTTAAAGTTTGAAAAGCAGTATTATTAATTTATTTGTAATTTTTTGGGAACAGCGGAGAATGACCCGCATGATGGGAAAAGAAAGTGTGAGGCTTTGTGGCCTATCTTTAAAATTTGTCATCAGAAGAGCCGCTACATTTTCGACCTTTACCACAGGAGGAAGGAGATCTCTAAGGAATTATTTGAGTTCTGCTTGGATCAGGGTTATGCAGACCGTAATTTAATCGCGAAGTGGAAAAAGGTGTGGTTGGATCAGACTGCATTTGCTATGTGGTTATGTGAATAATATATTAAAATTTTGGGCTAAAGATGATACATACAGGGGGAAAGATGATGAATTCTTCTTCTAACTGGTTTTTTGTTTGCTTATTGCAGCCTGGCTATGAAAGGCTGTGTTGTTTGAGGTGCATGCAACCTCGGGATCACAACTTCCAAACCACATGTGTTTGCAGAGTCCCTAAGCATCTAAGGGAAGAGAAGGTTATAGAATGTGTGCATTGCGGTTGCAAAGGTTGTGCTAGTGGAGATTGATTGAGTGCTTCTTTCTTATTGAGTGAGTAATCCAGTGCTTCTTTATCTGCTACCTGACTATGCCAACCTTCAGTTAAGCCAATGTTGAAACTGTAACTTGTTTATTGCAACTCGATCTGCACTATTATATTACTGTATTTCTGTGTCTAAAGATGTTTATTACGGAGTATAACTTATGAAAATATGGGAAGTGTTAATTCCACTTTAGGCCCTTCAAGTAGCCGGCCTTCTGTCTCACATGAGATATCAATTGATATTGAAGGCCGTTCGTTATTCATATCTCCAAAGTAGTCTTGAAACGTATGTCCGCACTTTAATTTATTTGTGTGAAAGAGATCGAGGATTGAGTAATTTAAAATATATCACCATATATGCATTTGCATTTGCATTTTTAAGAAACCACAAGTTGAGATCGATATCAATGCAAACACAATGATACACTCTCGGTGGTGCTGCAGTAGTTATTATTATTATTATTATTATTATTATTATTATTATTATTATTATTATTATTATTATCATCATCATCATCATCAATGGAAGCACAAGCAAGCTAGCTAGCTAGGCTAGCTTCTGCTTGAGCTGATCGAGGCTTAACAATAAGATCAACTCGATCTGATCAACACAATATAATAATGATCGATAGATGCCACTACTAATTCAAAGTCTATCATAAATTGTACTTTTGGTCCTATAACTATAGGGGTTTTGTTAATTGCAACACTTGATTTTAAAAACTAACAAATTAGTCTCCTAACTATGCATTTATTAACACATTTGGTCCTCCGGTCCGGTCCGGTCAGATTTGGCCGGAAAAACGAAACCTATTTAAAAATTACTTATATGTGAGGGTAAAATTGTCATTTACGAGGTCTTCTTCTTCCTTGTGAATGGGGAATTCCCTGTTACGAAAAAATTGTACACCTAATGGAGTTTGCGAATGAATTCGAGAAAACGGAAGAAACCATGGAACCGGTGTTCTGCTCCGGAGACATGGGAACAGTACAGTTCCACCGTGACACCAAGCCTTTTGATAAAGATGTTCCAATTCTGATTTGCAACTTGCTCCAATTCCCCATCTCCTTCCCATTATCAGTGCTTAATTTCCTGCAAATTATGTTAGACCATTCTCAACTACTTAATTAATGCATCCCAATAATTCTTTACGCCTCTTCCCTGTTTGTTGAGTATGAGCCCAGCTCTGGCTCTCTACAACCGTGGCGGTGATCCCGCGGCCATTGGATCCCTTCCATGATGTTGAAATCAATTATATGAACCTCTTTGCGGTTCTGGGTGCTTCCAGGATGGCTTGGTTCGCGATGAAATGCGCGAATTTTATGTACGGGGAGATTTCTTGAAGCATCTCGAAAGTCGACATTACTGATCCCTCCTGCCACTTCTGCTCCTCATAATTCATGGTTTTTAAAACCAAATCAGCGTCACTGGATCAATTCCTCATTCACAAGGAAGAAGAACTCGTAAAAGGACCGTTTTGCGCTCACATATAAGTAAGGAATAAGGCTCAAATTGATCACGAAACGTAAATTGAAAGTGTAATTAGGCCATTGAACCAAAAAAAAGTGTAATTAGGTCCATGAACACTCTAAATGTATGCAATTTCACCGGATAGCAAGTTACCATGCATTTTCTCAGGTTACTTGCTTACGTGGACGGTGAGTTGTTATTCTAAAATAAATTTTAATAATAAACTATTAAAATAAAAATTAAAATAATTAAAAAAAACACACCTGCGGCCACCCCCTCCCCCTTTAATAATACCCTTACCACCTTGATAGGAAACCTGTGCATGGATCAAATTTAATTTAATTTATTATTATTATTATTATTATTACTACTACTACTACTACCGAAACTCAACTTCTTTCACAAAAAAACTTTTGCTTTATTGTGGTGTGTGTGTGTTTTTTTTTTCTTATTTTAAAATTTTAAATTATTTTAATTTTTTTATTTTAATAATTTATTATTAAAAATTATTTTAAAATGTCAATTCACCGTCCATGTAAGCAAGTAACCTGGTTAAATGGATGGACATTTGGATGATTCAGTGACTTAATTACACTTTTTTTTGGTTCAGTAGCCTAATTGAATTTTCAAGTTACGTTCAGTGACCAATTTAAACCTTATTCCTATAAGTAATTTAAAATGAGTTACGTTTTTCGGTCAAATCTGGCCGGTAATTTGACCGGAGGACCAAATTTGTTAAAATGCATAGTTAGGGAATTAATTTGTTAGTTTTTAAAGTCTTGCAATTAACAAATTAACAAGACCTCTATAATCATAGAATCAAAAGTGTAATTTTCTCTGTGTGTATATATATATATATATATATATATATATATATATATATATATATATATATATATATATATATATATATATATATATATATATATAGTGGAACTTACTGTGGCAAGACAAGTAGAGCACGAAACAAATGTCGTATATGCATACCCTTAATTAGCTAATTGTTGTCGCCTACTATACTATTGCTATTTAATTATTTTCATAAAACAATTACGTAGTATTTATTTATTTTCACGGGCTCATGGAAAATTATGCTATGGATTCGGGTCTATGTTCACAATTTTAGAATTCTATGTTTACAATTTTAAAACTTTATGTTCACACTTTTATACTCTATATTCACAATTTTAGATCTTAATATACAAAATTACATTACTTAATATTCACAATTTTGTTATATAGATTAAAAAATTGTTTTATACGGTTAAATATAGAGTTATGAAATTGTGAATATAAAATTCTAAAATGGTTAACATGGACCCGGGTCGGTAAATGGCATAACAACCGCGCACTCATCTTCCCGCCGGCCAAAAACCTCACTTATTTTACACTCAATATATACCAAGGATTATGAAAAGCTAGATTGAGGAGACCGATCAATATGATAAATCAAACTTATACTACTGTATGTCTGTATATATCGATCATATTCAGGACCTTACAAAAATAATAAGCACACTTGAACCCCTAATTTACACAACAGAATCAATTATGCACGAGCAGTGATAATAATCTATATATATATATATAAACAAAATCTTTCAAAACGAAATCTTATTTCCCGCTCAAAATATTGGACATTAAAACAATTAAAACAATAAAATAATATTAATTTATATATAATATAATATATATAAAAACAAAATCTTCCAAAACGAAATCCTATTTCCCGCCCAAAATATTGTACATTAAAACAATTCAAACAATAAAATAATATTAAAAGTACAATAATATTAAAACACAAAATCCTATAACATCAAAACATTGTTATGCATTAGGATTAGTACATTGTTATAATAATCTAAAAATATATATATAAACAAAATTCTCCAAAACGAAATCCTATTTCCCGCCCAAAATATTGTACATTAAAACAATTAAAACAATAAAATAATATTAAAAGTACAATAATATTAAAACACGAAATCCTATAACATAAAAACATTGTTATACATTAGGATTTGTACATTGTTATAATACTTATAAAAACAAAATCCTCTAAAATGAAATCATATTTCCCGCCCAAAATATTGTACATTAAAACAATTAAAGCAATAAAATAATATTAAAAGTACAATAATATTAAAACACGAAATCCTATAATATCAAAACATTGTTATACATTAGGATTAGTACATTGTTATAATAATAATACTTATAAAAACAAAATCCTCTAAAACGAAATCCTATTTCTCGCCCAAAATATTGTACATTAAAACAATTAAAACAATAAAATAATATTAAAAGTACAGTAATATTAAAACAATAAATACTAAAAAAGAAGAAAATGAAGCAATTGTAAGGTGACATTAATTTGATAACTGCTTACTATTTACAACCACCATATGTAACCAAACTTACTCGGTAGTACAATGTCTCATTTCTGTCATGAAGTCGGTTTAAGATCCTCCATACGACGATTGTTCTATGTTCCGCCAGGGTGTGGAGAGTTATACTATCTTAGATGTCTTTTAAATTTGGTACGCGGACCTTTTAGCCATGAAGATATTCGCACTGTTGCAGGAGTCATTCATAATTTGTTTAGGGTTGCGTGTTATGAATATGGATTATTAGATGATGACAAGGAGTACATTGATGACATTATTGATTCGAGTTACTGGGCATCCACGTATGCTTTGCGAAGGTTATTTGTTACGATTCTCACTTCAAGTTCACTCAGTAAGCCAGAAGTAGTTTGGAATGCCGTTTGGGACTTTCTTGCCGAGGATGCACATGTTCAACGTCAACGTGTCTTGCAAAATCCAGGTATATCGAGCTCCAATCTATTTATTCGACTTTGTTATTTTCTTTTCATTATTTATAAATAAACTAATTTGTTATTTGTTTTTGTTTCTTTTATTTTTTTGCCTTTTAAGAGTTGATGTTATCGGATTTAGATAAAAAAACAGTTTGCTATGATAGAGTTGGAGAATTTGCTATCTTCGTGGGTAAAAAGCTTGAAAGACTTTCTAGAAATGTCAATTCCAGACGAAAGTAGCATGAGTTTGAGTGAAAACATGTTGATAGCCGAAGAGTTGCCGTATGACAAGGAATCTTTGAAGACAAAGCATGGGACATTGGTAACACAATTGACCGATGAACAAAAGAATGTTTACGACTCTGTGATGAATGATATTGATTCGAATGGAGGTGGATTATTCTTTGTGTATGGTTACGGAGGAACAGACAAGATGTTCGTGTGGAGAACGTTATCATCAAAGATAAAGAGCCGCGTTGATATTGTTTTAAATGTTGCTTCCAATGGAATAACATCTTTATTGTTGCCGGGAGGCAGAACGGAGCATTCCAGATTTGCTATACCACTTTCTTTGAACGAAGATTCCACGTGCAATATATCTCAAGGTAGTGACCTTGCTGAGCTTATAATAAGGAGCAAATTGATAATATGGGATGAAACACCGATGACGCATAAATACTGTTTTGAGGCTTTGGACAAAACCATGAGGGACATATTGAGGTTCGCCATACCGGGTAGTGTTGAAAAGACTTTTGGTGGAAAGACAGTAGTTTTGGGCGGCGATTTTAGACAGATCATACCTGTTATTCTGAAAGCAACAAGACCAAAAGTTGTCGGAGTAACTATTAATTCTTCATACCTGTGGACAAATTGCAAGGTATTAAGGCTGACCAAGAACTTGAGACTACGGACCTTAGCTTCAGAGGAAGATAGACATACAGTTGATTGGTTTTCAAAATGGATTGCAGACATCGGAGATGGGATTGCAGGGGTTGTAAACAATGGTTCATCTGATATCGATATTCCGGCAAGGTTTTTGTTGAAGTGTGGACACGATCCCATAACAACTATAGTTGAGAGCACATTCCCAAGCTCGAGATATGACATGCTTGATGAGTCGCAGCTAGAAGGCCGAGCGATCCTCTCGCCGACTTTAGATGTCGGTGATCAAATTAATTAGTACATGCGCGACATGAATACTGCAGAAGAACGAACATATTTAAGTTGTGACTCTTTGTGTAAGGCAGAATCAGGCGGTGAAAATCTATCAGAAGTGCACACTCCTGAATACTTAAATAGTTTGAGATTGTCGGGTCTTCCTAATCATTCATTGACATTAAAGGTCGGTGCACCTGTTATGTTATTGCGGAACATAGACCACTCTCTTGGTCTTTGTAACGGAACGCGACTCATTATCACAAGATTGGCAGATCACATTGTCGAAGCAAGAATAGTTAATGGGACACATGGAGGGACCAAAGTTCTTATCCCCCGAATGTCTCTTAGTCCTTCTGATACGCGATTGCCCTTCAAGTTCCAACGTAAACAATTCCCGTTGATGCTTGCATATGCCATGACTATAAACAAAAGCCAATGCCAAACACTAACTCACGTTGGGTTATTGCTAAAAAAACCGGTGTTTAGTCACGGTCAATTGTATGTGGCTTTCTCCCGAGTCAGTCATCCTAATGGCCTAAAGGTGTTAGCGGTAGACGAGGATGGACAAGATTGTGTTGCGACTTCCAATGTCGTCTACAAAGATGTTTTCAATAATCTTAACTATAATAAAGCAAAATCCTAGCCACAAATTTTTCCTCCAAAGTGTGAAAGCAAAATGAAGAAGCAATTTGATAGATTTGTATAATTTATTGTGTTCACATTTACTGCAACAAACAAAACAATCAGATTTTATTTACTATCTCATTAATTACATTGAGATTTAAATATATTGAAATTTGAAAGATTATTTGAATATCAGATTTTTTATTTACAATCTCAATCAAGTTGGCTTTTCGTATACTTAAACCATAATTACAAGACAATAAATTTAAATTTGAAATGACTTATACAATTTTCAAGACTAACATTAAATATACATAAAGCTTCTATAATACTACACAACACTATAAATAAGCCCTCATAATTCACAAGATAGCTACCAGTTGGAGTTCATGATCAGAAAAAATGGCTCATGGCTCAGAGATGTAGAAGAACCATTCGTGTATTTTCGCGGCGGCGGCAGAGGAGAAGGCGTAGAATGTAGAGGAGGCTCTAACAATCACGTCTGAAAAACCATTGGTATGTTTCACATAAACCCAACCTTATTTTTATACTGTGTTTGCATTCAGATTAAAATGTTTTAAAATTTGAGTTACAAATTATGTATATTTATATTATTATATATATTCATATTCATAGTCATATATAGACACCCAAACGCAATCAAAATTGAGAAATTCCAAGATTCCCGGAAATAATTAGTATGCAGTATAGTGAGTAGCAATTTAGCAAACATTATTACGAAATTTATACAAATGGGATTAATAAAATATCAAAGTCCTATATTTTATAATTAATTTTTTAATATATATTCTGTGATTAACCTGAAAACTGCCAACACAAAGAATTGAAAACCAGAAGGGAAGAAAGACGCCATATAAATTTAAACTTATTTTCTGACATTGGTAAAGGAATTTGCTAAACTGGAAGAGAAGAACCTGTTCGATGGATTGCCACAGAGGTGTGATGAGAGAGGAGCTTCGAACTTGAAAGCGCTTAGAGCAGAGAGCCGAAGGCGCCTTGGTGGACAACCGTAACCGGAGAGGCTGCGAGGTAGAGAGAGAAGATGAGTCCGCCGAGGCTGAGAGTCGGAGACGCCGAAGGAGGGGCGGAGACCCCGAGTGAGGAGAAGGGGTGTGGGCAGCAGAGAAGATGGGTAGGGCTATGCTGTATTTGGGTGAATGTATAGCATTTTTTTTAATTTAGATTATTATTATACATTTAATTTAGATTAATAATTTTTTGGAAATAATATGTGTTTAAATTATCTTTTAAACCATCTTTAATAGTTTAAATTTAAATAAATATTGAATTTAATTATTTGTATTATGTTAGAATAGTTTGATTATATTTGAATTTCTTATTTATTTTATAGAGGTGTTTAAGTTTTGGTGAAAGTTAGATTAATCAATTATAGAGGCCGAGATAATGACTGGTGCTAACAAAGGAACAAAAGTTTTAATTCCACAAATGTCAAGTCACCTTCATACCCAAGGTTGCCCTTCAAGTTTCAACGAAAACAATTTCGTTTGGTGTTATCATATGCAATGACCATTAACAAAAGTCAGGGTCAAACATTGTCACATGTAGGATTGTTACTAAAGAAATTTGTTTTTGTGCATGACCAGTTGTACGTTGCTGCATCTCGGATTAACAATTCCAATGGCTTAAAAATATTAATTGTAAATGACTCAATGACAACTTTTTCAACAACCACTAATGTTCTATATCATGAGATCTTTAATAATTTGTAATTTTCCAATTGTTTGTTTTTAATAATAAATGTAACTTATATTTCAATGTTTATTCTTTACCATTAACAAATCTTTTTGACTTTTGTTCCATTCCCAATTTCAATGTTTATTCTTTACCATTAACAAATCTTTACCAAAATTTATACTGTGCAACGCACGAGCAACTTACTAGATAGATAAAAGTTTATAAGTATTGTTGTAATGTTATGATACCTTTTTATGTGTCTGATTCGGTTAACGAGACTTGACTGAAGTTATTTTTAAATCAATTTTTCATAATGTTAAGTTTAGTATTAGTATATAAAATTTATATATTAAGAAAGTACATTAAAAATACCATTAAACACAAAAAATTAAATTTAAAAAATATTAAACAAAATAAGCAAACAATAAGTAGTTGGTTTGACCAATGAATAGTAAATATGACAGGTAAAATGGGAGAGAGGGAGTATTGTGTTAGAACAAAGGTAATCCTAAATTCAAGCTACTTACTTATTTATGTATATTATTTTGACTAGATAATGCTATAATATTATGGTTTGCGTAATATTGTAAAATATGGTAATACAATCCCTATCCCTAATATAATTGTAAATTAAAATAGAATTCCTAATAAAATATATTCTTCCCTACGTTCCTATTCGTAATACAATTCTAGACTAGAATTACTAATGATAATAATTCAGTATATATATTTCTTTGCAATGCAATCTATACAATTAATAAAAACAATATCCTCAGTTTTAACTTGCAACACAACGCTCTACGGTCAACCAACAATTACTCAACTGATTATCCCATTATTCCCATGTAAATTTTTCTCTAATATAGTTATACTTACTGAATATCAAAATATAAGTGTACCTCAAGATCTTGCAATAACTAACCAAAAAGTAATTAAATTAATGAATATGATGCAATGTAAATTATCTACCTATTGCATTTATACACTTATTTTAGAACACTAAATTTTTGTGATAATTGTTGCATGCAAGGAAGACTCATACTATAATTGCATTTATACACTTATTCATACTCATATTCGATGTTATAATTTATATAATTGGGCCAATTTCTAAAAATTCCTAACAATGATATATAAAATCTCTAAAGTTACAACACCGCATGCCTACATCTACACATTAGCTATTAATTTGAGCAATTATTTACTCGAATTCAAGCAATGGTAACATCAACAAACATAAATGACCCAACTCATATCTTCACTTGCACTATATAATATTTTGATGTTATAATTTAAATAATTGTATATCCATTCAAATATTCTTAATATATTATAACAAACCCATTCCGTGCATCGCACGGGTGTAAATACTAGTANCAATGATATATAAAATCTCTAAAGTTACAACACCGCATGCCTACATCTACACATTAGCTATTAATTTGAGCAATTATTTACTCGAATTCAAGCAATGGTAACATCAACAAACATAAATGACCCAACTCATATCTTCACTTGCACTATATAATATTTTGATGTTATAATTTAAATAATTGTATATCCATTCAAATATTCTTAATATATTATAACAAACCCATTCCGTGCATCGCACGGGTGTAAATACTAGTACTTATAAAAACAAAATCCTCCAAAACCAAATCCTATTTCCCGCCCAAAATATTGTACATTAAAGAAATTGAAACAATAAAATAATATTAAAAGTACAATAATATTAAAACAAGAAATTCTATAACATCAAAACATTGTTATACATTAGGATTAGTACATTGTTATAATATATATATATATATATATATATATATATATATATATATATATATATATATATATATATATATATAAAAAATCCTCCAAAAAGAAATCCTATTTCCCGCCCAAAATATTGTACATTAAAACAATAAAAACAATAAAATAATATTAAAAGTACAATAATATTAAAACACGAAATCCTATAACATCAAAACATTGTTATGCATTAGGATTATTACATTGTTATAATCTACATATATATATATATATATATATATATATATATAAACAAAATCCTCCAAAACGAAATCCTTTTTCTCGTCCAAAATATTGTACATTAAAACAATTAAAACAATCAAATAATATTAAAAGTACAATAATATTAAATCACGAAATCCTATAACATCATACCATTATTATGCATTAGGATTAGTACATTGTTATAATCTATACTACATATAAAAACAAAATCATCACTTTAAGCTTCCCGCCCAAAACAGTCCTACAATATTTAGGATGCGATTATTTCCTATTTTCCTATTCGTTGTACAATTCTACCTTACAATTCCTATTGTATCACAATTCTACATTACAATTCCTATCATAGTACAATTTTATCGTAATAAGACTACTATATATAAGAACAAAATTCTCACTTTAAGTTGCCTGCCCAAAACAGTCCTACAATATTTAGGATGTGATTATTTCCTATTTTCCTATTCGTTGTACAATTCTACATTACAATTCCTATTGTATCACAATTCTACATTACAATTCCTATCATACTACAATTCTAATCACAATTCTACATTACAATTCCTATCATACTACAATTCTATTCACAATTCTACATTACAATTCCTATCATACTACAATTCTATATCGTAATAAGATAAACCTTATATAAACCCCTAATCCTATATTGTGAACTTTAGAAGAGAAACGCAGAACGCAGTGCAATTATTCTAGACTTCTCTACTTTCAAATCTGCAAATTCTGTTGCTGCGGTGAAGATATTGTTTTATTATGTAATATTGTTCAATTGTATATTGTTTTATTTAATAGGAATAAAATCATGGTCATGTTTGGTCATATTTTTTTTAATTTTGTATTTATTGTTATGCATTTTTTATGTTGTTAGTATGCTGCCTTTTTAAAAAAAAAAAAAAAGTTTTTTCAGCTTTTTGCTTGGGTTTTTTTTTTTTTTGTTTTTTTTAAATCTCATGATCTTCCTTAGAGAACTTGCATCCATTTACAAACACATGTTCAAATTCAAAGATTTTGGATCGTTAAATGCTCCTGGAGGAGTGGATAGCAATAAGCTAATTGGTAAATTCTTCTTAAAATTTTGTTCTATACTGGAGCTGTTATATACTACACAAACTAATATTATTGATTAATTGGTAAAAAAATTAATAAATTTTAATTGGTAACAAAATTTTATTTACCAAATTATGAAAATAATTAAACCATCATAATTGTGAGAATAATGAAAACAAATTTGGCCTAATTTTATAAGAAAGAATAATTTATTAATTATTATTTACTCTAATAATAATAATTGAAATACTTATCTATACTACTATTAATAAATATAAAATAATCCTTTGTGAAATTCCCGCCCAAACAATAGTAAAGATAAAATGAAAAAGAAAACTGATTTTACTAATTGATTGAAAATATAAAAAGATTCTAAAGAAAAAAGAAATGAAAATTAGGCAAATTGAAAAGGAAAAGGACATTACTAATTGACTGAAAATTATTTTTAAAAAACTTTTAAAAAAGTTAATTACATTTTCCTTTTGAAAACTTTAAATTATTTAAACTTAAAAAAATTAATTAAACATGGGTTGTTAGATTATTTATAATAATTACAATTAATTCATTCAAATATTAAGGAGGAAGAAAAAACTAAATGTGATATAGTGAACATGAATATACTTAAGTTTTAAAAGTATAATTACACATATATTAGCGTAATTGACTATTAATAATTGCCTAATAATTATTATGTTAATTAAACTAAACATTGGTCGTTGAATTTATTTTTATAATAATTATAATTAAATTATTTCTAATTTTTCCCATATTTATTTTAGTAATAATATAATTACATAAGTCATTTTACATATTGATCTTTTTAAGATAATTGTAGACAAACAAGTCATATATTATTCAATTAATTGAGTAATATTTTTGCACTAATCTTATAATCAAATAAATGTACATGTTCATTATTAATTTTTTTTATAATTTTATCTTTATTTTTATTATCTAAATATATAATAAAAAATTATATGTGCATCGAACGGGTAATTGGACAATTATTTGCTCTAATTCAAGTAAGGAAAGCATCAGAAAACATAATTGGTCCAACAAATTTCACCAATTGCGCTATATAATATTTGATGTTATAATTTATATAATTGTATATCGATCCAAATATTATTAAAATATTATAGCAAACCCATTCCGTGCAACGCACGGGCAAAAATACTAGTAATAATAATAATATATGTATGTGTTATTTGATGGATTACTTTATATTAAAGCAGTAAAATGATGGATAATATAATTAATGATGGTTCCAACTAAAACTTTGGAAAAGCTAAGGAAGATGCATGGCAACAAGACAGTCAGTCAGTCAAGAAAAAGGAGTATCAGATAACCTTTCTTGCTATCTTGTTGATGACAGACAGCCTCACTAAGGTACATAGCTGCACAAAAGAATTGAAGCATGCATATCCTTCACTAGGTGCACCTCAACAGCCTGCAGAATCATCACTAACGTGATATAAATCAGGAATATGACTTTTTTTGGTTTTTTTTTTCTTTTTCTTCGGAAAATTATATAACCAGTCCTATTTATGCATGGGAGAAAATTGTGCGATAAAAGCTACTCTTATATCTTGTTAGACATTATATATGGTAGGAGTATATTCATCATAATATTAGGAGATTACTGTGCATATTCTTAAGGATTTAATTCTGATCCTTAGTTAGTATATATCTTAGTGTATAAGTGTACTCTTGTGTTTGCAATATATGAAAATATGGAGTTCTCCATTTAACATGGTATCAAGAGCTCTAGGTTTGAAGGAAAAAAAATCAGTTTTTTTGTTTTCTTTTTGTTTCTTTCTTCTTCTTCTGCGCGCACACGGCAGAAGCTTGGGTCGGAGGTTTCATTGGCCGCTTGTCATCACCTTCCGCACCATTGGAGTCGCCGGCCGCCATTTGGCCGGTCTGCGAAGTTTGAAGGACGTTTGCCCGGAGCGTAGCTCTCACGTACTGCGACCATACCTCGCCGGAATCCCACCCGCCTGCGCGTGAACGTTGCTTCGACGCTGATATCGATTCCGGCTCTCTTTCCCAGCTTCGTCCGACCATCCTCAACACGTTTCTAGACTCGATTTTGGTATTAGAGGTCCCAGTAATATCTCTCTGTATTATTTTTGGGTTGACAGTGTGGTTGTTTACTGCCTACAGTTTGTTTGATCTGTGTGGTTACTATTTAGGCTGTTTGATTTTTTGCGTTGCATAATGATTGAGAATAAGTCTATAGTTGTGTATATATGATATTCTTCCAGTTAATGCAAGAATCACAGAACACAAACAAATCAACTCAAATCACTCGGAATGGAAACGAACCATTAAAATATATCTGCTTAGTATTGACAAAGATGTTCATAAGACTGACAACCCACCTTAGGATGAAAAGGAAAAATAAATTTGGTTGCGTGATGATGCTAAGTTATTTATTTTAAATACGGAACTCAACTGATTATGAGATTTTTGGTTTTGTTAGTCACTGTGAAACTGTCAAAGAGCTATTAGATTATCTCAAGTTTTTGTATTCGGGTAAAGACAACATTATTCGAATTTATGATGCTTATAAGGCGTTTTGTCGAATTGAAATGCTTGACAAATCTCTCAGACTTATTTTATGGAATTCAAAAAAACTTTTAGGAACCCCGGGTCATTGATTTTGATCATACCAAAGGTCAGAGGAAACCCCCCAAACTTTTTCTTTTATCTTGTCTTCTTAGTAAGACCTGATCAAGAATTCATTCTTACGAGTCCATACAAGATCAAGAGTAACCTTTTGACAAAGATGTAAGATGCCCACAAGGCCGAAGACTTGAAGATCAAAGACGTGAAGACCGAAGACATGGAGACTGAAGATGTACAAGGCTGAATAATGGAAGGGCCGAACTCTTAAAACCGAATAATCAAGATGATTAATTCGAGGAGATGATGAGATAATGATAAGGTCAATCACTCTCACAAGTACCCAAGGCCCAAGGACTCTAACGACATTCTCTGGAATTTTGTCTTGTCCATAGCCTTGAGGTTGGGGATGATTAGAATGTCAAAACGGATCCTAGGCTGTGATCCCAAGGAGCATTAAATGATATATTCTTTTGTGTTAGACAAAAGACAAAATGTCTCTACACTAAAGTAGACAAACGGCTAGAACGTACTAACATTCACAAATGGTCATAGTTTACCCAACGGATATTACACACTGGTTAAAGGTTTTGAATTTTGGTTTCCTTCCAACGGAATCAAAATTCATGCCTATAAATACCCAAGCTCTTTTCATTTGAAGCTGTTGGTTGATATACGAAAAAGCAATTACAAGCTCAAAAATAGTGTGAAAAATATCCATACGCTAAAACTCTCAATCTAGTTTTCAAAGGAGATCGTGTGCTACTCAAGTTTTGAATCAAGAAGCTCAAGACAAGATTTTCAAGTTGGAGAAACTTTTCAACCATTTTCAACCAATCTCTACTTAGGAGAAGTAGAAAGAGGCGGAGTAAACTTTGAAGGAGTTGAAAAACCTATTGAAGCATGGCTGCCGGGCTTTGTGATCAAAGGAGCACGTTTTGGAGAGGATTTTGTACTATCAAAGGAGATAATAGTGCATACCTTCACAAGTTGTGAAGAAGAGTGGAGTAGGCTTAGTTAATAGCCGAACCACTATAAAAATCTCTCTCTCTCTTTACTTATTATCTTACGTACTGCATTGCATACTCAACCAAACCTAACTTTTCATAATCACAAAATCGTGCAAAGTAATATTAAAATATGAAAAAAGCTTATTCTTTCCGCTGCGTTTATCTTTGGTCAAGTTCAACCTTATCAAGGGTTCATTCTTGAAAAAGTTTTCAGAATCCTTGTGAGTCTATTAAACCCCCCCCCCCCTTTCTCTAGAAATGAATTAAGGACGAATCCTTATGCACTGAAGAGACGTTTCATTATCTCAGTTGCGTGAAGCAATAAATCATATTATAAATTTCAGAGATCACAGATATTGATTGTGATAAGATCAAAGCGTTTTGGATGCTTGTGCATTGAATAGTCTTATCAAATTCAAAGCAACCAATCAGAACTCCTCAAACTCCTCTATAAATAGATCACGTCCAAGGAGGAAGGATGTATCCCTAACTCCTTTCTTTCTTGTGTCGTTTTCTATTGCAGGTATGGACAAAGGCAAGGGTAAGAAAACCAGCTCTGACGAGAAACCAGTCAAGAAAAGGCTCTCTTTTTGCCTAATGATGAAGGCATGAGAGGAAAAGCTCAACAAGCTGAGAGCTTCGAGGAGCCAACCCCTTAAAGGAGACACCTCAGACTTTCCGATGGATATGTCTGACTCTGAAGAAACCCCACGGCAACCTACCTTTTCAGTACCAGGATTTTATTCCACTAGACTTGTTCCACCACCAGATGAGTCACATGCTCCGGCTCAAGTCACAACTGAACAATGGCATGACCAAGACTTAGTACCACTGCGCTCTCCCACGCTCTCAAATCTTTCAAGTGAGGGAAAATGGTCTGAAATCCAGCGCTGGTACCAAGAGAACCATGCAGGTGCTCAGGGACTCCCCTCTCCCCCAAGACAAGATCAACCTCGCGTTGAAGACTACGATGAGGACTATTTGAGGTATCTTGAAGATATGCCTGAGGAATAGCCTTATGAGATTCTCAGTGACTCTTCTGTCCAGGAGAACTAACCCGGATACGCCCTAAGGCCTCCCAACTGCGATCAAGATACCAGGGAGTGGTATCGCTTCCACGAGGACATCACCCTCAGTGCTAGACCTGTTGAAAGCCCTCCTACACCGGAGAGCAGTCAAGGCCAAAGCTTGATCTCTACTGCAAACAGCAAGCATGCTAAGGCAAGGGCCAGGGCGAGGGAATAATTTTACTCCTCGAGGTGGAAGTCAGCCTGGGTGTTTTAGGTTTCTTTCTGAATGATATTTGTATCTTGTGTCTCGTCACCGTTCGTCAATGAAATGAAAGTTCTCTTTGTCTGTGTCTTATATCTTCATTTGATATCCTAGAGATATACCAAACCCTTAAATCTATATCTCAGTGAAAACGCCTATTTTCAGTGCAATAGAGTTTTCGGATCACAAGACGTGAAATATGAACCCTAATATTCACGAGGACTCATAATGTATTACCTCTTAATCGAGTACTGAAAACGGCACGAAGACTTATGGATGAATGATATCAAGGATTGATTTTATGAAGAAAGGAAGAGGAGATGATCTTTGTCAAATCATATATGTCACAAAGGCTAGGTCGAGCTCTTACTATGACCGAAGCCTTAACATTTCAACGAAGAGTTAATTATCAACTCAGGCTATCTTTACCCGAAGACTGACTTGTGTAATACATCGAGTTGATGAATGAAGAGTTGGTGACTGTTTATCACAAGTGAAAGTGGGATCGTGTGCTAACACGTGTCGTCTTTTAATTCGTGTGAAGATCGAAGCATGCGCTCTACTATCACCTTGAACTAACGAACCGTCAGAGATGAAAGGACGTGCATTTATGGAAAAGGTGAAGTAATGAGTACACTCTCTCTCCGCATTAAATGTCATTTTCACAATATAGAAGAAGTGTCATTTGGGGTCATGCCGGTCAATAAGGACTCATACCTTATTTGCCCTTTTTATTAGGGGCATTAATGGAGTTTGTCCCTTATATATTAACTCTACCCGAACCCGTTAAGGTAACCCGACCCACACTCAGTCATATAAAACCCTCATCGTACCATAACCTTTTCACTTTTACCCTCACAACTCTCACATCCCTCATATCCTCTCAAACCCTTTCTTCCTCCCAAAGTTTCCATCCCAACCCAAACATCTTCCATAACCATCAATGGTGGACATTGAAGGAAAATTAGATTCTTCATCCGATGATACCCCTAAAGTTCCGGAGTTTGAAAAACCAGTGGCACCACCAAAGAAACCAACCTATGTGCCACCTCGTGTGATCGTTCGTCCATGTAGTGACGTCAAAATCTTTAACTTTTTTCTACACTGGTTAGAAGGACAAAATCCCAAGAATAGGATGGTAAAAGCAAGTTCTATTCTTGATGCTAATGGATTTTTGGCAAAGGTTGTTAACAGAAAGTTTGGAGAGATGATAGTACAATGTCTCAAGGATGAAAACTTGTATAAGTTTGTGACATTTCCACACAAAGCTTGGTATTCTATAGATGTTACCCAGTTTTACATAAATGCCAGTCTGCATTCCACCAATGTGTTGGTCCCAAGGGGATGGGGTACAAGTCTAGAGGGGGGGTGAATAGACTTGTATAAGATTTTGCAAATCTTTTCGACCTCTCGTGTGTATTGAACTTAGGATGTTTAGGTTCGATACCTCACGAGGTGAAGACAAAGTTTTATGCGCAGCGGAAATGTTATCCCCTTTTAGTTAGCACGAGTTTGGGTTAGTTCGAGAGGTATGATTATATGCAGTGCAATCGAGAAGTTAGCGAGAGATAAAAGCAGAAAGTAAGTGCAAGAGAGATTTTTAAGTGGTTCGGCCAACCCGCCTACTTCCACTCTTCTTCCAGAAACTCCCTGGAAGGATTGCACTAAAAACTTCCCTTTCTAGTACAATAACGAGCGCTTGAGCTTTGATCACCAAGCCCGCCTCAAGCCTCAGGTTTTTCACCCCGCTTCCAGTTACTCCACCTCTCGAGCACTTGACCTTTGATCACCAAGCCCGCGTCAAGCCTCAGGTTTCTTTCGCTCGGACAGCAGCCAGGATACTCCACCTCTCCTCAGGTTTTTCACCCCGCTTCCAGTTACTCCGCCTCTCGAGCGCTTGACCTTTGATCACCAAGCCGGCGTCAAGCCTCAGGTTTCTTTCGCTCGGACAGCTGCCAGGATACTCCGCCTCCCTCGCTTAATCCAAAGCAAGATGTTGTTGATAGTCACTGTTGAATGTAACAATCTCCAATCTGACCACAAGCTATCGTTGAATCAGCCTTGATGTAGAGCAGCTTTGGTCACCTTCTGGATGTATAACAGTTTAGCTTTGTAACTCTCTTCGAACACTAAGATGTGTTCTCTCGCTGTATTGAATATCAGGATGATATCCCAAGTTAAGCACTTTGCACTGGAACGTTTTTATCAGACACCTCTTGTTAACCTCTTGACCTCTTTCACACAAACCCCTGTTTCTTCTGTGTCTTTACGTCCTTATATATGAGAGTAGAGGAATAATTCCGTTGGAGGGAAAATTATTCCGTTTGAAATTTGTCTCCCATGCTGATCATGGGTCTTGCATATTTTCAGCATATTTCATGGAGTAGTGGTCTTGTAACTTGAGCCTTTTGTTTTGTAGTGAATATTCCATATTCCACTTTCTTGAGCTCATGCTTCACTTGCTTCTTTTGGATAAAGTTACTCTTTTTATGTTCCCATCATTCCTTGTTTGGGGAATCTGACCACTTCAGGATTGGTGCACTTCTTGACCGTTTGTGGTGGAGGTCTGACGTGTCATCCACTTCCGTCCATTTTGAAACCTCCCGCTCAGCACCTCTTCAATATTTTATCTCCATGATATTCTTCTTCTCCAAACTTAGAGTATTTGTCTGCACATGTTGACTAACATTCAGCCTCTTGGAGAAGTGCCGGTTTATCGAGACCATATAAGATGTCTCGATCACTTGATGTTTCAATCGCATGTATCGAGAGGGCTATCTCTCGAATATTCTTTACGTCTCGAACTCGATAGGTATATCGAGAGGTCCTTACCTCTCGAACTTGGCTTGTCTCTCGAGACTTAGTTGATGTCTCGTAGACCCTTATTCCTCCAGAGTTGTCTCGTGCCTGCTTCTGATCTATCTGTTTGCTTACAACACGAAAACTTCTAAGTTGTTCAAACAAGTTTACCTTAAGCTTAAATATTTCCCGAGTTGAGCTCAAATTACGCGGTTGTATTTTCGCTCTTAGCTTACTTATCGAACTTACATTGTTTTGCCTATGTATCGAGACTTGGGGATTCTTACTTAACAGTTGGTATCATCAAAACCTATTACATGATGTTCCTAACAATTTCCCCCTTTTTGATGATGCCAACACTTATACTTACTTATATGGCTGATTTGAAAAAGAAAAAGCATTGATTTTATTTTCAGCGCATATGGTAAGTTTGACAACAATTCTACTAAACATGAATAAGTAAACTCACGCAACACCCCCAGCAGAAGATATATGTATTAAGATTAAGGGAATGTTTACATAACAGAGTTTAGTGGAAAAGATTTAAAGAAATAAGACCAAGAACAACATAAGTATCAATACATTGAAATAAGATGGAGTTTGGACCACGAGAGCTTACTTCTTGTTGCCTTTCCTTTTCTTGTTAATGGCTTCTCGTGTCTTGATGGGGTCTTTCGGATTTACCAGGCTTAAGTATTCATCTGTGACATCTAGATGCCTGTAGTTCCTGGAGTCTTCCCCCACGAACTCACCATCAATTACTCCATCTTTCCACCAAGCAATGCATTCTTCTGGAGACATGTTGCTGTGTGTTGATATTCCAGTGATTTTCAGAAGCTTGAATATCTCCAGAGTCAGAATTTGTTCAGTGTCTTCTCTGTTCCCAAACTTAAAGTTTGTCATGAGAAGATCTATCTTCCTTTCTTCTTCTGACTGTCGTTCTTGTCTTTTTCTTCTTCTTTCTCTGTCCTCTTCTCTCCTTCTCTCCATTTCCAGTGTACGCTGGACCCTTAGGTTTTCTGCCTGTTTGGCACCCTCCACTGCTTTGCTCATGATTCTTGGTATTTTTGGAGGTGGTCCAGCTGGTTCACTTGCTGCCCTTTTCCTGCCCGTTGTATCCCCCTTCTTTTTCTCTTTATTTTCCCCCTTGTTGGCATCATCAGTACGGGAGAGGAGGGTGGACATACCTTCGAAAATAGCTTGAAGTTGGGCAGGGACTTGGTTCGACAGGTCATCGAGTATGGCCTTCATCACATCCTGTCGAAGTTCACTGGAATATTGGAAGGCTCGCAGCTCTGCTCGCATCTCGGCTAATTCAGCCCTCGCACTTGCAGCCTCTGCTCGAGCTACAGCGGCTTCATCAGTAGCTTTCCGTGCTGCATCCTCAGCCCATATCGCCTGTTCGAGAAGTTCGGCATGACGGCCTTGGGATTCACTTGTGCCATCAGCAGGCATTGCAGCATTGCGGACCACAGCGAGTATTCTTTCGAGCTGAGCCATCTTCTGAGATTGATCAGCCATGAATTGACGCACTTCGCCAATGAAGACTTCTTCGGCCTGTTGATCATAGTCAGAAGTAGGAGATGAGGATCGAGATGTACCTTTCGTTGCAGGGGACTTGGGTGCTTCCAGATTTCCACCCATGACTTGCATTCGTGATTCCACCTCTCGACTGACTTCCTGAGGTTCAGCAGGGACACTGGGATCAGAGCTCGAAGGTAGCTCCATATCAGGTGCTTCCCGGTTTCCACCTGAGGGATGGATCACTTCTTGCTCTTCACCTCTCGAACCTGGAGCCTCAGCTTCAGCTGCTGGTAAGATAGGAATGGCCAAGGTGGGAGTCTCTGTATCAGATGCTTCCCGGTTTCCATCTGATTGAGGTTCCCCCTCAACACTACCTCTCGAACCAGTACTGGGAACGTGATCATCTACTGGAGGAGTTGATTCATCGGCAGGTGCTTCCTGGTTTCCACCTTCTTGAACCTCAACTCTCGAACCAGCAGGGTTCTCCTCATTCTGCTCTTGTTGCTCACTTGTTTGCACTTCAGTATGCTCTGGTGAATCTGGAATATCTATTATTTCAGGAGCAATTGGTGCACTCCACCTTTCCCTATTAACCATATCGATGGGAAAGCCTGGGAGTTGGAGCAACAGAATTTCACCCTCTCGAACTGTCTGAGCTTCATCTGTTGCATTCGAGGGTGTGGACTCAGGTGGTGGCAGTAGTAATACAGAGTTAGGTGCCACCTCTTGTGCCTCAGAGGTCTCGGATTCACCTCTCGAAGCTACCTGGTCTTCTAGAGCAGATTCACTCACTTGGGACAAGGGGATTGCTGCAGTTGGAGTAGGAGTGTCAGCATCATTTCGGGCAACCCCAGAGGTCTCTCCTGGACCTCTCGTGTGTTCTACACTTTGTCCCAAGGATAGTGCTGTGGCAAACCTGATATCCTCTCGAAATTGAGCATCTAGTTCAGGATCTTCTTCAGGCTCGGCTTCATCTTCTTGTGCATCAACAGCTATGCCCTTTCCTTTGTCAGATCGACCAAGATTACTCCTGATTACTTGCATCTCATGGGCACGGTTTTGAAGCTCGTCGGCTGGGATTTCAGTGAGATCTAACCAGTTTAGTGCAAATCGTTCCTCAGCCTCCATCTCTGCTGCTCTTGAGATCAATTGATCAAAGGGACCTGTTCTCCAGTTGATCCAACGAAGTACTCTGGAGAAGTCGTCCAAACTCGATACATTCTCAACACTTTGATTCAGTCGAGATGTGATTTCAGCATTCAGCTCATCAGAGTCAGCAGGTAGGATTTCTGTTGCTGATGCACACTCCACAGCTTGTTCAGTTATCTCTCGAACAACCGAGAGATCATGTGTCAACCCGTCATTCAGAAAAGCTTGCACTGGGTTCCTGACCACAGTGCCCTGACCATCAGCAGCCACCACACAATCTAGATCTTCAGCTGCTGGAATATCTACCTCTCGAACCACCTGTCGTGGTTCCTCAACAATACCCTGTACTGGATCACTGATCCCAGTACCTTCAACTTCTCGAGCCTCCTCTTGAGGCAAACCAACAGATTCATCACCGTCCTCAGCACCATCAACAGCAAGTATATCAACATTTAAAGTTCCTGACAGGGACTTGGTAGGGGGCACTCTCTCAACCTCAGTGGCCAGTGTAGCCTGAGGTTCCCCCTGGGCTTGTGCCCTGTCCTCAAATGGTACTTGTATAACGGACGGTGTCACCTCTCGAACCTGGGTGACAGCAGCAGTCTTGGTCCTCTTGGCCTTCCTTTTCAATTCAACCCTCTTGACTGGGGTGTCCAAAAGCTCGTCATCAGAGCGCTTCTCCTTAGCTGGGGCTTTCCTTTTGCCCCTTCCCTTAGGCTTTGAGGGTGAAGATGCATCCTTAGCACCTTTTGCCTTAGCTTGAGGTTTCGTTCTACCCATATAGGTATTCCGATGAACCTCTCGCCCTTCCCTCAGTTCGAAGCCCTTCAGTCTCAATAGAAATTGAACAACAAAGCCAAAACCAACCTTTTTGTAGATTGTCAGGTCGGAGTTGGAAACTGAGCTCTGCACTTGGTGTTTGAGGCAGTCGAAGATGATGTGAGCCCAGTCCAACTTGTTGTTGTTCCAGATGGCGTGGAGGATTTTCAGAGTGTCCAGATTGACTTCGTCTGTTCCGGACACCTTGCCGAGGATGAATTTTATGATGAGCTCGGCGGCTAGGGCAAACCTCTCCTTCAAATGAAATCTGCGGAGGGCAGAGGATGCTCTGGGTGGTGCAGTCTCCAATCGGATTTTGTCCCAAAACTCCTGCTTATCCATGTTGTAGTCCGATAGGTGCTTGACTGCCTCCTCCGACGTAGCAAAGTCGAATGCTGCTCGTAAATCACCCACAGAGATTGTTATGGCTATTTCGTTGAAGTGGCTTTCAATCTTGCCCTTCGTGACCTTGGTATGAGCGAACCATTCTGTGTAGTCGAGGTCATGAATGGTTCGGTAGTCATGCGTCATGTACCGCATTAGTCCTGCCTTCTCAAATTTCTTCAGGACTCTCTCCGCCATTGTTGGATTTGGCGAGTGGGTGATGAAGCCATCTTTGTCAAGGATGCTTCCCGCCTTGACTTGTTTAATCTGAGAGCGTATGTGGTCTAGCTCTCTCTGGTATGCACTGGAGGATGATGATGAAGATGAAGAAGATGATGATTCAGACGCCATTGAAGAAAGTTTGTGTGTTTTGGAGGGAATGTGTACAGCGTCTAAGGATTTGGGGATTTTGGGTATATGGTTTTGAGTTTGAATCCGGGTAAAGAAGAAGGATTTTGCTTTTATATTAGGCGGATTCGGGTTGGATATATGGGTAGGGTTGAGAGTTTGACCCGTGGAAGGATCCCGGTTGATTTAAAAGATGTAAGAAGTCAGAAATACCCCTGATAACGGTCAGCTTATAAGGTATTTTGGTAAGGGTATTTCGGTAAAGTATAGAACGGTTTAAGCTTTGAGACAGTGGAGTATTGATATTTTAAAAATAAGCATGCTCCCACTAATCAAGATAATGCCCTTAAGTGCGAAAAACCGTCAGTAACCGATGACCACGTGGCTAGCATTTATGTCCAAAGATAGCCGTTCCACCTCATATATCCGTTGAGCTTATCAAATTCACCTTTCGAAGGTGAATGATCTTCCTCATGAGTTTAAGGATCTTCCCCCTGAGTGATTGATCCCTAAACCTCCTTATTCTTCCGTCTTGATCTGGTTAAGGATCTTCCCCCTGAGTGATTGATCCCTAACCCTCCTTATTCCTCCATCTTGATCTGGTTAGGGATCTTCCCTTTGATCCCTAACCCTCCTTATTCCTCCTTTCAGAGATATCAGTTTGTTATCTTTCGAAGTGACCTCTCGAACTACCCTTCTTCGAGACATAATGTATGTAGACAAACTGATCGGGTGACCTCTCGAACTACCTTTCGAACACAGATTGCGAGAGAAACAAGTTTGATTCATTTAAAAGATATCACTTGGAACATATCCTTAAGTTCATTTAGTGATTTCCAGATACATTACATATGAATCAATATCCTATTAAATTCCCTAGAAACTTTTGTTTGGCCTTGGTCAGCCTAATAGGAATCTATCGTTAAGGCAGGAACTAGCCATCTAAAGTCCTATTTGTCTAATAACAGAACTGGGGGTGGCTATTCCCTTTTCTTGTTCTTCTCTCCGGAGCTGCTTACTATAGTTGGGAGTGACCATCTTCATCGCTAATCCTCTTAATGTCTTTGGATTAGGTATGATCATCCCTTTGGCTGCTGCAGACCTCAGAAAGTCCCAACTGGTCTTCCTCTCTGTTTCCCTTGGTTCTCCATTTGGTTGAGGAAGGCCCTTTTCCAGAATGTGCAGCAGTAGGAGTCCCTCTTGTGCAGGACTCTTCTCCCGATTCCAGTATCCCATCGTTGTGGATCTCCTCGTATTTGGGGATCCATTCACCTTGGATGGGAATAGGATTCTTGCTTGGATTATCAGGAAGCTCCGTAATCTGTTCACCCTTCGTTGATTCTGGATAGTTTTCTCCTTGAAAATCTTTGGACTTGACTGCCGGTTTCTTTCCTCTATAAAAGAATGGAACATCATCTTTTCCTTTCTTTTTCTCCATGGGAAGTTGATGGTATGAACTTCTGAAAGAAACCCTCTTATTTATAGCCCAATAGGGTTACCACTGTTGAGTCACGGGATGCAATATGAATGACCATTCAATGCTTGTGTAACTCCAAAGCTGCCATAAAGTTGATGAAACCGCCCCTCACATGCGAAACAGTTCATGGCACTAAATACAAGAAGATAAGATTTGACCATTCAACCCAACTCTATCATTCCCAATTCTAACCTTAGTTGAGAGAATCTATTTTCACATAACGCTTTTGTGAAAATATCTGCTAGTTGCTCCTCCGTTGCAACATATTCCAAAGTGATGTCCTTTTTCTCAACGTGGTCTCGGATGAAGTGATACTTAATATCAATATGCTTTGTTCTGGAGTGTAACACTGGGTTGTGGGTGATGGCAATAGCACTTGTATTGTCACACATAATTTTAACCTCCTTACACTCAACACCATAATCCATTAGCTGTTGCTTCATCCATAAGATCTGAGCACAACAACTTCCAGCTGCTACATATTCTGCCTCAGCAGTGCTTGTAGCTATTGAATGCTGTTTCTTGCTAAACCATGAGACAAGTATTCCACCTAGAAACTGACATGTCCCTGATGTGCTCTTTCGATCTATCTTACAACCGGCAAAGTCCGCATCTGAGTAACCCATAAGTTCGAAGGATCCACCTTTCGAATACCAGAGCCCAACACTCTGCGTACCCTTTAGATATCTAAGAATCTTTTTGGATGCATTTAGGTGACTTTCCTTAGGACTTGCCTGAAATCTAGCACATACACCTACTGCAAAGGATATGTCTGGTCTACTTGCAGTTAAATAAAGAAGGGATCCGATGATACCTCGATAAGTGGTTTGATCGACCTCTCGACCTTCGCTGTCGACATCGATACGTAGAGAGGTTCCCATAGGTACTTTGACTGAGGATTTCCCTTCTATGTTGTATTTCCTGAGCAGATCCTTGGTGTATTTCTCCTGGTTGATGAAGATACCTTCCTTAAGCTGTCTTACTTGTAGTCCAAGGAAGTAGTTGAGCTCTCCCATCATGCTCATCTCGAACTTTCCTTTCATCAAACTGGAGAATTTCTCGCACAAGTCTGGATTGGTGCTACCAAAAATGATATCGTCCACATAGATTTGCACCAATAAGATGTGATCCCCATCCTTAATTCTAAACAATGTTTTGTCCACTAGGCCTTTGGTGAACCCACACTGAAGTAGAAAAGAGGATAAGGTATCGTACCAAGCTCTCGGAGCTTGTTTTAAGCCGTAAAGTGCCTTCTTTAATTTGTATACTTTGTCAGCTCCCACGTCCTTCAAGAAACCCGGAGGTTGTTCAACGTACACCTCTTCTTCGAGAAGTCCGTTCAGAAAAGCGCTCTTGACATCCATTTGATATACCTTAAAGTCTTTGAAGGCGGCATATGCGAGAAAGATGCGTATGGCTTCGAGACGTGCCACTGGAGCGAAGGTTTCATCAAAATCTATTCCTTCCTCCTGACAGTAGCCTTTGGCAACAAGTCTGGCCTTGTTCCTAACAATAACTCCATCCTCATTCATCTTGTTTCTGAAAACCCACTTTGTACCAATGACATTCTGATGATGAGGTCTCGGAACTAGTTCCCAAACGTCGTTCCTCTCGAACTGATGAAGTTCCTCTTGCATTGCTTGCACCCAATCTGCGTCGCTTAGAGCCTCATCGATCACCTTAGGCTCTATTTGAGATAGAAAACAAGCAAACATGCTTTCTCTGTAAGCTGATCTGGTTCGAACTCTGTCACGTACATCTCCGATCACTTGATCAGCAGGGTGATTTCTCAGCCATCTTAGGTCGGGTTGCGGCTCCTCAGTTGATACTTCCATTGAAGGTTGAGATATGGGTTGAACATCTATGATCTGGTTTTGATCAACTGAGTCAGGCGCTTTCTTCTTGGTAGACTCTTCATCATCTGATTCTGACTGGAGTTCTGCTACGTCTCGAACTATCGACTGCTTGTCTTCGAGAGGTAAGTTTGATCTCTCGATAGACTCTGGCTGATCTTCCTCAGCAGCTTCCGTTGTCTTTGATGGTTGATCTGTTGATGCCCTTTCATCAAAGGTAACATGTATGGACTCTTCAACCACCAAACTCCGCTTGTTGAAGACTCTGAGTGCTTTGCTTGTCGATGAGTATCCCAGAAATACTCCATCATCTGCCTTTTCTTCAAAAGTTCTTCGTTGAGTCTTCCCATTGTTGTGAATATAGCATTTGCACCCGAATGAGTGGAAGTGGCTTACATTCGGTTTTCTTCCATTCCACAACTCATATAGAGTCTTTCCAACTCCTTTTACTATCAAGGACCGATTTTGGGTGTAGCACGCTGTGTTGATTGCTTCTGCCCAAAATCCTTGTGATATGTTGGCTTGCGAGAGCATGGTCCTTGCGGCTTCTTTGAGAGTTCTGTTCCTTCTTTCAGCAACCCCGTTTTGTTGAGGTGTTCGAGCAGCTGATAGTTGATGATGAATTCCGTTCTCGTTGCAGTAGCTCTCGATTACTTGATTAACGAACTCTCCACCTTGATCTGACCGGATCTTTAGTATCGAGACTTCCTTTTCAACTTGAACTTGTTTCAAGAGATTTGGTAGGGCAATTTTTGTCTCGCTTTTCTTGGTTAAGAACACGGTCCAAGTGAATCTTGTGTAGTCATCCACTACCACAAGAGTGTACTTCTTTCCCTTTATGCTGGGTGGATCCACTGGGCCAAATAAGTCCATGTGAAGAAGACTTAATGGTCTAGTGGATGATGTCTCGGCTTTGCTCTTGAAGGAGGATTTGATCTGTTTGCAACGTTGACATGCCTCACAAATTTTATCCTTTCGAAACGTCACTTTGGGCAGTCCTTCCACTAGGTTCCTCTTAGTAAGCTTGTTGATAGTCTTGAAGTTCAGATGACTAAGCTTACTATGCCAATCCCAGCATAAGTCTTCCTTGCTCCTTGCTAGCATACATAGGGATGGTTTTGCAGACCTCCAATCCACTATGTACATGTTTCCTTTCCTTGCTGCTTCCAAGACGACTTCGAGAGATTCCTCGTTCATAATCTGACATTTGCTTTTGGTGAAGACAACCTTGTAGCCTTTGTCACAGAACTGGCTTGTACTAAGGAGATTGAACTTGAGCCCTTCAACGTAGGATACTCCCTTAATAACCAGCTCATTCTTTTGAATTTCACCAACAGCTTTTGTGCGTCCCTTCTTCTCGTTGTCGCCAAATGTCACCAAGGGACCTTCGATAGGTTGGATGTTCTCAAGCAGTGTTAGATTTCCAGTCATATGTCTCGAACATCCACTGTCAATGAACCACACGTCCCTGGTGTCCTGCAAGGAAATCAAGCAAGTTTAGGTACCCAAACTTTGGATCCTGGTGGGTTAGTGAGTTTAGGCATCCATTTATACCTTGTGCCCATTATTCCAGGCCTAGGCGCAATGTAGCCATTGTACGTTTGATAATTATAAGGAATGCTAGCAAAGGTTTTAGGCCTCTTTGGTGCATAAATCAACTTAGGTAGAGACTTTTCGACCGGCTTATGCACCATGCCTTTCATACGCTGTTTGGTCATGTGAAATTGCTGAAAGTGAGGTTTCTTCCAGAACTTGTGATTTGATGACCAATTCTCACTAGATGGATAGAGTCTTCCTTTCTCCATCCGTGAGTTCCTAACTATGTGGATCTCAGACCTTCCATATTTGCCTTGAGGTGCATTATATGGAGTGTAGCTCTTTTTGTACTTGGAATGGCCTTGCGAGAGATAGCAAGGTGATCTCTCGATATTGTTTACCCGGCCATTCTTCGTAGCTTTCCTATACTTTCCATTGCTGGTGTATAGGGACGGTTTATGAATAGCTACTCTGGTCTTTTCTGTTGGTCCTTTATGACCTTTATTTGGTTTGGGTTGAGATCCTCCATTTCTTGAAGTTCCCAAACCATTGGTCTGTTTATCTCTCGAGAGATGGTCTTGATGGAACCCTAGACCGGTTCTATCACTTGTAGGTCTGTGATCAACCACCATTTTCTCCATAGCTTTGGAGGAATTAGTGTATGATGCTATGACCTTTCGAAGATTAAGCTCTCTCGTCTCTCGAGCTTTGCACTCTTCAGATAGTAGGATTACTTTGGCTTCTAACTCACTTACTTTGAGAGTCAGCTCCAAATTCTCTTTCGAGACGTTCTTAAGCATATCTCTTTCAGCAGTTAGCTTGCTGTTTTCATCCATCACTCTAGCATGAGTGCTATTGGCGATGTTAAGGTTCCTTCTGAGCGATTCCAACATCTCGAAGGGGTCCTCATCGCTTTTAAATGAAGAACAACGAGAGGTAGAAGTAGAGCAGCGAGATGTAGGAGTAGAGGTTACCTCGTTGTCAATGGCCATTAGGCATTGATTCTCCTCTTCCTCGGTGTATAAGCAGATGAGCCCCCTCTCATCCTCTGAGCTGCTGCTGCTTTCGCTGGAGCTCGACGTCTCGGACTCCTCGATTGTCCTCTCGAATTCTTCAGCAACAAGCGCCTTCCTGCGCTGATACGTCTTTGATGATCCTTTGAAGCCACCTTGTGTTGGCTTCTCCCTGGATTCCTCTATTCTCTTGGAATCCTTGCCTTCTTGGCCCTGATGCTTGCTTACTAGTGGGTAAGGGCATTCGGCCTTGAAATGTCCCGGTCTTCTACAGTTGTAGCATAGACCCTGATTTTCCTCCTCCGTCCTTCTGGATGGATATCTCTCATTTTTCCTTCTTGAGGAGGAAGGTGAACTTTTGTTGCTCTCCTGATTCATCTTCATGTATTTCCTGAACTTTCTCACAAAGAGAGCAAACTGTTCGTCAGACATAACATTCATAGGATTAGAGTCTAACCTTGAAGATGTGGATGGTTGCTCAGCAACAAGTGCTACGTTTCGTCGATCCACAATGTCCTCATCTCTTGGGAACATCTCGAACTCGAAGGCTTTGAGATCCCGGAAGAGTTTGTCTGTTGTGGTTTCCTTCAGATCTCGGTGATCTCTCATCGTGATCACCTTTACTTCCCACTCCTTAGTGAGGCCACGTAAGACCTTCAGGTTCAGCTCCTTTTGTGGGATCTCCTTTTCAAGGTCACTGATCTCGGTTGTGAGCTTCATGAACCGAGACTCCATGCTGTCGATGCTCTCTCCTGGCTTCATCTTGAAGTCTTCGAACTTCTTCATGGCCACGGTGAGCTTGTTTTCCTTTTCCTGTTCGTCACCTTCACCAATTAACATCAAAGTATCCCATACCTCTTTTGCCGTTTTGCACTTCCTCACTTTTGGGAAGATGGTTTCGTCTATAGCTCTGAAGAGAATATCCTTGGCAATATTGTCCAGGTTGTTTCTCTTCCTATCATCACTGGTCCATTCTTCCCTAGGCTTTGGGATGTACTTTGGTGTTTCTTGGGTTTGAACTGCAGCAGTATTAACCATTAGGATCTTGACTGGTCCAGAAGTTATAACCTCGGCCATCTCATCATGGAGGGCTGATAAGTACGCAAGCATGCGTGTTTTCCAGTCGTCAAACCTGCTAAGATCAAAAAGAAGATGTCTCGACAACATGCTGTCCATATTGAAAAATTATCTCGTGCTTTGAAAATATTTAAGAAGATTTTTCAAAGAAGGATCTCTAGGCAATATAAACAAAGGTTTATATCGATCAGAGAACTTGCTCTGATACCAATTGTTGGTCCCAAGGGGATGGGGTACAAGTCTAGAGGGGGGGTGAATAGACTTGTATAAGATTTTGCAAATCTTTTCGACCTCTCGTGTGTATTGAACTTAGGATGTTTAGGTTCGATACCTCACGAGGTGAAGACAAAGTTTTATGCGCAGCGGAAATGTTATCCCCTTTTAGTTAGCACGAGTTTGGGTTAGTTCGAGAGGTATGATTATATGCAGTGCAATCGAGAAGTTAGCGAGAGATAAAAACAGAAAGTAAATGCAAGAGAGATTTTTAAGTGGTTCGGCCAACCCGCCTACTTCCACTCTTCTTCCAGAAACTCCCTGGAAGGATTGCACTAAAAACTTCCCTTTCTAGTACAATAACGAGCGCTTGAGCTTTGATCACCAAGCCCGCCTCAAGCCTCAGGTTTTTCGCCCCGCTTCCAGTTACTCCACCTCTCGAGCACTTGACCTTTGATCACCAAGCCCGCGTCAAGCCTCAGGTTTCTTTCGCTCGGACAGCAGCCAGGTTACTCCGCCTCTCCTCAGGTTTTTCTCCCCGCTTCCAGTTACTCCACCTCTCGAGCGCTTGACCTTTGATCACCAAGCCCGCGTCAAGCCTCAGGTTTCTTTCGCTCGGACAGCAGCCAGGATACTCCACCTCCCTTGCTTAATCCAAAGCAAGACGTTGTTGATAGTCACAGTTGAATGTAACAATCTCCAATCTGACCACAAGCTATCGTTGAATCAACTTTGATGTAGAGCAGCTTTGGTCACCTTCTGGATGTATGACAGTTTAGCTTTGTAACTCTCTTCGAACACTAAGATGTGTTCTCTCGCTGTATTGAATATCAGGATGATATTCCAAGTTAAGCACTTTGCACTGGAACGTTTTTATCAGACACCTCTTGTTAACCTCTTGACCTCTTTCACAACCCCTTTTTTCTTCTGTGTCTTTACGTCCTTATATATGAGAGTAGAAGAATAGTTCCGTTGGAGGGAAAACTATTCCGTTTGAAATTGGTCTCCCACGCCGAACATGGGTCTTTGCACAATTTCAGCATTTTTCATGGAGTAGTGGTCTTGTAACTTGAGCCTTTTGTTTTGTAGTGAATATTCCATATTCCACTTTCTTGAGCTCATGCTTCACTTGCTTCTTTTGGATAAAGTTACTCTTTTTATGTTCCCATCATTCCTTGTTTGGGGAATCTGACCACTTCAGGATTGGTGCACTTCTTGACCGTTTGTGGTGGAGGTCTGACGTGTCATCCACTTCCGTCCATTTTGAAACCTCCCGCTCAGCACCTCTTCAATATTTTATCTCCATGATATTCTTCTTCTCCAAACTTAGAGTATTTGTCTGCACATGTTGACTAACATTCAGCCTCTTGGAGAAGTGCCGGTTTATCGAGACCATATAAGATGTCTCGATCACTTGATGTTTCAATCCCATGTATCGAGAGGTCTATCTCTCGAATATTCTTTACGTCTCGAACTCGATAGGTATATCGAGAGGTCCTTACCTCTCGAACTTGGCTTGTGTCTCGAGACTTAGTTGATGTCTCGTAGACCCTTATTCCTCCAGAGTTGTCTCGTGCCTGCTTCTGATCTATCTGTTTGCTTACAACACGAAAACTTCTAAGTTGTTCAAACAAGTTTACCTTAAGCTTAAATATTTCCCGAGTTGAGCTCAAATTACCCGGTTGTATTTTCGCTCTTAGTTTACTTATCGAACTTACATTGTTTTGCCTATGTATCGAGACTTGGGGATTCTTACTTAACAGTTGGTATCATCAAAACCTATTACATGATGTTCCTAACACAATGGCATTGATGGAATAAGGTCAGTGGTTCATGGAACCAATGTGATGGTTACACATGAAGATGTTCGAAGAGCTTTCAATTTTTCGATTCGAGGAGAGGATTATCACATGGACAACAAAAAGAGATTGTGGAAGGACATTAAGGGTCATGCTCAACCCTCAATGGTACCTTAAAGACATTAAGGGTCATGCTCAACCCTCAATGGTACCTTAAAGAAGATTCTCAAAATGGACTATGAGTTCACCATTGATATACTGAACAAAATAGTTGAGAGCAAACAATCTAGCACCGATGACATATCCCAAAAAAGCTGAAAATGTTGTGTTCGTTGATTGAAAAGTACCCAGTGGATTGGTCCAGAGTCAATTTTAATTTCCTTAGGGAAAATGTGAAGCCCGGAGTAGATGAGGACTCTGGTTGGATCATTAAAGACTTAGGCTTTGGCTTTATGATCAGCAAGATCTTGAGAAACAAAGGTGTAAAGCTTCGTTCTGGAACACCGACCCATAGAACCCATTACCACATGCGTTCTAACCCACCAAGATATGTCAAAAGAAAAGCTGAAGAGATTGAAGCAGTCAAGAAGGTTGAAGGGAAGAGAACTGACTCCAAATCCACCAAGGACTCTGTTGAGAAAGACAGTGTTGAAACATCTAAGTCTCATGACTCTGAATCTTCAAAGAGTCCTGAGAAAAAGAGAAGGAAGTCCTCGAAGGCAATAGTCTCTAAAGATGCTTCGTCATCTAAAGCACCCGAGCCATCAACAGAAAAGGAAGACGAACCAGAGGTGAAGAGAATAGAATCCAAGAAGAGAAATGCCAAGTAGTTGAAAAAGCCAAAGAAGAAGTCCAAGAAGATTCAAACCTAGAAGACTTCATCTGATGAACCAATTGTTGTCTTACAAGCAGTCGAGGAACAAGGACAAATTCTTACCGATGCTCACTCAAGAGTTCTACCTCCTCCCCTTGTGAATATTAATCAAGAGGATAGTGATGAGGATGATCAACTACCTCTCACACAGTTCATGAAGCCGAAACCATCTGCACCTGAACCTCTTGTACCCGAGCCAGTAACTGTTGAGCCATCAATACCTGAGCCCTCTACCTCAAGTTCTCAAGGCTCCCTACCTCTTGTGATACAATCCCCAACTCCTCCAGTTTATGTTGATTTGGATTCTAGTTCCACAATGATAGAGGAATCATCTGAGGGGGAAGATGAAGTTGGTTGGGGCAATGCCATCGTCAAAGCAGTGCCCGAACACATCCAACGATGGGCTTATGCAATGGCACCTCCTCGTGTGGCACAGGTGTTAATCTCTTCTGTTGGCAGATTTGACTTTCAACCACTTCAAATGATTTTGCCATCCTCTACTCCTCGTATTGAGGAAATTCAAGAATCAAATACTAAAGGAACTCAAGTTCCTACGCCCGAGGCATCAGAGGCACCCGAGGCACCATCTGCTTCAGCTGATGCTATAGCACTTCAAGTTAATGCTGATGCCGCATTAGCTCAGTAATTAGCTCAAGAAGAGTTGTTTGAAAACATGCCTACTCACAACGAAGTCTTTGAAGATATTCCCTTTCATGACGAAATTCTTCGCCGAGAACTTGCGCGAATGTATAATTGGCAAGAATGACGCATGTCTAGCCTACGAGTCATTGGTGAAACTATCAGCAAAATAGCCGAAGAAGAAGGAGAATGGGCACTGGACTGGATGGGCACAAAATCTGTCTTCAAAGCGACTCGACCAGAAGAAATAAACTAAGTCTATGTTGAGAAGTTACAAGGAAGAAACTTCAGATATGGTAAAAATGTGGATATGAATATTGGCCATTGAACTCCTCGAGAGAACAGAATGTACGAAGACATACGTATTGCGAAGATTCGCAATCTCTCTAGAGTTCAATCCTCCGTCAGGGAAGAACGTCCTGGAGTTGGCCCGAGTCAGAAACATGAAGATTTAAATGTTGTGGCCGAGGACAAGACACTCGTGGAGACTGATTCGAAGTGTGGTGATGATCCAAGTCCTCGAAGCCGAAGTGATGATGATGACGATGATGACCCTTCGGGCAATCCCACTCATCCACCAGTAGATGTACCCAAAGAAGATAATCCTAATGATTCTTCTGATCCCTCGAGCTCTAGCAACTCTGATGATAGTAGTGATGCTAATCAGGAAGCTGATCCCAATCATCCTCACGATGAGAGCGAGGAAAGTCCTAAGGATGAAAGAACTGATGCTCATGCTGAATCCCGAGGAGTTGAAGAACAAGATATTGATGTCATTATGACCGAACCATTGGACGTCACTGATGAGATAAGTCAGAGTTCAGCCTGAGACGAAGACATGGTAGCGTCTCGCGGTGCGAATCACGACGACTTGGCTCTAATGATTGATGAAAATTTGATTATCTCTTCCACGAACCTTATTAATGTTGATGTAAGGATGAGTTCTGGCTTCACTCGAGATGTAAATCTGGAAGCATCTTGCAGTGCAAGTCATAAGAACTCGCCCTTAAGGAAGGCTTTGAGCGAAGACAACCTGATTGGCACCGCTGTCCACAACGATCTCACATTGATCCGAGGTGAAAACATGAAAGCACCTCTGATAAACACGTATTTGATCATATTTATACCCCATATTTAAATTATTATTTACCACTTAATATTAATATTATGTTCATAATTGATCAAAGTCGACGAAGAATACATAATGGAGCATAATATTAGTGTTTTGAAGTTTTGTCTTATATTTAATGATAATTAAGCCATATCTTATGTAATTAGGCGTGGTGATGGGCTGATTTGTATGAAGACAAAACAAGTTAAAACAATTGGTATTGGAGAGCATGATGAAGGCACCAAAAGATGGAAATGATGGATTATTCAAAAGGAAATGATAGTGGTGTTAGTGGAACATAAAAGACAAACACATGCATTATTTTAGGGGACAAAAATAATGAAAAGAAATGGGAAGAAACATGGAGCACATTCTGGCCAAAATCAAGGAAAAGTAGTGGAATTTCTGAATCTATTATTGTGCACACTTTCGACACGTCGAGAGGTGGGCTTGACGCGTCGAAAGTTTCCAGTGAGCAAAAATTGCCTAGGCGCAAGAATTCTGCACTCCAAAATTCCAGTTTTATCCTTCCTTTGCCCAACTATAAATACCCCTCATTTCTCCATTCTTCAAGCATCCAATTTTCATATTAGTTTTAGTCCATTTCCCTCTTAAATCCTTTTCTTCTCCTTAAAAATGTAGACCTCCAAGTGAGGATTGTTTAGTAGTGTAGGAGTAGAATATGATTTATTTTGTAATAAGAAGAGGGATGATGCAAGACTTCGAGCTTCAAGCGTTGGATCGAGGAGAAAGCGATGAGAATTTCTTTCCCTCCTTTCCTTAATTTATCTTGAATAAGTCTTATATCTAGATGCTTGTTCTTAATTTATTTATATTTGGATTATGGATTATGTTTATGTCTAGATTATTGTTCGTTCTTCATTTATTATGAATTGTTAGTTTAGCTTCTATGAGTTGTTGTGTGCAAGACTTGTTATTGAAAGTGTGTGATTAATTGATCCAATTGCATGCTTGTCTGTTTGTTGTGTCACGGTGAGAATCGGGCATGGGTAAAACACTCTTGCCACACCTATTGATTTATACAATGCGAGAGCTTGATAAATTGTAGGGGGATTTCTTGGCTAATCTTCGGTTCCTTCACTGGCGAGAGCGGGTTGGAATATAGAGGTTAGCCAAAACGGTTCCTTCACTGGCGAGAGCGGGTTGGAATCTAGAGGTTAGTTTAGGCTACCTCTTCACAACTTGTAGGATTAACTTGAGTTTGGGCATGTTGATTTGCTTAGGATCTTTATGGCTAGCCTTGCTTGTAGACTACGAGTGTAGATAACTTGCGGGTTGGTACACTCGGGTAGATCACGAGAGTGGCACCGGGTAATTTAGTGCTTGACCAACCATTCCCTGTGGATCGATAACCTCGGAATACTCCGGGTATTTGCTTGTCCCTAAAAGCTACAAGCAACCTCCCAGTGATAGCCATACTGAACCTGTCGAAGCCTCAAGCCACTCAACTAAGGTAATTGTTGATTCTGCTTCTGCTTTATCTACACTCATGACTGCTATACAGGGAATAGCGATGACTTAGGCAACACAATTCCAATCTAGCAACGAGTCCATTGCTAAAATTAAGAAGGACTTAAAGAAGCAGAGGAAACGATCTTCTAAATCTCATGTGGTAGCACAAACCACGAACCTTGAAGAGAAAATTGACAAAGCACTCTTTGAGAACTCGGCCTCCCTTGAATTTTTGCGAGACACACTATCCGAGGTCAAGAAAGTTCAACAAGACTTGGTACTCAAGCATGCTTTTATCAAAGAACGACTCGACATGTCTTGTGTTAAGTTGGAGATTGTGACCGATAACTCAAATCAGACGGGCTCTTACATCCTTGAACAACAGTGGACCCTCAAAGAACTTCAAATATGCATCAATCGACTGAGCAACAAGATTGATCTGTTGATGGACGCTTATGAAGCCAACAAGGCGGAAAAGAGTACTTGCAAAGAACGACAAGGTCGAAGAGATCGGGATGATGAGTATGATGATCATGAACTAGGAAGTGGTGAGCGTACTATTGAAAGAGAAGAGTTCTTAGCACTTAAGCCTGCCCCATCTTCTTCACCATCAACCTCGAAGCGAGGACATGGACGATCCACTAGTCAAGGTCGAGGACATAAAAGGTCGAAGACAGAAACAACAAGAGTACTTGATGGAAAATTGATTAACTATGTCCCGTATGAAGAAGGGAGTGGAAAATGATTTCAAGAATGCAACATTCCACCATTCTGGAAAAAAAAAACCGGACAGAGATAAAGCTTAGTACCTGAGGAATCAAAATGAGCGCATCCATGAGAAAAGAAAAGACCATGAAAGAATTTTCAAAGAACATCAAGATGGACAGAAACTCTTTGAATAGTTCAAGAAGAAAATTGAAAATGGAAACCGTGTAGGCATAACTGAAAGAGATGACTTGAAAATGCAGCTAATAACACGAATCATGGGAGCAACCGGTCAAAGCTTTTATGATGAAATGACTACACCCGAGCAAATAAAGTGGTGGAAAAGACGAATCATAAAAGGCAAAAACCTTGGCAAAGCCACCCAAAACTATCTCATACTTCATGAGAAAAACAAGTATGCATATAAGATCGAGGGATTGGATGTGGTTCAAGCCAGAAGGGAGATAAACAACATGCTTGATTTGTGGGATGCTGAAGAAGAGGAAAGACTCGAGCGCAAGAAGACTAGCAAGGACAAAGAGAAGATATGATCTTAAGTTTTCGTTTTTGAATTCTCTATATCAGGCACTCTTGCTTATTATGATTAATAAAAGACAATTTTTTGGGGCCTATGCGTGTGTGAGTTTTTATCCAGTTATTATAACTCCTCGTACTATGTATTGTTTAACTCTACTATTCGGCTATGTTAATAAAATCCATTTTTGGATACAAGTAGCCAAATGGTTCGGGTCATTGATTTTGATGATAACCAAAGGTCAGAGGAGACCCCCCCAAACTTTTTCTTTTATCTTGTCTTCTTAGTAAGACCTGATCAAGAATTCATTCTTACAAGTCCATACAAGATCAAGAGTAACCTTTTGACAAAGATGTAAGATGCCCTCAAGGCCGAAGACTTGAAGATCAAAGACGTGAAGACCGAAGACATGGAGACTGAAGATGTACAAGGCCGAATAATGGAAGGGCCGAACTCTTAAAACCGAATAATCAAGATGATTAATTCGAGGAGATGATGAGATAATGATAAGGTCAATCACTCTAACAAGTACCCAAGGCCCAAGGACTCTAAGGACATTCTCTGGAATTTTGTCGTGTCCATAGCCTTGAGGTTGGGGATGATTAGAATGTCAAAACGGATCCTAGGCTGTGATCCCAAGGAGCATTAAATGATATATTCTTTTGTGTTAGACAAAAGACAAAATGTCTCTACACTAAAGTAGACAAACGACTAGATAGTACTAACATTCACAAATGGTCATAGTTTACCCAGCGGATATTACACACTGGTTAAAGGTTTTGAATTTTGGTTTCCTTCCAACGAAATCAAAATTCCAGCCTATAAATACCCAAGCTCTCTTCATTTGAAGCTGTTGGTTGATATACGAAAAAAGCAATTACAAGCTCAAAAATAGTGTGAAAAATATCCATACGCTAAAACTCTCAATCTAGTTTTCAAAGGAGATCTTGTGCTACTCAAATTTTGAATCAAGAAGCTCAAGACAAGATTTCCAAGTTGGAGAAACTCTTCAATCATTTTCAATCAATCTCTACTTAGGAGAAGTAGAAAGAGGCGGAGTAAACTTTGAAGGAGTTGAAAAACCTATTGAAGCGTGGTTGCCGGGCTTTGTGATCAAACGAACACATTTTGGAGAGGATTTTGTACTCCCAAAGGAGATAGTAGTGCAAACCTTCACAAGTTGTGAAGAAGAGGGGAGTAGACTTCGTTAACAGCTGAACCACTATAAACATCTCTCTCTCTCTTTACTTATTATCTTACATACTGCATTGCATACTCAAGCAAACCTAGCTTTTCATAATCACAAAATCGTGCAAAGTCATATTAAAATATGAAAAAGCTTATTCTTTCCGTTGCGTTTATCTTTGGTCAAGTTCAACCTTATCAAGTGTTCGTTCTTGAAAAAGTTTTCAAAATCCTTGTGAGTCTATTCAAGCCCCCCTCCCTTCTAAACTCACACCTTACTAACCGGGACCAACAAAAACTTATGAAGCCCTTAATGAGTTAATGCCAATCACATCGGATATACAAGAACAGTAGAAACAAAGAGAACGTATGGCTATCATGAGCTTTTTGGCTGGTTTCCATCCTCGGCTAGAACCAGCCAAGTCCTAGGTATTGTCCAGTGAGGAGCTCAAATCCCTTTATGATGTGTTCTCTAGAGTACTACGCACAGAGACCTTTCATACTCCCCAGTCGAGTAGCGTCCTTGTTAGCCAGAAATCTAAGGGGGAGTCTGTGAAACTGTCTTATCACAGTAGGGACCCTCATGGATAGCAATCAAATACAGTTATTTGCCATTATTGTCAAAGACCGGGGCACATGAAGAAGGATTTCCGAAAGCTTCATAATAGAAATCAGGGAAATCGATCTGCAAATGTGGTGTCTTCAGATGTTAATGGTGATAAAATGAAAGTTGTATTTTTCCGTGGTGAATTGGGATGAAAAAGGAAAGTTAAAACGAAGAGATGTTAATGGTGATAAAATGAAAGTAGTATATAGACATACAAACGTGTGTGTGTGTGTGTGTGGGTGTGTGTGTGTGAGTGTGTGTGTTGGGATAAACAGACGATTCCCCACAAAATTTTATATATATATATATATATATATGTATATGTATATGTATCTCAGCTTTTACAGTCGCCATAAATGCAATTATTATTGTGTGGATCATGGTCCACCCAGTTCTGTGGATTATACTATTAAAAAAATGTATATTCAGTATAAAAATAATGTACATTCAATATAAAAATAATGTACATTGTATTTAGAGAATGTACATTATTTGTGTACTGAATGTACATTATATTGTATAATATAATGTACATTTAGTACACAAATAATATACACTTATTATATTAAAAATATACTTTTTGTTATGGTTCACACAGCACTATGTGGACCATGGTTCACACAATAATTTGCCCCATAAATGGTTATATGTTTCAAATATCAAATTGATGGATCCAATCATTGTACGTCCGGCCTATATTGTTTTGAATTGCAAATCAGACACATATCTTCTCTACTTTGTGTTTTAGTGGTAAATTAGAATGGAACCAAACCACAATGTCAAACATAAGACAAAGAAGTGTTTTGGACAAGAATCATCACCGCCTCATAGTGTTCATCCCAACATAAAGTAGAACTACTTCATCCATATATATATTTGTCTATTTTACATGATGAAAAATAAATATGCTACGACATTGCTATTCGTATTATATTGTTTTTCCCTTTAAATTCATTCTCTCTCTCTCTCTTACTGCATATAGAAGAAGACAACAAGAGGTAAAAGCTAAATAAATTTAAATCAAACATGCATCTAACATAATTAAAAAAAAAGTCTAGTTAAAATGTCCTTAGGAGGGGTGTCAAACAAATACATATCAAAAGAAAGGTGATGATATAAAGATTCATGCAAGGTTTGCTGCTAGTCATTATGAGTGCAAGTATTTGTTTATTTATGGATGTAGCACATACAATCCCAATTAACAAATCTCTAATAATCTTCACCATATACCCATGGGAGTTTGAATGAGATGCCGCCATTGATCTCTTCTAGTTTAATCAGGAGTCTCGAGTTTGAGATAACCCTAAAAATGCAGTCACCGTAAAACTCATGAGAGGGCGTTTTATCATCCTTTGAGGTCCTTTCATCAGTATTAAGTTTTTTATAAGTTTAATTAACAAAGAATAGGCTTGGTATCAACCATCAACAACTCATATTTTAAAATGATCCATTAATATTTACTTTCCATGTGATATTATGGATAAAATTTAACATGCATGTAAATTGATAATAAATTGCAAAAGAAAAAAAAAAGAGGATATGATGGAGTAGCTCATAGCCCCAAATGTATCCATTCCCGTTGACAAGTATATTTATTTAAGCATTCAATCTATATCTGAAATTCTGAATTTTGATAAAATATTTCATGTCTATCATTATCTTACAACTACACCGAATATATAATGAACCGTGACGTGTGCGTATATATATGATATATATTATAATATTGAAAGTGCATGTACGTGATGCAAGATTGAATAATTGTACCAGTTTATATATTTCTATAATATAGTCCGTATCTAATTGGATGCGATTAGATGCTTTCTTTAATTGAGAGTTAATTTATATTTTTTTTTAAATTTATAGGTGTTATTATTTTTTTTTTAAATCTCAGTTCCTTTGGTCTTAGTATTATTATTACATGATGACTATTTTGGTCTTCTGTCAACAAATATGTTTAAATGATGTTAAAAGTAACCTTAAAACATATTATTTAATAAACCACTAAAAATCCTCCTTTTTTCTTCTTGTTAATAGAACAATACAAAGATAAAATCTATTTTTCTTCTACATCTTCAAAAAATCATATACACTCATCATACATTCATTTATAGCATAAATAATCCATAATTCATTCATAGCATAGTGGAGCAAAAGTTGTTAGTAATACATAAGTCTACTGCAAAACTAAAAAAAAAAAAAGTACAATTGCAGCAAAAAAATCACAAGTGTACTTCATCATCACAAACCTTAAGTCTAGTGCATAAGTCCAATGGCGAAGCCAGGATTCAAATTCAATTGTGTCAATATACTAAATTTAATATTACTCTCAATGATATACAAATATAAGTATAAGTTACATTTATAAATAAATATTTTCGTTTTACAATTATTCACGACACGTTTTCTTTCTTCTTTTTTTTTTGGGTAAATTCAGGACACATTTTCATACTTTGAAAATGTTGTATAATTTTTTCTCTATCAACGCTATCAAACACATCTCTTTAATAAAAATAACCAAACAATCATTCATCAAATTATCTCCCACTAGATTGTTTTATCTATTCTTCACTATTTTCATTGTTGAAAAAGCTTTTTCAACACCTATGGCCTGTTTGGTTGGACGTAGTTTGGGGGGAATTGCAATCATTGATTCAGTGAATTCCCAAACTACAGTGTTTGGTTGGAGGGGAATTGCAATTCTGCAAAATTGCAATTCGGTGGAGAGGAGGGGCAATTCGTTAGTGTAAAGACAATTTTGCCCCTCCTCCCATACCTTTTCAATCCACTGTACTCCTATTTCTGCATACCAAACACTGTAATTTCAATTCCTACTTTATTCATCGAGGGTGTGTTTGGTTGGTGGGTTTAGGCATAAGTAATGGGTATGAAAGTGATTGCTTGTGTTTGGTTTATAGGTTTTGTAAATGCTACTATGGGTTTGGAATACCCCATTAATGATAAAACCCATACCCTTATTATATAAGGGTTTCATCTCCCTTCCTACTTTCTTCCTCAACTATTAATAATCATTCCCATTCCACCTAACTACCAAACATGTTAAATACTTTCACAAAAACCCATTACCATTACCAATTATTTGATACCCATTCCGATTCCGATTCCCATGTGCGAACCAAACACACCCTAAATTGCAATTCCACCGAATTACAATTCTTTCCCCCCTAATTCCCTCCTCCCAACCAAACGCCCTGTTACAGTCGCCGCCAGAAATTTTAAAGTTAATTTCACAAGTAAAAAAAAAAAAAAGTAAAGGACATACACTATTATTTTTCTTTATCTCAACTAGTTTTTCATAAAGAGAACCAAACCCCTTTGGATATTAAAAAATGGCCAGTTAGCGCATATATCAATGATGTAATCTAAAGTTGACTATCAAGTGTCAAAATATCCATTGGTGAAAATTCAAAGAGATAAAATTGAGCCAAACGAATCAACTTTCCATTATGATCGAAAACCTACAAGGCTGCAAATGAGTTCGTTGAATTGAGACATGCCACACAATGAAGTGAAAAAAGAGTAATTAATTAATTTATTATTATTATTATTATTATTATTATTATGTTTTAAGAATTAAAATTTATATATATATATATATATATATATATATATATATATACATACATACATACATACATACATACACAGACGCACACATATGTTGAACCCATTAGATTTATTTTAGTGGGATCAATTTGAAAATTTCTGAAAGTATATACTACCTCCGTCCCAAAATGGTTGTCTGGTTCATTTAACGATGCTTGACTGAAGTAATTTTTAATCCAATTTTTCATAATATTAAGTTTAGCATTAATATATAAAATTTATGTATTTAGAAACTACATTAAAAGTACTATTAAACACAAATTAAATTTAAAAATAATAAAAAATTACTAAAGAAAATAAGCAAAGAAGAAAGAGTTGGTTTGACCAATGAATAGTAAATAGGACAGGTAAAATGGGACAGAGGGAGTATATGTATATGCAATAAACATCCAAATTTGAGTGTGGGGTCAAGTAAAAGTATCTCAGCCACTGCATAAGTCTACTTCATAAAATGGTAGATGATAGAACACAACCGATATGATGAATTTATTGCTACACCTTCACCCAAAGAAAAAAAAAGGAAAAGAAACGAAAAAAAAAAGAAAAAAAGTCCATAACATCACCTCCTTGAGAGTTTAGATATCATGGAAAAGTCAGGTTACAACTTCAATTCCAGTGAATAAACCATTAGTGAAGAAAACATGAGGATCTAGGATGGGAATGAAAACATATGAATTTTTATCCAAATTGAAGTCAAAATTCAGCACCTCCAATCCCCCGTACAATAGACTAATTTAAAATCATTTTGAAGTAGATTTTGTGGATTATCTTGGGAATTGGGCGTAGAAAATGTTGTAGTGTATACTACGTTTGCTGTAGACTGGCTTTGAAAGAGACTAGAAAGGAAATACTGTGACGTGTACGAAGCACTGCCTTAAAAGTGATTTGCCGGGAACCGGTCACTTTCGACGGGCTAACACAGGATTGCTACAAAATAATTCTCAATTACTTCGTACTCAATGCGCTCAGACCCAAAGAGAAATGAGAGTGAAGAGGAGAAGAGAAGAAATTGAATTGGATGATTTGAATGCTCTGGGAAGACAGGTATTTATAGCTTCTGAAATAACTGCCTTCCCAATTCCAGCCACAAGTTTGAGCAAAAATAGTGGAGGTGGAATTATTGTAGGCCACAAATTGAAGAGCTTAATTAGGACTCCAAAAATAATTATTTGGTTGAGAAAAAAGGTTCAACAATTATTCTGGTTGAATGGAAACCCAACAATCCCCCACACATTCGAGCAGGAATAGAATTGAAATCATGTTTGAGCAGAGCGTGAGAGCTGATTTTAGCGTCAGTGATTAAACTTGAGCTGACACGTAGTGACTTGAGTAACTTACTTCTCATGAGTGAATTGAATCTTGAACTCATTAAGAAGTATTTGTTTTGAACTCAGGTGCACACACCAGCCTTTGTTGTTTTGTGTTAGAGGTCACTATGACCCTCTTTTAGATTATCTCCTTTTAGGAGATATCTCATGTTTAGTTTCTTCGGATCTGTAAGGCGTTTCATAACTGCGTTTGACCACCACTGTGGTATCCATCATGAATTTCTTACCTCAGAGACCTTAAGCCCCATCTCCTTTGACGTTTCAAGAATGGCCTTTCTATTTAGTCCTTTTGTGAGAGGATCCGCAATGTTCCTCTCGGACTTCACATATTGTAAGGTGATTACCCCATTCATAATCAATTGACGTACAGACTCATGTTTGACTCTTATGTGTCTTCTTTTTCCATTATAGACACTATTCTCAGCCACACATATGGCGGTTTGTGAATCACAGTGTATGGGCACAGACGGTGTATTACACCCCCACAATGGCACGTCTGCCATTAAACTTCTTAGCCACTCGGCTTCCTGCCCAGCCAGATCAAGAGCTATAAATTCAGCCTCCATAGCTGATCTGGCTATACACGATTGTTTAGTAGATTTCCATGATATTGCTGCTCCGCCCATGATAAACACATGCCCACTGGTAGAGCTGACATTTGAACTGTCATTTACCCAGTTAGCATCGCAATATCCTTCTAGTATTCCAGGAAACCCAGTGTAGTGAAGTCCCCAGTCAATTGTACCTCTCAGATAGCGTAGCATTCGTCTTAGTGCGTGCTAGTGTACTCTGCTAGGATTGTGGGTATAGCGACTGAGTCTATTCACTGCAAGCGAAATATATAGTCGGGTATAGTTCATCAAGAACATCAAGCTACCAATTATTTTCGCATATTCTTCTTGAGATACTCCTGCCTCAGTATTCTTTGACTGTTTTACATTGGGATCGAATGGGGTTTGAGCTGGAGTCACTTCAAAACTATTAAATTTCTTTAACAGTTTCTCTGTGTAGTGACTCTAAGTCAGCTTGTAGTCGTGATCTCCTTTTATAACTTTAACCCCGAGAATCACATTGGCTTCCCCCATGTCCTTCATGTCAAACTTGTCGCATAGATATTTTTTAGTTTCTTCAATTGCATTGAGATTAGAACTAAAGATAAGCATGCCATCTACATAGATGCATATGAGTACGATGCTAGACTCAGTCTCCTTCGAGTACAGACAGGCATCCGACTTATTATCAAGTAGCCTAAGACTAACTGTGTTTTATGAAATTTTACATACCACTGTTTCGGAGCTTGTTTAAGTCCATACAGAGATTTAATGAGTATGCATACCTTTTTCTCTTGCCCTGGATCAATGCATACAGGTGGTTGTTCCATGTAGAATTCTTCTTCCAGATCACCATTTAGGAAAGCCGTTTTCACGTCCATTTGATGGACTATCTACTTGTGAGATGAGGCTAAGACAAATAGGGCGTGTATTGTGGCTATTTTGGTCACTGGTGAATATGTATAGAAGTAGTATTCACCGAACTTCTGCTTGTAGCCCTTTGCTACTAGCCTTGCCTTGAATCTTTCAATTGACCGTCTGGTCTAAGTTTTCTTTTGAAAATTCACTTACACCCAATTGGTTTAGCCCCCGCGGGTGGATCAACTAGCTCCCATGTGTGATTGGACTCTAATTCACTTTGTATGGCTTCTTTCCAAAAGACAGCATCAATTGAACGCATTGCTGCCTCGAAGGATTTGGGTTCATCTTCTAGGATTAGCTGACATACAAACTTTGGGGAAGAAAACATTCTTCCTTAGAATAGATTTAGGATTTGAAGATGAGGATATAGATCCAAGAACTATTTAGGTATAATTTCTCTTCTATTAATATAAAGTTTACTCTTTTATATTCTTGCATTGTTTATATTGCTTCTATTTATGTTTATTATGGTAGAGTAGAGTAGTTGGGTGTGTGTGCCCTTGTTGATCTATGGATTGATGCTTATAATTTGATATTATGATCTTGGTATTGTGGGAGTATGATTGATGAATGTATGGATGATGTTGTTCAATCTTTGCTTCTATTTCCGGCCGGGATAGGTAGTAAACCGAGTGGAAGTGAGAGAGTGTGCGATAGCGGCCTCTCACGAGCCCAACTCATCTATATCTCTGCTCTTAATCCGAAAGGATGAGATCCGAGAGGAGTGGTAGGCTAGGTGTTCGATGAAATGCCTCAACCGAATGAGGATTGAGAGTTTGAGTGTGACGCCACTCAATACAAAGACCGTGACTCCCTAGATCAATCCCGAAACCCAATTCCAAGCTACCTACGATAATCAATCATTTAGCTTAACTTTGGCATGCATCCCTTCCTTTTACCTTTTGTATTTTCTATCCCTTTTTACCTACAAAACCAACCATGAACAAACCTTCTCCCTATGATTCTTGTAACTCTTACCTTTCAACCTCATAAATGCCAACATAAATTCGGTTCACATTCGCCATCCTTGAGAGACACGACACTCGGGGAGTCTTGACTCTTCGTTTTACCACTTCACCTTCACTCCCACTATACACACAACATCACGCAGTAATCTCATGAATAATTCCAGATTTTTCACAAAGAGATTTAAAAGACATAGATTCATATTCACCACCTCTATCAAACCAGAGTCTTTTTATTTTCTGATTAAGCTGATTCTCTACTTCAGTTTTGAAAATCACAAACTTTTGTTCTGCTTCATCCTTAGTTCTTAACAGATAGATTTTGCAAAATCGGGTAAAATCATCTATAAATGTAATGTAATAACGCTTTCCGCCTCTAGTTTCAGTGTTTTTGAAATCAGCTATATCAGTATGAATTAGTTCTAGAGTACATGTAGTGTGATGTTTAGTATTGGAAAAAGCTTTTCTAGCATACTTTGCTTCTGCACATATTTCACATTGAGAAAGAGAATCACCATGCAAATTTAACAACATATTCATGTTCTTTAACCTGTTCATGCATTTGGAATTCACATGTCCTAATCTACCATGCCACACATCAAAAGACAGAGCAATATAAGCAGAAGCGCCAGAACCACTGCAAGGTTATTCATAAATATCTCAATGTTTTTGCTGGTAAACGGAATGAGAGGCAAGACAAACAGCCCCCACGCAGATAACCCTTCCCCAGATATTCCCCTCTGCGAGTCATAATCATACGCTCAGACTCAAACACTAATTTGATCCCAACCCTTACCAGCAAGGGTCCTAAGACCAAATTCCTTCGCAGAGAGGGGACATACATCACATTACTCAAAAACAAATACTTTCCAGAACAAAGTTTGATCTCTACAATACCTACACCTCTTACCTCAGACATACTGTCATTTCTCATGAACACTTGCTCTCCTTGGCCTGCAGCAATTGCTTGGAAAGTCTTGAAGCACATCCTGTTTGAGCAGAAATGTCGTGAAGCTCCAGTGTCGACTATCCACTCTTCTGAGCCTTGCACAACATTTGCCTCTAGGGTCACCACCGCAGCCACCACCTCAGCATCCTCTAGCAGGTTGGTTTGGTTCCTGGTCTCTTGTTGAGAGCCTTTGTCATCACTTGCTCCTTTCTGGTGGTAACATTGTGCTGCACGGTGTCCATGCTTCCCACAGACGAAACATCCACCAGCTTTGCCTTGCTTTTGGCCTTTGTTGTTCTTGAATCGACCGTTGTTGTTGTTAACTTTGAACCCTTTCTTCCAGGGCTTGCTATGGCCACCATTTCCAGATTTTGACCTATCACCTTTCACACTAGTTTCAATCACATTAGCCTTTAAGTTTTCAAGGAAAGAAACAGACCTTTGCCTAAGGCGACAAGCCTCCTCTATGTTCAGATGATTTACCAGCTGTTCCCAGGTGTAGTCTTTGGATTCATGTTTCATCTTGTTTTGAAAGTCTACCTATGACACAAGTAACTTTTCAATCAGTGCATAGGTCTGCAACATGGTACTTACCGGAATACCTTCTGACACCAGATCAGCAACCAGGTTCTCGTACTCATGAACCTGTTCAATGATTGGTTTCGATTCTACCATCTTGAAGTTGAGCCATCGTCTAACTGCATACTTTCTACGGCCTGCATCATCCGCACCGTACTTCTTTCGCAGCAAGTCCCAGATCTCCTTTGCGGACTTGTAACCAGCATACAGTTCTAACAGAACATTAGACATGAAGTGTAGGAGAATACCTCTAACCGTCTTGTTATCTTTGTCAAGTTTTGAACGATCAGTCTGAGTTTTCTCAGGCGATGACTGTTTTGGATCAGGAGTCTTTGGATCCAGAGTAGCGTCTAGGATCGTGATCTGAGTAGACGGTTGAACTTGATCATCAGCCTTCTGCGGTGTTGTCTCGAACAGACTCTTTTCATTGATGGACTCAACAGTGAGAATGTAGTCGAGCTCAACAGCTTCAAAGTAAATGAGCATTTTGACAGCCCACTTTCGGTAATTGACCATTGAGTGGCTCAATTTTCGATAGACCAGTGGCAGATTTTGTGAGGTAGGCCGACATTTTCTAGTATAAATCACTTTTAACTCTTGGGAATTGGGTGTAGAAAATGTCGTAGTGTATACTACGTTTGTTGTAGGCTGGCTTTGAAAGAGATTAGAAAGGAAATACTGTGACGTGTACGAAACATTGCCTTAAAAGTGATTTGCCGGGAACCGGTCACTTTCGACTGGCTAACACAGGACTGCTACGAAATAATTCTCAATTATTTCGTACTCAATGCGCTCAGACCCAGAGAGAAATGAGAGTGAAGAGGAGAAAAAAAGAAATTGAGAAATGAGAGTGAAGGGGAGAAGAAAAGAAATTGAATCAGATGATTTGAATGCTCTGGGAAGGCAAGTATTTATAGCTTCTGAAATAACTGCCTTCCCAATTCCAGCCACAAGTTTGAGCAAAAATAGTGGAGGTGGAATTATTGTAGGCCACAAATTGAAGAGCTTAATTAGGACTCCACAAATAATTATTTGGTTGAGAAAAAAGCTTCAACAATTATTCTGGTTGAATGGAAACCCAACAGATTATTGTGAAATGTAATTTTGTGAATTTTTATGAAGTTGACTTATGTACTAGAGATAGCGTTTGTCATGAAGTAGACTTGTGATTTTTTGCAATTACATTTTTTGATTTTGCAGTAGACTTATGTATTGCTAACCGTTTTTGCTCCATTATGCCATGAATGAATTATGAATGATTTATGCTATAAACTAATGTATGATCAGTGTATATGTTTTTTTTTTTAGATGTAGAAGAAAACTACATTTTTATCTTTGTATTGTTCTATTTACAAGAAAATTGGAGGATTTTGAGTGGTTTATGAAATAAGATGTTTTTACATCATTGTTAATATCGTTTGATCATATTTGTTGACAGAGTATAAAAAATGATCATGCCACAATAATGCTAGAGTCAACAGGGATGTTCTGAGAATAAAAAATTACTAAAAGTGGAATGACACATAAGTCTATGATCAAAAAATTAAGAAATTAACACTTAGAACTGAATAGACCGAAATGTCCTCATATTTAACATCATTTAAACAAGTTTGTTAATAGAGGATAAAAATGACCATGCCACAATAATACTAGGACCAAATAGAATGTTCTAAAAAAAAGGACGAAAAGCGTAATGACGCCTATAAATTTAAGGCAAAAAATGAAATTATATCCTTTAATCAATATAGACTTAGGGTGTGTTTGGTAACCCGGAAAATGATTTCCGGAAATCATTTTCCTGGCTTTCGGAGTTTGGCAACGTACGACAAATGTGGTTAGCGGAAATTGATTTCCGTTGACCACGGAAAATCACCCTTTTTTATTGGAAAACAACTTCCGGACAAAAAGTTCTGAAGTTATTTTCCGGAAACAGAAAATCACTCCCGCCGTGCGAGGGACGGCCAGTGACGCACGGATCGAATGGATTCTCAAATGCAATGCTCTTTTCCATTGATATGTATGTATATGTTTTCTGTATATATGAAATAGATACAACAGCGTAGGGAGAGAGAATGAGAGCTCTTTTTTCTCTTTTATTTTTCCTTCTTTTTATAATAAATTATTATTTTATATATTTTTATATTTTAAATACAATAATAAAACTATATAATTATTCGATTCTACCAATTTTTCTTGAAAATGAACCAAACACACAAAGACAGCTTTCCAAGATGCAACCAAACACAGAAAATGAAATTGTTTTCCGGAAAATGACTCATTTTCCAGAAATCATTTTCCTATTTTCCAAACACATCCTTAATCCATTTTTAGACTTAGTTTTATAGGTGTAAATCCACTTTTAGTCTTTTTTTTTCAATACATTCCCCATGGTTCTACTACTATTGTGGCATAGCGATTTTTAGTCCTCCATTAACAAAACAGTACAATTTAAATTTTGAAAAATACAAAGGCATTTAGGTCTTTACTTATGATTTTTTTTTCAAAAAAAAAAATAAAAAAATAAAAATATAGCAGATCAACCCACTTAGTACAAAAAAAGGTCAAAATGTCCTTGTATTATAACGATATTTCGAAGATTTTGTTTATGGAGGACTAAAAATGATCATGCCACAATTATACTATGATCAAATAAGAATGTTCTAAAAAAGGACTAAAAATAAATTACTATCTATAAATGTAGGACCAAAAATGAAATTAACTCATTAATATACATATATATTATGCTGGAATGGCTTTTTTATTTATTTATTTTTATTTTTTTTTATGGATATACGATATATACAAATATATGATCATAATAATTCATAAATACAATATTTTTTTAATGATCCGGTAACAACGATTTATGGTTGAAAAATTAGTACAGTTAAAATTAGAATTTAAAGTGGTCATTTTATTGAATAATTTTTAGTAAGGTCTACTTCCAGTTTGAGTCTGGTTAAATTGTATTTGGGTTATTCAAAGTGAGCATAATTTAATTTGATATATTATACGCCCAAATGAATAATAGGTAAATGAGAAATTAATTTTTTAAGTGAACCTATTTGAGTTTGGAATAAGTTAGGAAGGCTTTCGATAAGGGATGTGGTTTGCACTAGTAAATATGTCTAGCCCATCGCATACATGATCTTCCTAGTGCGGTTTACATCCCCTGTATGATTTGTGGACTATTACATAGGCATACTCTTAGGTTGTGGCTATGAGTTTGCTTCATCACCCAAAATATAAAAAATTATATAGAGGTTTATGATTGAAAACTAATTAATTTGTTTTCTTTGCTATTGAATTCATTTAAATAGGTTTTTTTTGCTTCTGATGTAATTACTTATGAGATTTAATGCTAATCTTTATAATATTGTATATGCTTATAAATTATAATATTGTTGTGTATATATTTGAATTGGAATATTATTATATTTAGGATTAAATAGAAAAAAATATATATATATATATAATAATAATAATATTTTTGTGAGACCTTGTATGTGGTCAAGTAGCATAATTGCGGCCCTATCAAATGAGAGGTTTCAGGTTCAAATCCAATATTCGCGAGACAGTCTCAACAAATTCTTGCCTATGAATATATATAACTTTACAAAGTTTTCTTTGACAAGCATTGATAACATTCCATTGCACAAGCAATATCTAGAAATGATTGTTGCCTAAATCGCAACTTTTTTTGTTGAACATATAATGATTTTTTATTTTGAATTTTTATGAACCACCCATAATAACTTAGTCCCCTACCTATAATATTATATTACAATACAACCCTTTATCCTCCTAAACTAGTTATCTTATTTTTGAAATAGAATATTATCTTATAATGTAACACGACTGTAATTCTAAGAATATTCTCGTAGTCCTATTGGACTTGAACAATTTCCATGCATTTGGATAATATAGACTTGAACAATATCCATGCATTTGGATGCACCACCCCATGACAACTGTACTCCTCAATCCAATTTCCCACTCGAACCAAACCGAACCAACCGATTCGGTTCGGTTCAATCTTAAACCGAATTATCAATCGGTACAAGATTTAGTGAAACCGATCAATTTTTTAAAAAAATAAAAAAATAAAAATAAGTATTATATATAATTAATTAATAAATAAATATTATAGATAATATATATATATATATATATATATATATATATATATATAATATAATATAAATTAGAATTCCCTGGTAACTGGAATGAATTTTCCATTTCTGAAATTAATTCATTCCAGTTTACTGGAATGAATTGAATTTCCAGTCCTGGAATTAAAATTCTATTTTTATTTTTTATTTTAATTTGTTTGAATTGTTAATTTGTTATGTGGGTATTTAGTATTTAAATATTAGACTTTGGATTTGGGTTATGTGATGTTTCATGCATAGTTATTACGATGCCACGTTAAGTCGCGGCACCCCTTGACCGTCTTGACGCTTAAGAAATGTTAAAATTCGAGGGTCTTAAATCGCATTGAATTAAATTCGAATCGAGACTGAACAGTTTCAAATCGAACCGAAATCAAACTGAGCTCTAATATTAAACTAAATGGTTTAATTTTTTTTTAAATCGAAAAATGGAAACCAAAATTTTAAAATCTAAACCGAAACTAAAACCTGTAAAAGTTCGAACTGAAGAGCGAAAAGCCCGCTGGTAGTGGGCATACATATTGTTGGTGTGTGCAATTAAGGTGGAATCAAATCGAATCTATGTTGCATGATTAATGTAGTACATATATGCTTTTAATGTGTCGAGCGCATTCTCACATGCGAACCAGCAGCCGAGCTCCACCACCAATCATTAAACTAATTCGGGGAGTTTAATTATGCACTAATTAATGACGACATACAATCCTTAAATGCCCCCGCCGAATTGAACATCTGAAACACAATTATTACATACTTGTTTTTTTTTTTTTTTTGAGTTCGTTATTACATACTTGTTATTCCACTTTCTAACACAAACAAAAAACCCAAGGACAATTGTCTTCAAAAAAAAAAAAAAAAAAAAAACCAAGGACAAAAGTGGTACTGTTCATGTGTCATCAAACTTACTAGGGTGTGTTTGGTTCATGGATTTACACACTATGAATGAGAATCAAAATCATAATCAGTGTTTCGTTGACAACTTTTTAAAACACAACTATGATATTTGATTATCCCTCCAACTATTAGAAAGGGTCGCTCACGCCGGATATGGCGACCGGCGACGACTCGGTCGTCACTGCAATGTGTCGTTGGTGTCGGAAATTGCCGCTGAAAGTTTTAAAAATGGGTTAATTGCTCTTTTTTCCGGTTTCAGTGGCTTAATTGTTTTTTTTTTGCGAGTTCAATGGTTTATTTGAGGATTATTCGAGTTCGATGGCTTAATTGCTTGTTCCCAAATAGTACGATAGCTTATTTGTAATTTATCCAAAAAAAACCATAAAATACAATATAATACAATAGGAGAATTCTATTTAATTTGCACCACCCTAATTGCTATTTATACCACCCTTTAATAGGTTTACTAGCTTTATAGGTAGTGTAAATAGAAAAATTTACTATTTGCACCACTTTCATTAAAGTTAGTCAAACATTATGTTTTTATTTAAAATATTTATTATTTATTATTTATTTTTATTTCAAATTTATATTGTGATAGTATACTAATTTTTTCTATAATATGTGTTTTAATTATTTTTCTGTAGTATCTAACGTTTAATAAATTTTAATGATAAAATTATTTTTATTTTTTGTTATTCTAATATTCTTTATAACTCAAATTTTTTGTACGCATTATTTTAGGGTGTTGCCATTTGTACCACCCTTGGGTGTAAATAACCTTGGAGTTCTAAAAACGTGAAAATTTTCAACAATTTAATTATATTGGTGGTGTAAATACTAGTACTGTCAAAGCGGGCTGGCCCGCCCCACCGTGGGCTAGATTTCTGGCGGGCTTTTGCGGGCTGGCCCGTTAGGCCCGCGGACCAGAATTTGTGTAACCCTAACCCGCCCCGCGCGGGTTCGCAGGCCATGCGGGCTTTTTTTTTTTTTTTTTTTTTTTTTTTTTNTTTTTTTTTTTTTTTTTTTTTTTTTTTTTACTTCAAAATTTTAAAAATGAAGTAAAGTATAGTTGTCTACAATAGGTGTATTACAAATTTACGATGCATAACATAGTTAAATACTCTGTACTAACATAATGTTTTTCTTTTAGCTATAGCCAGCCACAAAGCAAATTAATATCTATGATTTTATTTGATATTATTTTCTAATTAACCCATTTCAATTAATAGATAAATTTTAATGCTATACTATTTTTTTTTAATTTGGTACAAATCACAAACTAAACAGTATTTCAATTAATAGATAAATTTTAATGCTGTACTATTTTTTTTTAATTTGGTACAAATCACAAACTAAACAGTATTGCATTTGAAAATATTAAATAGGGTGGGTGGATCAAGTTTAGGATTAGGAGTATTTAAAATATATATATATATATATATATATATATATATATATAATTTTTTTAAAATTTATTTACTTGGCCCACGGGCCGGCCCGCGACCCGCCCATTAGGCCCGTATTTTCGGGGGCCTATTTTTTCATGACCCTAACCCGCCCCACCGCGGAGCAGGTGCGAGCCGGCCCGCGCGTTAAGGCCCATTTTGACAGCCCTAGTAAATAGCAATTAACGTGTAAATATGGCTATTTACAGCACCCTAGTCAAATGTAATTTAATTACACAAAAAATTAGGTATTAGAATTAGAGTTTTCAAACAAAAAAGGTATTGGAATTAGAAATATTATTTTAATAAAATTAAATTAAATAATTATTTAAAAATTAAAACATTTATATATTTATATAACTCCTTGCCGGCGAGGGTTTTTTTTTTATAAATGTTTTTATTTTTAATTTTTAAATAATTATTTAATTTAAATTTATTAAAATAATATTTCTAATTCTAATTCCTTTTTTCTTTTGAAAACTCTATTTCCAATACCTAATTTTTTGGGTAATTAAATTTCTTAGTCAACATTGATATTTGTGGGATAAAATTATTAGTAATTTGGGCGGCAGAGAATACTAACTGGGCTCATATGACTCTCTATATATATGCGTGTGTTATGTATATGTATCACACAATGTATAAGCCACAGATGGTTGGATAGAATATTTTTTTTAGTTACAATGATCAAAATAAAAGCCATTTTTTTAGTTACAATGATCAAAATCAAAGCCAGCGACATTATGAGGTATTTTATTGTATGAAATATATTTTATCATGTATCAAAATTCATTTGTATTATTTATATATATTCTGTCAAACATTATTAATGAATTGTTATTTATTTCCATATATACTGTCAAAGATCATTACTAAAAGTTGTTATTCGTTTGCCTGTTTAGGACGAAGATGCAATTGAACTTCATGATGACAATGGAAATAAAAATGATGATCAGATGAACCCAAATCTATAGGTTCCATGCGAATTTTCTACTGAAATGGAAAAACTATAAATAACCTATTATAATTTATAGATTGTAAATATCAAATAATATTTTCTACCTGCACGGTAATTTTATTATTAATAAAAATAATTTTTTATTAGGTGTTCATATGTCGCGAAGATTTAATTGAATTGGCTCAAAGAAGAGGTCGAGGCAGATATGTTATTGTGATTAAAAGGTCGCGGAAAAATATTCCTAAAATTATATTTTAGTGTGATCGTGTTGGTACTTACGAGCAAAAGAATCTTGAGTTAATACCGAAAATTGTCCTCGACTATAGTTGTTTTTCTCAATTTTGTCCTAAATGACTTTGGTCTCATAAAGTGGTCCGAGACTTTAGTGTTACCACCCAAATTTTCCCTCCGTTAGTTAAGGTGTCAAACGGGTGTTTAGTACAGGGGCAATATAGTCATTTCATGTTGAAAATTTTCATGTTGAAGAATTGGAGTAAAAATGTGCAAATCCACACTTTTACGGAACAAGATTGATTCAAAATAGACCATTTGGGAGAAGATTGATTCAAAACAGACCATGTGCAAATCCAAGAACTTCGATTTGCTGAACAACTTCACCACCGCTTCAATTCCATTTCTGCATGCCTGCACTCCTCTACTGCTACCACACACGCACCGACACCTCGGACTACCCTCTCCATCTCCTTCACGTATCGGATCGGGAACAGGACCTGGTCCAAATACGGGCTGAACCCGAAATCAAACGCATTGTCGAAAAACGGCAAATTGTGAAGATCCACCTTGCTCACCAGGGGCGGCGAGTTAACAATCTCGATTCTGGTAACATCTCTCAAGCTGAGATCCTTCAACGGCATGGCCTCCGCCGGCGAAAATCACATGGGCACGGGAATTGACCGAGAACAGATGCTTGTCTCGGAGGAACTAGAATAGATCTGTGTAGGAGCGCACGATTTGGGTCCAGGCCTTGGTGGACCATGGGCGTCGGTTGCGTTTATTGACGGAGGTGTATGCCCGTGGGTGGAAGTCGCAGGTGGATCTGGGGAAGCGTTGGTCGGCCTTGAGGCGGCTGCCGGTGATGTATACACGGGTGTCGGGGGTACGGAGGAAGAGGAGGAGCAGGATCAACGTAGCAATGGTGAAACAAACGAAGGAGATCTTGTTCAAGAAGACCTGGATATGTCTATCAACATGGAATGACTATATTACCCCTGTACTTAACACCCGTTTGACACCTTAACTAACGGAGGACAAATTTGGGTGGTAACACTAAAGTCTGGGACCACTTTATGAAACCAAAGTCGTTTAGGACAAAATTGAGAAAATCACTATAGTCGAGGATAATTTTGGATATTAACTCAAAAAATCTCATAAAAAAATGCGGGCACAAGAAAAATTGGTTGTCTATTCGAAGTGGAGGGGAAATACATGCTGGTTGATGGTTGTTGGGGGGTAAGGGTAATGAGTCTGGGCTGCACCTTGAAGGTCACCCTTATGCAAGGTGATTGTCAACAAATGAAGTTCAATTGGTGGAACATTTGTCAGCAATGCATGTGAAACCACGAGATATTTTAACATCCATGAAGAGGCAAAATCCGAATAATGTTTCCATTATAAAAACCATATACAATGCACGCCAAAAATTTTGGATGATGGAAAAAGCAGGTAAAACTCAAATGCAAGTCGTTGTTATGTCTTTTTTAAATGACAATGGTTATGTGCATGAGAGTCATACTAATAATGCAACAAATGATGAGTTGGAAGATTTGTTCTTTGTTCATCCTAAATCTCTGGAGAAGTGTGAATTTCCACATGTCTTGTTGATAGATGCGACATATAAAACAAATAGGTACTTGATGCCCTCGTTGAAATTGTTGGTGTAACTTCGACCAACATGACATTTTGCATAGCATTTGCCTTCATGCACAAAGAGAATGAATCCAATTATACTTGGGCATTAAATTGTCTCAAAGCCACAATTGAGGGATGCATTACCCCATGTGTTATCATCAGGGATCGAAAGTTGGCATTGATGAAAGCATACAAGAATGTGTATCCGGATGCTAAATGATTACTTTGTAGATGGCATATCTATAGAAGTATTTTGAGAAAGTGCAGGCCATCGATGCCATCAAGCTACCATTGGGATTTATTCTACCAATCATGGAATGCATTAGTTGAGTCTCAGTCTCATGAATCATATATGATCCGTTTAGACTAACTAAAAGCAGTTTTTCTTGACTTTCCAGGTATTATTAGGTGTATATTTTAATACATTTTTCGAATAAGGCATATTTGTGCAACTAATGCAATTATTCACATTTTCAGGTGTTTTTGGTTACATTGATGATAATTGGCTGAAACCTTATAAAGAACTGTTTATATCTGTTAGGACTGATTAATTTCTCAATTTTGAAAACCACACCACGATCAGAATTGATAGTCAGCACGCGAAGTTAAAAAAAATAAATTAAAAAAAATAACTTGGAGTGATGTCTTCAAATCTGAATATGTTTCCACAAAAATACTTGGAGTGATCACAGTCAAATTTGTGTGTTTGTATATAAAAATAATATGATTAAGTATTCAAAAGATAAAAACATCTTTTATAATGAATGTTATATTTGGGTGTTTGTATATAATAATAATAATAATAATAATAATAATAATAATATTGTTGTTGTAGTTGATGATGAATTTATATATATTTAATTATAAAATTTTGTCTATATAAATAATAAATTATAGATATGTACATATAATAAAGTATAAGTATCTGTGTATAGAATGTTTTTTTGTGTTAAAAAAACAATTCTTGAGGATTAGGAATAACTAATATTAGGAGCATTGGGAATGATGGAAATATCTCAATCTTAGAAATAGAAAGCAAAACAAACAATGAACTATGTCTACTTTTAGAAATAATAATACATTTTAGCTTATTCTATGAATCAAACGTGTTTATTAGGACTCTATGTATTTGAGTGGAGTTATGAATCTCTATCATAGTCTCCCTGTGACTCCTTTACTATATATATATATATATATATATATATATATATATATATATATACCAAAATTCCCAGTCTCGTAGTTTACCTGCTGCCCATATCCTACATCAATCAATTAAACAATCAAGTTATGAAGCATGCAATATCTGCCATGTACACCTACGCCACCACTAGAATAATTTTCAATACATGCAGATAAGAGAAGAAGGAGTTAACTGAGTTTGAATTAAACGTATAGAAGGTTTGAGCAGGATTAGAAAAAGATGAGCAACGAAGGTGGAATGAAAGAGCCGCTGAAGCACCAGAACAGATTCGCCTGGAGTCGTGGCAGTCCGCACCGAGGTCAGCAACGTGGCAGATGTGGCTTTAATGATCCGTGTCAAATTTGTGGTGGTTTTAGTCATAGGGGAGCCAATTGTTTTCGGCGCTTTGATGATCAGTGTCAAATTTGTGATGCTTTCGGCCACACAAGAGCCAATTATTTTGGGCATTATTCAAGGGCTTTGGGTCCTTAGGCTAATTTGGTGTTTCAGGATGGTTTCGGTACTGACACCTCGTCAAATTCTCAAACTTAGTTTCCGAACACTAGTAATGACACTTTACGTGTCAGTGATGGTATGGGCCTATCTATTAGTCATGTTGGTCATGCTACTATTGATACCCCTTCTAGGTGCTTTAAGATGTCTAATATTTTGCATATCCCTGGCTTATCTACTTCTTTACTTTCTGTTCAGCGTTTTGCTTCTATTAATCAAGTATTCTTTGAGTTTCATCCTTCTTTCTTTGTTGTGAAAGATATCTCTACCAAGGTAATAGTTCTAGTAGACTCTACTCCTTGCCAGTGTCTCATTCTACTCCGTTTGCATTATCCTGTCAGCACGAGCCTCTGCATCTGTCTAGCACAATCGTCTTTGTCATCCACATCAGCGTGTTCTTAGCCATGTCTTGAAGTCTTGTTCGATTAGTGGGTCTAGTAAGTCTCTTAGTGATACTTCGTTGTGTTCCAGATGCCAGCTGGGAAAATCTACATGTTTTCCCTTGCCACGTGTTGAGTCCTCTAGTTCTGGCATTCTTGATTTAGTTTACATTGATATTTGGGGTCCTACCCCAATTCTTTCATCTAGTGGACATCGTTACTTTGTTATATTTGTGGATGACTACTCTCATTTCACATGGTTTTTTCCAATGAGTTTAAAATCTGATCTATATGATATTTTTGAGTGTTTCTATGTCATGGTTGAGCGTTCTTTTTCTCGTAAAATAAAAGCTTCACAGTCTGATTTGGGTGCTGAGTATAAAAAGTTGCATTTTTCGTTTATGCAATTGGGTATTAATCATAGACAATCCTGTGCATACACTCATGAGCAGAATGGTAGTGTTGAAAGAAAATATAGGCATGTTGATGAAACCGGATTAACTCTTTTGGCCCATGCCTCTGTTCAATCTAGGTTTTGAGATTTTGCCTTTGAAACTACTGTTTATTTGATTAACAGAATACCATCCAGTGTCTTGAATAATTATAACCCTCATCTAATTACGTTACATAAATCCCTCCCGTCTTATTCTTTTCTTCGTGTCTTTAGTTGTCTATGTTATCATCACTTGAGACCTTACAATCGTCACAAAATGTCCTATAGATCATCTTCTTGTTTCTTCTTAGGTTATCCTGAGTCTTTTCGGGGGTATAGGTGCATCGACTTACGGACTAATAAGATATATGTTTGCAGGCATGTACGGTTTGATGTGGCAGTTTTTCCCTTTGCTACTAAAACTGTTTTGCAGGTACCTCCAGCACCGTAAATCATCCTTGGGCTGAATCCATTTTGTAGCCAAGCCATGACACATTAGCCGTGCCCGTGGACTCTGTATAGCAGGTTTCGATTGCTCCTGTAGCGGCTACTACTCGGGCACATGGTCGTCCACATAGCCAATCTACAAAGCGAACCACACAGACTAATGCTATGACCAGTAGGAGTCAGTCTCGTGTTCCTCCTACAGTCCTAGATGCACAAGTTTATCTTACTGAGCCCACTTGTTATACACATGCAGTTTAGTATCTTAAGTGGCGTGAGGTAATGGATTAAGAGCTCAATGCTCTACTTCAGAATCAGACATGGTGCCTAGTTCTTTCTAGATCAGATATGAATGTTATTGGTTGTAAGTGAGTGTTTCGCACGAAAAGAAAGGTTAATGGTTCAATTGAGAGAAACAAGGCATGATTAGTGGCAAAAGGGTTCAATCAAGTTCCTTGTCAAGATTTCTTTGATACATTCAGCCCCGTTGTAAAACCGCTACTGTCAGGTTACTCTTATCTTTGACTTTATCCTCTGGTTGGGTCATTAGACATCTTGATGTTCATAATGCTTTTTTGAATGGTAATTTAACTGAAATTGTCTATATGCGTTATCCACCTGGTTATATTGATACTAGTTTCCAAATCATATCTATTTACTAAAACGTTCCTTGTATGGCTTAAAACAGGCTCTTAGAGCTTGGTTTAATCGCCTACACACATTACTACTATCTTTTGGGTTTAAGGTATCAAAGACAAATGTGTCATTATTCTATTATTCGCAGGATTCTACTATTGTGTATCTATTAGTTTTTGTTGATGATATACTTGCGATGGGGAGTGATCAGAATCTAGTGAATGTTTTACTACCAAAATTGTCTACTGCATTCAAGATTAGGGATCTTGGTGAACATTGATTTTTCCTTGGAATTGAAACAATTAAATGTGATGATGGAATATTACTTTCTCAGCAAAGCCACATGACAGATATTCTAAAACGTGATGGTATGAAAGACTGTAAATCTCTAGCTACTCCTATTCCTGTCTTGAAATCCATTCCTTCCAGTGTAGATTTGTATGATGATCCTACTCAATACAGTAGTTTAACTGGGGCACTACAATACCTCACAGTCACACGACCTGACTTGTCCTTCGCAGTCAATCAACTTTGTCAACATATGCATCCTCCTATAGTTTCACATTGGGAACAACTGAAACGTGTACTAAGGTATGTAAACAAAACTATTACTTATGGTCTGTGTATTAAGAAGTTAGTGTCTAGAGATCTTCATGTGTTCTCTGATTCTGATTGGGCTAGCTGTCCTGAAAATCGTAAGTCAACTAGTGGTTATGTTGTGTTTCTTGAGTCCAATCTTGTATCTTGGGTTTGTAAGAAACAAAGAACTATTGCTATATCTTCTACTGGGCTGAGTATAAGGCTCTTGCAGATGTCTGTGCTAAGGTAATATGGATTTTATCATTGCTGCGTGAGAATAATGTTCCAAATATTCCTATTTCTAAGTTATGGTGTGACAATCTTGGTGCTACATACATGTGTGTAAATCCGATTTTTCATGCTCGCACCAAACATGTAGAGATTGATTATCATTTTGTTAGAGACATAGTTGCTTCTAGAAATATTCAAGTTAATTTTATTTCAACCAAAGATCAACTTGCTGATATTTTTACTAAAGCTCTACTTGGTCCTAGATTTTCCTTTCCTAGAGACAACCTATAGGTTACTAGTATACTGAAAGATTAGTTCTTAGGTGAGGTGAAAAGGATGCTTTCAGTGTTAAAACGAAGAGATAACTCCCCGATTATCGTGTCTCGAACGAGGCAAAGTAGAGGATTACTTATTTTTTATTTATAAGAATGCATTGTGGTCGTAAGAGTATTCATATATTGCTCAAAAGAATTAAGAATCAAATGTTGTGGGAATACTATCAACTAAAACAATCAAGTAGGGAACCAAAATCAAGGAAAAGACTAGGGAGTGAATTATGCTTAATTATGATGCTTCATTGTGTGATAATTGCAAGGGAGCATTGATTTACAAAGTTGGTTATTCCAGAGGTGTTTGAGCTTGGTACTCTTCCACATTTGGTGTACTAAATCTCCTTAGCATTGGAGTTCTTATTACGAAACTAAGAGGCCTAGAGTCATTTCATCAAACAGTTAGCCTACAACACCTCCCTACTAACCTAGTCAAGATCTACATAAGAATCCATGATTGAAAGGAGCTTCCATCGACACTAGCCACTAGCATGCCTAGCTAGGTTAAAGCCTTAAACATTCAAGAGATTGGCCAAACCTCATAGAATACACACAAAATAACAATCATGAACAAGAATAAGTGTTCCAACCAAAGTAAATCAATCTCCACATTTAGGAACTAGAGATCTACACTTAGCATAACAACTTTGCACAATTCAATCCCTATTGAGAAATTAGCTACTCATGACTAGGAATTGAAATCACAAAATCTAGATTCATACAAGGAATTGAAATTGCAATCTAAATTGAGATAAAAACAAGAATAGAAATGAATATTACCTAGTAGAATTCAATATCAAAGCTTCAATGTAATTTGTCTTCTTCAAACTTGAAATCAAAGGATCAACTCTCTAGGTTTCCTCTCACTTCTCTCTACAATACTTTGAAGGTAAAAGTGTACTCTAAAATTATGATATAACCCTTTGTCCAACTCTCTCTAAAATTTCCTAACTAAGTCTTTAAATAGCTTCCCCAAAATTTCCACTTGCCAATTAATTTTCGGATCCTCTCGTTCACGCGTGCTCCCACGCGTAGAGGCTGGCGTGGGGAGCTACTGGAATTTCTCCACGTCGTTGTCCACGCTTGGGAAGCTTTGAAAGTTGCTCCGAGCTTTTCTCCTTTGGTTCGTTTGCTCGTCAAGTCTACATGCTTTGCTATTTCATCTTCGGGACCTATAAAACCACTCAAATATACAAAAAATAGAGTTTACAATAGACTCACGCATTAGAGCATAAAAACGCCATAAATAATTCACAAAAAGATGCTAAAACGCTCCTAAATTACCACAACTTAGACCCTTGATTCTAGCTATTTTTGGTGCTTATCATATACCATGTGTTTGATGGGGGTATTAGGACTCTATATATTTGAGTCAAGTTATGATTCTATATCATAGTCTCCGGATCTCTGTGACTCCTTCACTATATATATATATATATATATATATATTAGGTAACTTTGGATACATTCAATAATATTCATTATTTACAGTTCTCATCGTGTTGTAATGTGAAAAGTATCCAAGAATAATATATTAAATATAATACACATTAAAATATATCTTATATAGATGTTTTTATACATTAGAAAATCATCATCTAACGAGGAAAATTCCATTTTCCTTTCATAAAAAAATTAGAATTAGTACACTAATGATCTTGTGGTTTAGTAGCACGAAGTGACTCTCCCAAATGGGATGTGAGTTCGAGCCTCAGTGGGAGCAGTATTGACTCGGTGGTATTGACTTGTTTTGCTTTAGTAATATCCATTTTATTCTGGTCAATGGAAAAAATGTCTAATTTGACGAAAAATGTCTTCCTAGATTTTTAGTCAGAGACATTTTCTAGATTCTTTATTTTCTTGTATTTATCTTATCTCTATCACTTTTCAAGTTAGTTTCGTGATTATTATTACCACCACAACGACTCCCAACAACACCACCACCACCACCACCACCACCACCACCACCACACGACCACCATCGCCGCATCACTACAACTACCACACAACCACCATCGCCGCATCACTACAACTACCACACAACCACAATTACCACCACCACCACCACAACTTATTATTATTATTAACCACCACCATCACCAGGGCCAGTTTTTGGATTTTTGTAGCCCCGTTCTTGTAAATAAATGAGGCCCTACTAAAATTATATGCACAATCTTTAAAAGTAATACCGTAAAATATACTTAGACGAGCGAAGGTGAGCGATATTTTTCCTTCTTTGGTGATGACTTAGGAGATGTTGACCTTAGACGTTTTTGGGATTTTTGTGGCATGAGGTTTTGCCTTTAGTTGGTGAATGAGGTAGAGGTGTGACTAATTTTCTGCGTTTTGGAGACCTATTGCGAGTTGAAGGCTTCTCTTTAACTGGTGGTGAGTGAGACGCATGAGATCTTAACCTCACACGTTTTGGGGATATGTTGTGGCTTGAAGGCTTGTCTGCACAATGTGAACTTCTCTACCTAACATGAGATCTTTCTCTGTGAGATGAATTCGTCCTACTAGGAGAGCCACGATGTTTAGCATGAGGAGACTGCTATGGCCTAAACATCCATCTCAACCTCTCCCAGTATGCAAAAAATAGCTCCTAGAAGGGCGGAAAAAGAAGACAAGAAAACGCCAAAATGAAACGGCATCAAGCGGATGGACTTCGAGTCTTCGACGACTTACCCGCGTTAGGATATTAAGGTTTGTTCAGGCGTTCAGTAGGGACGAGGAAACGAAAGATGAAGATGAGTAGACGATGATGATAGGGCCACTCTTTTCTCGTCATCAGTGTCGTTCTCTACTAGACTGCGAAAATGCAATAAAGACGAAGAAATAGGTGGAGACGAGGAGACGAAGGAGTCGGTCGATTAGTCTGAGGAGAATTGGAGAAAACAATGCCTTTTTCCCAGATTTTTGGGATTAATTACAGTTTTTTTAATTTCTTAAATAACTAGGTTAAAAAAAAAAAGAATATTTGGTTCTCTAAGAATTGAGGCTCTATGATGTTGGGTTATTTGCACAACCCAAAATTCGGCCCTAACCATCACATCACCGCCACCGCTCCAGGCCACCACTAATTATTGTTATTATTATTTTATAACAAATAATATATTCATTTTCAGGAAAATGAACCAAATAGAAAAAATGCAATTTCTTAACTTTTAGTCAAATAGAAAAAGATAGTATTACCTTTAGCCAAAGTTAGAAAATTAAATTATTTTTCAGAAAATGAATCATTTTTCTTGAAATCATTTTTCTAAAAGCATTTTCCACGTTTACAAACGAACCCTATATTTAATTACTTTTTTTTTTGTGAAATACTCATAATCTTTACAAGGTAGTATCTGTTCTATAAACCTTAGCTTATATGCACTATTGCAGAAATTGACCTAGGCGGCCGCCTAGGAGCTAGTGTGACACCCTGTAATAAATTATTCCAGAATTACCCTCCATGATTATTTCCTAAAATTAAATTCATTCTTTCTAGTGAGCCCAATTCTTGAATTAAGAATATTTCATAAAGTAATTCCAAATCAAAAGCCCAATTCTTTATACTAGTATATATATATATATATATATATATATATATATATATATTATTTTCAAGACATTTAATTCCTAGTATTATGGCCTTTCTCCTTATTCTATGTATTCATTTATTTAAGAGATGAGTCATGTGGCCCAATACTTAGTCTTGTACATAACATTGTAATATATATAGATTCAAGCCCATTCTTTATTAAATTCTTCACCCTAATATATACATATACGTATATCTATATTGTGGTATATATTCAAGACTTAGCCTTATCTGGACATCACACTCTCTCTCACTCTCTCTCTTCCTCTACTTCTCTTTCACGCCATTCTCTTCCATTTCTCCTTCAAAGATTGGTCTTCATTTCATCTTCAATATTTCAAGCAAAGATCCTTCTTTTATTGTTCTTCAAGAAAGATCATGGTAAGTTCCTACATTTCCTTGCATTTTCTCCCCTTTGTTGGCTATTATATCTTTATGAACTCCTTCATTTTTCTTGCGGTGGGTTTTGGGTTGATAGATGATCAAGGAGGCGATGAATTGCTAGGTTGAGCTCTTGGAGGTTTTTGATTTGGATATCTAGCTTAAATAGGTAAAACCCTATGTCTTACAAATCTATTATCACTCTACTTATATGATTTGGTGTATTTGGAATCCCTGAGTGTATTTCTTAGATGATATTGTGCTATGCTTTGTTCTTGAGTAGATCCTTGTGTATTATTGGATTATATTTCGTTGTTCTTGATTCTTAGTGTGTCTATTGTGTACTAAGGGATTTCATGTGATTTATTGACCTCTGGAAATGTATATTTTGATCATATTCTAAGCTATGGTTGAGCTACTGTTTTATTCGTGTATTATATTCTGAGTCTGAGTATCTTTTCAATGACTTTGTTCTTGTAGTGCATTGTGGCGGTACTGGCCTTACCGTTGAGGAGGTCCGCCAGTTGTGCCATGGTAGAGTTTGGCGATGCCGAGTGGCCCGTTGGTTCGTGTGGTGAGGTTTGGCGGGAGGGATCATACCGTCGCCCCTTACCGTTAGTTGTAGTCGATTTCTATTCCAATGTGTATTTTGATCTCAGTGCGTTGTTATTCTATCGGTTGTTCAAGAGCTGTCCCCTAAGAGTTATATATGCTGAGTATCTTACCTTGATTATTGAGTATTAATCTATTGTTCTTGATCCTCTACATTTAAGTGTTTGTTGAGTATCATTGATCTAATCTTTTGAATGATATTATGAGAATATTGGTTCTGTTGTTCATCTCCGATCCTGAGTGTATATATATATATATATATATATATATATATATATATATATATATATATATATATGAGTAATTCCTTTGGTATTGAATATGAGTTTGTATATGTTATGATCTTCGGATTCTTGAGAAGTATTTCTTGAATTCTATACATACTATTGTGTGAAACTCTTGGATTGGAGACTATTGAGCTTCGACTCTTATGGATTGGAGGCTATTGAGCTTCGCCTCCTTATATTATATTATGTGAACTTTATATTGTGGAGTGGAGGTCTATTGGTTTGGAGCTCTATTTGATAGGAGGTTGAGAGCTTCAACTCTGCTTGGTATTGTGGTTGGACTAGTGTTTAAGAAGGACTAGTGTTTCGGTTGGATTAGTGTAAAGGTTGGACAAATGCTTTTCCTTAAAGCTTTTCCCACAATTTTCCATCTCAATGGGTCTACTTTGAGAACCAATTTCTCATTCACCCATTATCCATTTTGAGCGTATAATATATCGATCTCTTCGTCTCACTACGAAGAATCCGAATCCACTTTGACCCGACCCAAATCGGATGTGGACCCTACATATATTTATACCACAAAATGGCCACTTAAAATGCCATTTATTGCCATTTTTTCCAACAGTATACATATATATTATGGTGTTATAATTAGTGTTATAATTAATTAGAAAACAAAAAATTAGTGTTATAATTATATTAGAAAACAAAAAGTTAAGAATAAATGGGACTGCAGGAAGATGAGAATCGCTGCTTAATTAAATAATTTAGAAATAGAATCGACATGGGGAGTCGAGGACACCTAATTATTTTTATCTATTAGAATCGACACCATAACCGGCTAACCCATTCGTCTTCTTAAATAAATTTTTTTCCAATTCGATTAATCAACAATTGTTCATTTGTTTGCCGGTTTGGGCCACATTGTCTGTTGTAACTTGTAAGTTTTCTTCTATTTGTAATATGTTCTTTATTTATTTCCTGTGCAAACACTGCACAACAACACAACACACCTATAGGGTATTAGGGATTTAGGGCTATAAATAAATTTTTCAAAAATCAGAATCATTTAGTGAAAATTTGAAACAATCTAAAGAAAATTTAAATGACCAAGTTAATGGCGATTTTGTGTATTGAGAAAGATATGTTAGAGAATGTTAATCTTGATGCAATTATTGATGATTTTGCATAACACGTAGATTCTTTTTGTCATGATTACTTTTGTATTTAAAAATGTTGAAAATTTTCTAATAGTATTTCATGTTATTTGATATTATTATTTTTTAGTATTATTAAATTTTAATTTTAATTTTTAATATAGGGGCCCATTTTTTTAATTTCGCCCAGGGCCTCTAAAATGTTTGGACCGGCCCTGGCCTTATATTATGTAGGCATGTATATATGTATTTACTTATGTATGAGCATTTGGATATTCTTGTTAGATTGTTATGTTTATTCCTTATACTGTTGAGATTGTGTCTTTGTCTGGGGTACTTGGTGTTAGGAACCCCGAGTCATTGATTTTGATGATACCAACTATCCGAGGAGACCCCTAACTTTTGTCTTATCTTTAGAATAGGTTTATGCTTCATATCTTAGTCTTACAGGATAACCGAATCCTTAGCAATTCCTAAATCATTAAGGATCCGAGTCCTATAACCGAAGACTTAAGGACTCCAACCGAAGAGTAAAGTACCGAGGAGTTGAAGATCTGAAGTAATGGAGATTCGAAGAACCGAATACTAGGATCATAGGCCGAATAATGGAAGCGCCAAGCTTTTATGATCGAGCAATCAAAAGTGTGATTGTCTCGAAGAGATTAAGAGAAATGATAAGGTCAATCATTCTCTCTCACAACCAAGGCAAAGACATTCTCTGATAAGTTGTCTTATCTACTGCCTTGTGAATGGGTATAACTGAATGTCATTTTGGGTCCTATGCAACGATCCCAAGGAACATTTAATGATTGTCACCTTTTTAGGGACAAAAGACAAATTGTCTCTGCACACAAAAGTGGACAAACGGCTAGAAAGTACTGACATTCTGAAAAGATGAAAACACTACCCAATGGATATTACACACTGGATAATAGGTTTTGAATTTCATTATTCCCTCCAACGGATCTGAAATTCCACCTATAAATACCCTTGTCCCATCTCACTTTGACAAGGTTGAAAAACGAAAAATATTGTCTAGCAAGTGAAAAACTCTCAGTGTGATATTCATAAGCTTACAAGTGATATTCAGATTTCATTAGAAATTCTTGTGTGATTAAGAAGCTCATCAAGGAAACTAATCACATGGATTTCAAGTTGGAGAATCATCACAACCTTTCAACCATCTCTACAAGTGAAGTAGAAAGAGGAGGAGTAAACTTGGAAGAAGTTGAAAAACCTACAACAACAAGGCTGCCGGGCTTAGTGATCAAAGGAGCTTGTTGTAACGGAGATTATACTATAAAGGGGAATATAGTTCAAACCTTCATGAGTTGTGAAGAAGAGTGGAGGAGGCTTAGTTAACAGCCGAACCACTATAAAAACTCTCTCTCTCTCTCTCTCTTTTATTTTACGTATTGCATTGCATATATCACTCAAACATAATATCATTTACAAAAAAATCCTAAGTGCAAAGTGAACTTAAAATTTGATATAACCTTTCCGCTGCATTATCTCTTTAGAAGAAAAAGTTTTCAAAAACCTCTTGTGAGTCTATTCAACCCCCCCCCCCCTTCTAGACTCACATTACTACCACCGGGACCAACAAGTGGTATCAGAGCCTTTTACCTTGAACGGTGAACACTCTTTGTATACTGCCTGGTGATCCTTTTTGAAAAATCATCAAAATATTTTCATACTTTGCACCATGTCTAAAATGGAACATCATAGGCATTTTCTCATGTTTAACTTGGACAAGTTTGATGATTGGAAAGTGCGCATGTAGGCTCACTTGTCTGCCATGCATGATGAGATGTGGGATGTGATCACTGATGGACCCATTCAGATATTACATGTAAATCCCAATCGTGTTGCTACTGATCCAACATCACCAGAAATGATTCCGAAGGAGAAATCCTTGCTGACCACCGAAGAGAGAACCCGAGTAAATCTCGACAACATAGCCAAGGATATACTCTACAAGGCTTTGGACGAATCATTGTTTTTGAGAGTGAGAAAGTGCAAGACTGCTAAAGACATCTGGGATGTACTTATGCTCATAGGCGATGGAGACGAACAAGAGAAGGAGAACAAGTTAACTATTGCCATGAAGAAATTTGAAGATTTCAAACTCAATCCAAAGGAGTCCATAACTGACATGGAAGCTCGGTTCATAAAGCTACTAATGGAGATCAACGATCTTGATGAGAAAAAGTTATCACAAAAGGAGATAAATTTGAAGATTCTCCGAGGACTGCCCAAAAGCTGGGAGATGAAAGTAGTAGCTATGCGTGATCATCGAGACCTCAAAACCACGAGCACTACTCAGATCTTCAGTGATCTGAAAGCCTACGAGTTTGAGAAGGAAGCGCAAAATGATGAAGAACCTGAGACGAGAAACATAGCCTTAGTAGCAAATCATCAACCTTCAACATCAACACCAAGTTCGAATACTAATCCCTCATCTGATTTTTTTACTGACGATCATCTTGCTTTGTTCGTGAGAAGGTTCAAAAGATTCATGCGAAAGAATCAGTCCTACGATAACTCTGACAAAATGAGAAGAACGAAGTACCGAAACAATGACAAGGCTAGTGGATCCAAAACACATGAAAAGGATGAAATACAAGTGCTGTGTTACAACTGTCGAAAACCTGGACACTTCAAAGCTGAATGTCCATATCCCATTGTCAAGAAGCATCAGGACGAGCACAACTACAAGAAGAATTCGGGAAACTATCACAACCCGAAGAATGCACCAAATGATACTGACGAGGAGCCAAACAAAAATCAGAAGAATGATAGGCGAAGGAAGGCTCTAGCTGTAGAAGAGAAGTCAGGAGACAAAAACGACGAGTCATGCACGTCCAACTCTAGTTCAGAGAGTGACAGTTCGGAGGATGAGAAGGGACTACTGTGTCTTTTCAGTCAAGAGGACTTAGATGAAGAGTTGTGCCTTATGGCAGATGAAGAAGAGGTAACTTCACAAAACCACTCTTCTAATTTTAGCTCCGAATCCATATATCATGAAAACCCTAGGGAAGCATTCGAAAGAATGATGAAGAGTTTTGATGGTATTGTGGATTCACACTTTAAGCTCAAAGAAGAGAATGCCAAGCTATTGGCAGAAAGACAAGATCTCGAGGACTTAAGGACCAAAAATGCTGAGATGCTTGAATCTATAAGCGAGCTTGAGAAGCAAGTTCATCTTCTTGAGGAAAAGTGTAAAGCAAAGGATGATAGAGAGCAAAATTTGCGTGCGGTACTTGCGACATTTACAAATTCATCCAGATTAATGGATCGAATGGTATATGATCAAAGACCATCAGGGAGTAGAACCGGACTCGGTTATAACTCCAGCTCTCATCAACATGTCCTCCTATCACGATCAACTGATCCTTCTACCAGTGGAGGATTAAGTTCGGTGTTTGTCCAAGGACAAACAGAAAATCTTGAGCCTATGATTATTGCCGAGCATGGAACAAAACCACAATCAACGAGCCGATCCAATGATGCGACTGAAACACGAGTTGTGGAACCTACGAGAAGGAACTCCCAGAACGGTAACCCGAGAAGTCGTCAGACCCCTCGGTACAGACCTCACATACAAAACCATCAAGGTTTTTCTGCAAATGGTCAACCAAATGGGAATAACCGATCTAAAGGAAAATTCCTAGGCAACAAGAGGCAACATTACTCACAGAGGCAACGCAAGGGTATGCCTCAGGGAAGACCGAACTCTTACCCGAGTAATGTCAAGAATTTCAAAAAGTTTCCTAGCAAGCATAGAGGTGGAGAAGGTACACTATATCCTAGTGATGAGGACTGGCTTATGGATTATGAACCAATGACAAGAGCAAAATTTCTGCTCCATCATAGACATAAACAGACCTCATACACTAGAGTTAACATGAATAAACCAACACCTCCTCTTCAAAAAGTTTATTCACCGAAGTCACCTCAAGCCTACTATGCTACCCCTTATGATTATCGCGTGTTTAATGGATACCGTGGACCGAGGATGAACCTTACGAGTTCTAGGTACGCATGGATGCCCAAGCTCACCGCTAACCGTCAAGGACCCAAGAAGGTATGGGTACCTAAAAACACCTAATCTTTGAATGCAGGGAAACATGACCATTTGGTATGTAAATAGCGGATGCTCAAGACATATGACTGGAGATAAATCAGAATTGAGCAACTATAAAGCAAAGAATGGTCCTAAAGTAGTCTTCGGTGGGAACTCAAGTGGACGAACCATGGGCACCGGAGATGTTATGAAGAATGGTTTAATCATTCAAGAAGTCTCTTATGTTGACGGATTAAAGTTCAATCTGTTAAGCACAAGCCAGTTTTGTGACAAAGGATACAAAGTTGTATTCTCATGAGATCAATGCCAAGTTATCTCAGAGCTGACTCATGAAGTTGTACTAACGGCAAAACGAAGAAAGAATATGTATGTTGTCACATGGGAAACAGTAAGACCGAATACTTGCCTGATCGCCAAAAGCAAGAAAGATCTATGTTGGGAATGGCATAATAAACTCAATCATCTTAACTTCAAGGCTATCAACAAACTTGCAAAGAAGGAACTGGTTGAAGGATTACCGAATGTAGTCTATGACAAGGATAAAGTATGTGAAGCCTGTCAAAAGGGAAAACAGATCAAGTCTTCGTTTAAGACGAAATCTCTTAACACCAACGCAAGGCCATTAAGTCTACTCCATATGGACTTATTTGGACCAGTTGATCCAGTTAGTCTAAGTGGAAGAAAGTACACTCTTGTGATAGTAGATGACTACACAAGATATACATGGACATCCTTTCTAAAGAAGAAGAATGAAACTGAAAAAGTCCTTCCAGATCTGCTCCGGAGACTTCAAACTGAAAAGGACTTAAGTATTGCTAGAATTCGGTCCGATCAAGGAACTGAATTTGTAAACAGAGTCATTCAGGATTTCTGTGGACAACATGGAATACTACATCAGCTTTCAGCAGCAAGAACCCCTCAACAGAACGGTGTGGCTGAAAGACGCAACAGAACCCTCAAAGAAGCAGCAAGATCAATGATTGCTTTCTCAGGCTTGCCTAAACGGTTTTGGGCCGAAGCCATAAACACTGCATGCTACACTCAAAATAGATCTCTTATTCATAAAGATCATGGAGCTACACCTTACGAAGTCTGGAAAGGCAGAAAACCTGTTGTAAAATACTTTCATATCTTTGGAAGTAAATGTTTCATCCATAACAACGGGAAATCACATCTAAAGGCTTTTGAGGAACGTGCTAATGAAGGAATATTCATGGGATACTCTGAAAAGAGTAAAGCTTTTCGAGTACTAAATAAGCGAACCATGGTGATAGAAGAATCAATACACGTAGTCTTCGACAAACCATCAAAAGAAGACATGGTAATCTCTGAGAAACAAACCGATGAAGAAACGAAGGATACAGAAGTTCAAGAACTATCCGAAGGATCAGAATCAGAAGACGAAGATTATCCACTCTTTCCTAATCATCTACCGAATACTTCAACTCAAACCGAAGTATTACCAAATGATGATAATGAATCAAATCAATCAGAAGTACAACAAGATGAAAGCAATCATAGTGAACCCACAATTGATGAAGGAGCACCTCCTACCTCTTTTCAACCAGATCTAAAGTGGTTGAGAAACCATCCTCAAGATCAAATCATTGGTGATATCCATGATAGTGTACGTACTCGTGCATCCATTCGGGAATGCATGATGGCATGTTTCATATCTCAAATTGAACCGAAGACTGTAGAAAAAGCGTTAAATGACTCAGATTGGGTCATAGCCATGCAAGATGAACTACATCAATTCGAGAGAAACAATGTATGGGAACTGGTTCCTCGACCAACTCATCAAAATGTTATTGGAACCAAATGGGTCTTCAGAAACAAGATGAATGAGCAAGGAGTCATTGTTAGGAATAAGGCTCGGTTAGTTGAAAAAGGTTATTGTCAGGAAGAAGGGATTGATTTTGATGAAACCTTCGCTCCTGTTGCTAGACTCGAAGCCATAAGAATTTTTCTAGCATATGCTGCATGGAAAGACTTTAAAGTTTATCAAATGGATGTCAAAAGTGCCTTCTTAAACGGACTTTTGGAAGAAGAAGTATATGTCGAGCAGCCCCCAGGTTTTATCTCAGAAGTCGGGATGAATAAAGTCTATAAACTTAAAAAGGCTTTATATGGTCTAAAACAAGCCCCAAGGGCTTGGTATGACACGTTATCATGCTTTCTTATAAGCTGCGGATTCACGAAAGGGATAGTTGACAAAACCCTTTTTAGAATCAAAAATGAAGATCATATCCTGTTGGTACAAATCTATGTAGATGACATCATTTTTGGAAGTACTGATTCGGACCTATGTGAAAAATTCTCAAAACTTATGCAAGGTAAATTTGAGATGAGCATGATGGGAAAATTAAACTACTTTTTAGGTCTTCAAGTCAAACAAGAACAAGATGGGATTTTTATAAATCAAGCAAAATACACCAAGGATCTCATCAAGAAGTTTGGAATTGATGGGAAGTCCTCGGTTAAAATTCCCATGAACACTTCGTTACGTATGGATATCGATAACGAAGGGAAGGAAGTGGATCAGACAAAGTATAGAGGAATCATCGGTTCTCTACTATATCTTACGGCTAGTAGACCAAACATATCGTTTGCTGTGGGAGTATGCGCTCGATTTCAAGACAATCCGAAGGAGATTCATTTGAGTGCTGCCAAAAAGATACTAAGATATCTAAAAGGGACTCAAAGTGTGGGACTTTGGTACCCGAGGAGTGACGCCTTCGATCTAGTTGGATATTCTGACACAGATTTTGCCGATTGCAAAATTGATCGAAAAAGTACATCAGGGACATGTCAATTCTTAGGGGGAAGGCTTGTCTCTTGGTTCAGCAAAAAGCAAAATTCTATTGCCACAAGCACTGCTGAAGCCGAATACATAGCAGCTGGCAGCTGGCAGCTGTTGTGCACAAATACTATGGATGATGCAACAACTCAAAGACTATGGTGTATCTGCCAAGGAAGTAAGCATTATGTGTGACAACACAAGTGCTATTGCCATAACACAAAATCCAGTATTGCATTCCAGAACCAAGCATATTGATATTAAGTATCATTTCATTTGAGATCATGTGGAGAAAAAGGATATCAAACTGGAGTATGTGAATACCGAAGACCAGCTTGCGGATATTCTCACAAAACCTCTTGCCGAAGCAAGATTCTCTACCTTGAGGCATGAGCTCGGTATGATAGAAATGAATTGATGAAGAGACAACCGAATCGATCCAAAACTGAAGAGACTCATCAGTTATGACATCTTGAAATTAATGCTCATTAGAATCAGAGTTCACGGACTCACATTAATGGATAAACTCAAAACTCTTGGACGGTTACAACTTTGATTGGTCATGTCAAATGGATCTCAGCCAATCACAGTGCTACAATCTCTCTATAAATAGATCACGACCAAGGAAGGGAGAGGTACCCTAACACCTCATCTTTTGCGTTGTTTTCTATCTTATAGGAATGGATAAGGGAAAAGGCAAGAAGGCATGTTCTGAAGAGAAGCCTGTAAAGAAAAGGTTCTCTTTTCGGCTTCTGTTGAAGGAAGGTACTAGAAAACTCAACAAATTAAGGGCAGAAAAGGGAGAACCTCTTCAAGGGGACACATCTGCACATCCTCTAGAACTCTCTGATTCAGACTCTGAGGATTACGTGCCACCAACCATGTCTGTCCCAGGCTTCCACTCTGGAGGATTAGCTCCACCTGACGAAGAAACTTTCTGGCCAAATTAGGACCTTGTACCAAGGCAAACCCCTCCCGTCTCCATAAACAATACTGGAGACGATGCCTGGAACGACATCCAAGGATGGTATCAACAGAATCAGGCTCCAAACCAGCCAGTGAATGCAGACTTTGACGAGGACTATCTCCGCTACCTTGCGATGCTCGAGCCAGACGATGTATCTGACAAGTCCTCGGTACTTGAGAATGAACCTGGTTATGGACCTATGGCTCCATCTTGGAACCCTGACGCTGCCCCGAGTGCTCCACCTGCTCCAAGCCCTCCTACCACGGAGAGCAGTCAAGGACAAAGCCTTATGTCTACTGCTAATAGTAGGCATACAAAGAATAAGGGCAAAGGCAAGGCAAGAAAGTAATCGTCACGCCTTGTAATGAAATCAGGGTTGAGTTGGTTAATCATGTGTGTTATCTTGGTTGTCACATGTTATCCTTTGAATGAATGGAACTATCTCTCGCTTATGTAGTTTGTCTCTCGCTGTACCGAATTATTATATCTTACCGAAGAATGACAAACTCAGAGGCTGAAACTCTATCAATACCGAAGACTGAAAAAGCACAAAGCATATGGTAATAACCGAAGTCATACTGACCAAAGGATTGAGCTACCGAATCCTTAACTTTTACAAGTCCCCATGCACTACTTATGATCGAAGGGTTACAAATGTATCGTGTTGCACAAGCTTCTTGAAGAAACTCTCTTATGACCGTTTAACTTGAGAACGTGGGATCGTGTTGATATACGTGTCAATGCCCTATTCGTAGAAAATGTCGAAGCATGTGCTCCAACTTCTCTGAACCGTCTGACATGAAAGGACGGGCCATCAAAGATGTGATGGTAAAATGAGTGCTTTTCTCTCTCTTCATTAAATGACAATTTCATGTTATTGGAAAAAACACCCTTATCAGTACAAACCATGACTATGGCTTTATGCCATTTTTGCCCCCTCATTAAAGGGCATTTAAGGGTTTTTGTCTTTTGTTCATAAATTTGCTCCATTTTCTCCAAGATGACCCGATCTACCCGATCCACTTTTTCTCACCATATATAACCACTCGTACCTTTCACTTTTCACCTTTTACCCTCCCAAAAGCACAGTTACCTTCAAAAGCCCTAAAACCTCTCCAAAAACACCAACAAGTTGGAAATCATGTCGTCATCAAGATCAAGTTCGTCGTCCGGAAGTTCAAGCTCCTTTTCCGATGAGGTCGCTGATACCCATGCTCCACCTCCAAAACCCTCACCCTCGCCGGAAAAGACAAAGACTACTCAAGAACCTTTCAGACCACCACAGATTATAACCCGTCCATGTGAAGATGTGGAAGTTTTCAAATTCTTCTCCACCTTTGTTAAAGGTCAGAAGTCCAACCACTGCATGGTTAAAGCCGGTTCGATGCTCGATGTCAAAGGCTTCCTTGACAAAGTGCTTGACAAAGATTTTGGAAATCACGTGGTTAAGTGTCTCAAGGACGGTAATCTTTACAAGTTTGTCACTTTGAAACATAATGCCGGGTATCCTATTGATGTGACACAATTTTACATTAATGCTGAAGTACAAACTGTTAATGGCATTCATGAAATTCACTCAGTGGTTAATGGTACTGAGGTTGTGATTACTCATGAAGATATCAGGAGAGTTTTTGATTTTCCTATCTGTGGGGATGGTTTCCATCCAGACTGTTCTGAGAAGGAGTATAGCAGAAAGAAAATGTGGAAAAAGATGAAGGGTCATTCTCAACCCTCATACTTTCCGTCTATTTTGAAGAAAAAGATGCTGAAAATGGATTATGAGTTTGTAGTAGATATCTTGAATAAGATTGTTGAGAGCAAACAATCTGGAACTGATGATATATTTGACAAGAAGAAGCGGATGTTGTGTGCACTTCTGGATAATTACCCTGTTGATTGGTCAAGGGTTATATTTGCCTTTTTAGTTGAAAATATTCAAACGGGTGTCAGTCCTACATCCGGATGGATTGTCAAAGTTCTTGGCTATGGATTCATGATCGGTGCCATCTTGAAAGATAAGAAGGTGAAGTTGCGCACTAGAACTGCCTCTCATCAAACTCACTATCACAGGACCTCAAATCCTCCTAATTATCTCAAGCGAAAGGCAGATGAACTGGAAGATGCCTTGAGAAAGGAACAGAACAAATCAAAATCCAAGTCGTCCAAAAGCTCAGTTGGACAGGGGGAACCTGAAGTAACTAAAGGTCATGGTTCGGAAGGCTCCACACACCAACCAAAGACACAACCCGAGCCATCAAAACCAAGAGCCTCTAAACATGCTGAATCCTCAAAACGCACCAAATCTTTATCTGAGGATGAGGCAGAGAAGTCCTCCAAAAAGCGCAAGGCAGGAGATTTGGAAGCTGCCCAGAAGAAGAAGTCAAAGAAGCACAAATCCAAACGCTCTAAGAGTTCGGCTGAGAAGGATCTCACCGAAGTCTCTGGAAGTCGCAAGTCTGAAGGGAAGCAAGCCGAATCCTCACATGAGGAGGAGACAAAGGCATCAAAAGAAATCACTAAGAAGAGGAAGGCAAAACAACTTAAACGTCCTAAAAAGAAACAAAGGACAGATCAGATTGAAGAAGTTGAAGTGGAACATGGAACACAATCAGCTGCTATCTTACCAGAAGAGGAACCGAGGGATGCTCAACCTGAAGATTGTCACCGAATTCTCCCTCCACCCCTTGATCTTTCTAAAGAAGACAGTGATGAAGAAGATCAAATTCCTCTTACTAGGCTAATGAAACCAAAGACTCCTCAAATTGAATCGCTCCCTGCACAACCTGTTTCTGAGTCAGTACCACCTCCCGAACCATTAATTGCTGAACCAGAAAGTCCTATTGCTCCCATGCCCAGAACACAACAGCTGACAATCACTTTGCCACGCAGTAGGAATGAGTCAGATTCCGAATCCACAATGATAGAGGATGACTCTGAGAGGGAAGATGCTGAAGTCTGTGATCAATCCTATCGACCAATGTCTGAGATAGTTCGACGACAAATCACATAACATTTGTCTCCTCCCATGGCCCGTATCATGCTCGCTCTTGACTATATTCACAGGCACATCTTTTTGCAATGGCCTCGAGTATCAACTATTCGGATTGAGGAGATCCCATCTGAGACGACCGAATCTGAAATACCTGAGTCCTATCAGCAGCTCAGCCTCTCTCTCGATTCCATTAGTCAACAGATTAATGCCGATGAAGCTTTGGCTCAACAGTTGGCATATGAGGAATCTGAGGTTGAAATACCTCCTGCCGAAGCGTTCATTACTGTACCTTCTCATGAAGAGATATTGAGACGAGAATTTGCTCGTATTTACAACTGGCAGGAATGGCGGATGTCAAGTCTTCGGGTTATTGCAAGCACAATCAGTGAAATGGCCGAAGAAGAAGAATGGGCACTAGATTGGATGGGTACGAGATCAATCTTTGATGCCACCAGACCTGATGAAATTGAAAGAGTTTTTGCTGAAAAACTACAAGGAAGAACAACTCGGTTTGGCAAATTTGTGGATTTGAATGTTGGCTACCGAACTCCTCGGGAACGCCTTATGTTAGAAGACATGCAGATTGCCAAAATCCACAATATCTCTCGAGCAAAAACAGAGATAAGGGATCTTAGACCCGATGTTGGGCCGAGTCGTCAACAAGACGAATATAATGCTGAGGATTCGGATTCTGATCCAAATCAAGGATGCCGTGATCAACATCACAAGAAGGATGATGATGATGATGACAACGATGACCCATCTGGAAGTAATGTTCCTTCTTCCCGAGCCGTTATCATTCCAAATATAGGTGAACAGATAACTCGTGCCAATGATGTTTCTAATCAGCATCATACCGATGAGCCGAGGTCTGCTCCCACCGAATCATTGGAAGCACAAATTATGCTAAGTCCTAGTTCAGCCCGAGATGAAACAATGGAAGCGTCTCGAGGTGCGAATCATGACGGCTTGCATATACTTGATGAAACGATAATTACATCGGACCTAAATCTGGTTGACGGTGAGGTAGATGTTTTTCCGGACTACACTTCGGATGGAAATCTGGAAGCATCCAAAAGTGCCAGCCCCGAAAACTTACCCTCTCTGATCGACGGATCAAATGGTTTGAAACTTGCTGATGGGCATGAACTCGTCTTGGTTCAAGGCGGAAATATGGAAGCACCTACCAAGGAAAGTCATGATCCCACTACTGAAGCATCCAAGAGCTCGGACACTTCTGAGGTAATTGTTAACACCTCTTCTGCTTTCACTTCTCTGTTGAATGCCATACAGGGATTAGCAAGGACTCACGATGAAAATTTCAAATCTCTTAATGAGTCCATCACTAAAATCAAGAAGGATGTTCGAAGGTAGAAAAAGAAGTCCTCCAAGTCTAACACCGATGAAAGACTTACGGCTCTTGAAAATAAGATTGACCATGTTTTTTCTGAGAATCTCATTTCTCTTGAATACATGAAGGACTCGGTAACTGAAATCACAACCATATAGCGTGATCTGGTTACGAAGCATGCCTTCATCAAGGAGCGTCTTGACCTATCCTGCTCCAAGCTTGAATCTGTCTCTGGGAATCAACATGCAACAGCATCTCTTGTTTGTGAGTTCGAGTGGACTCTTAAGGAATTGCAAGTCTGCATCAATCGCCTAAGCAACAAAGTGGATACTCTCATCGAGGTTAATGATGCCAACAAGGGGGAAGGATTGAAAGGAACTCCTCCGAGCACTTGCAAGGGAAAATAAATTGTCCAAAGAGATGATGATCAGGAAAATGATGATGTTTCACGCGAAAGGAAGGCCATCCTGAATCTTAGGAAAACTCCATCTCCTTCACCATCCCCGAAGAGAACGCAAAATAAACCTTCCGGTGGTGAACCGAGTTCTAAAAGACAGATGAAACAAGGCAAAGAAATGAAGCAAATAACTCGAAGAGTAAATGGAAAGCCTATTGAGTATGTTCCATACAAAGAAGGATCTGGAAAGAAATGGCAAGAATGCAACATTCCACCCTTCTGGAACAAAAAGCAACCCATGGACAAAATGATCTTCTTAAGGGATCAAAATGAAAGAATTTTTGAGCAAAAGAAGAAAGATGAAGAGATCTTCAGAATTCAGCAAGAAGAACAGAAAAGATTTGAGAAAGTTATGAAGGAACTTGAAGATGCAAACAAGATAACCAAAGCAGCTGATGGTCATACCAAAATGAATGGCATTGCCCAAATTTTGACTGTCATGCAACAAAGCTTTTCCGATGGAATGAATGCTCCCGAACTGATAAAGTGGTGGGACTGGGGAGTTATAAGAGGAGAAAATCTTGGCGAAGTTGTCCAAAATTATCTAGTGCTAAAGCTACACAAGAAATATGCTTTCAAGATCGAAGGACTCGACACGGTGAAAGCAAGAAAAGAAATCAATGATATGATCCAGCTCAGGGAGTACGAAATCTAGGAAGAAGAAAAGAAGAAGAAGACTGGTGAAAGCTCAAAATAAGAAGGAGTTCTTCTCTGTTTTTAATTTTGTCAGTATTACTTTTTGTAATGATGTATGAAACTCCCTTGATGAATAAAAGTCTTCTCTTTTGGGGCTCAGCGTGTGTGTGTTATCTAGTCATAGTTTTACTCCTCAATCTATTATGTAAAAGTTCAACTATAAAGGCATACTTAATAAAAATCCCTTTGTAGATAATGAAAGCCGAATAGAATAAACTTAGAGTGTTGGCATCATCAAAAAGGGGAAATTGCTAGGAACCTCGAGTCATTGATTTTGATAATACCAACTATCCGAGGAGACCCCTAACTTTTGTCTTATCTTTAGAATAGGTTTATGCTTCGTATCTTAGTCTTACAGGATAACCGAATCCTTAGCAATTCCTAAATCATTAAGGATCCGAGTCCTATAACCGAAGACTTAAGGACTCCAACCGAAGAGTGAAGTACCGAGGAGTTGAAGATCTGAAGTAATGGAGATTCGAAAAACCGAAGACTAGGATCATAGGCCGAATAATGGAAGGGCCAAGCTTTTATGACCGAGCAATCAAAAGTGTGATTGTCTCGAGGAGATTAAGAGAAATGATAAGGTCAATCATTCTCTCTCACAACCAAGGCAAAGACATTCTCTGATAAGTTGTCTTATCTACTGCCTTGTGAATGGGTATAACTGAATGTCATTTTGGGTCCTATGCAACGATCCCAAGGAGCATTTAATGATTGTCACCTTTTTAGGGACAAAAGACAAATTGTCTCTGCACAAAAGTGGACAAACGGCTAGAAAGTACTGACATTCTGAAAAAGATGAAAACACTACCCATTGGATATTACACACTGGATAATAGGTTTTGAATTTCATTATTCCCTCCAACGGATCTGAAATTCCACCTATAAATACCCTTGTCCCATCTCACTTTGACAAGGTTGAAAAACGAAAAATATTGTCTAGCAAGTGAAAAACTCTCAGTGTGATATTCATAAGCTTACAAGTGATATTCAGATTTCATTAGAAATTCTTGTGTGATTAAGAAGCTCATCAAGGAAACTAATCACAAGGATTTCAAGTTGGAGAATCATCACAACCTTTCAACCATCTCTACAAGTGAAGTAGAAAGAGGAGGAGTAAACTTGGAAGAAGTTGAAAAACCTACAACAACAAGGCTGCCGGGCTTAGTGATCAAAGGAGCTTGTTGTAACGGAGATTGTACTATAAAGGGGAATATAGTGCAAACCTTCACGAGTTGTGAAGAAGAATGGAGTAGGCTTAGTTAACAGCCGAACCACTACAAAAACTCTCTCTCTCTCCCTCTTTTATTTTACGTATTGCATTGCATATATCACTCAAACATAATATCTTTTACAAGAAAATCCTAAGTGCAAAGGGAAGCTAAAATTTGATATAACCTTTCCGCTGCGTTATCTCTTTAGAAGAAAAAGTTTTCAAAAATCTCTTGTGAGTCTATTCAACCCCCCCCCCCCCCCCCCCNCCCCCCCTTCTAGACTCACATTACTACCACCGGGACCAACACTTGGCTATTGAGTTCTTGTCTTATGATTTAGAGTTGTTCCTTTGATATTGAGTTCTGTTGAGGAGTCTTTGGTTTATATCTTGTTCATTAGCTTATTGAGTTGGGTCTCTTGTTATTTAATAATGATGGTTTCGTTGGCATATATTCTATACGCGTTGTGTGGAAACCTATTTTCACTAATAATGTATACTATTGTACCTTTACGAGTGAAAATGGGGTTTTACTACTTAGCGTTCTTTGCTAATTATTCTAAAAAAATTTAGGTATGGAGTAGGACCAGCTCGTGAGCACGCTAGTGCATTTAGTCTTGCCCTCTTTTATGTTTAGCTTTATCTTCGTTGCTCTAGACTTATGGTCTATGTGCCTTAGCTTGAGATTTCACACTTGTAATAATTGAATATTTAGTTAGATGATTTGAGAATTTTATGGATTTATGGATTGCCTTAGCATCTAAGTCATGTTTGGGCTTAGATGTGGCATAATACCCCAGCTATGTTAGTTCTCGCTTCCGCTATTTTTTTTAAGTGATTGAGATAATTATTCTAGTTATTTTCCTATCTTTATTGCCTCTATCTCAATCTAGAATCATGGGTGTTACAGCTAAGCGCCCCTATGACATACACCCAGACACATGCACTATAATATATATATATATGTCGCCGCCTAGAACGCATAGGCGCTAGGCGCTAGTCTACCTCCGGACTAGCGCCTAGCACCTATTCCAACCATGCTCGTATGTACTAATTACTTAATTAGTATGTGGATTTTTTAAATTTTAAAATATCCTCCTTAATGTCTCATTAAATTCCATCCCTTAATTAGTTCTTCGATTTGTTGCATTTTTTTTTTTTTTTTGTAAAGATCATTTTGACTCTTTCATGCTTTTGGTCTGTCAAACTAAGCTTGTGGGAAAATAAAGAAATGTACCCCAAAAAATGGAAAATTAAAAACATTGGAACATATATAAGGAGCCAATCCATACACCAATTCAGTCGATTATGCATTCATATAATAATAATATGTTAATTAATTGGTTAAAATGAAGGAATTAAATAAATATCTTACTATACCGTAAAAAGTATTTACATCAACTAAACTAAAAGTTTATTGAGAAAAGATAAGAGTGATCGAATGAGTAAAGTATGATTCTTGTATTTAAAAATCACGAGTTTGATTCTTACTAGCATCTCTTGAGACTAAAGTGATGAGTAAATGAACCTACGATAAGAGTACATGCATAGCACAAGTGATGAGTACAAACCCTACGATGAGAGTACATGAATAGCACTAGAACCATACAAACATTCTCAAACTTGTAGAAGTAGTGGATAAAGCTCAAGCATGCATACACAGGTCGTATCAATCTGAATCAAATTGAGGACACAGTAGTCTGTCTTCAATTTATTGAGTAAAAAATAGGAATCAAATCCTTCTAAAATAAAAATTTTGATTTTATCTATCCTGAAACAAAATACCCCGCAATGTTGCCGGTTCTATACCAGGTATAAGGTGAATGACTGGACACGAATGTCATCTTCTACCCACACAAATGTCACACTTTTTTTTGGAACAATAGTAGTTTATTTAACTTTTTTTTTTTTGTTTGTTTTTTGTTTTTTTTTTCAAAGAGTCAAGTAATTTTCTTAAATCAAACAAATAGTGTGTCGTGCATATTCATATATTACTGGAAGATGACAGTGTTAGAACGTAATGAGGCGGAGCAGAAAATGTGAAAAAATACAGCTAGATGCTTGTAGCCTTTGATGTATCGGAGTATTATTACAATAATAAAAGAACTCAGCTCCGTGGACATAAGTAAATTGTTGAACCATATAAATCTTCTTATTTATTTTTCTTTCTTTTTGTCCGTGATCTCTTGCTCTCGTTATTTCTTCAACATGGTGCAATTGAATTCATAACTAAAAAAAAATCAATAACCTTAAGTTGGACAGCTGTCTCACTCATCAATAGAAGTGCCTACCATTCATAACTAAAAAAAATCAATTACATTCCCTCTCATTTTCTATTTCCTAATTACACTTATAAAAACTCTTCAAAAATCGTGAACTAACTCCATTGAGTAGGATGGTCTAAAATTTATTAATATAATGTTACTGCTAAATAAATTAAAGATGAAAGTACAAAGAGAGTGAACAGTCTAGTCTAGTGTAGACATAGTAAATTGAAACTGTAAAAGGAAAATTTAATTGTACCATATATGGGATCTGACGAGGAGATAGTGCAGAAGGCCGTAGTTAGGCATGCACGTGAGTTTGATGTGGATTTGCAGGGAGAAGGCAAGTAGGCAAGTGCTTCTATAAATGCTGTCTATTTGATCTCTGTTTGCATAAACCGGGAAAAAACAACAGTACGTAATCGATCAAAAATAAGTGTGTGGGGTGCCCCTTCACAGGAAAATGATAGAGGTATTAGAAAAATTAACAAACAAAGTGAGTAGTTATTTTGAGAAATTTTTTATTTAGTTCCGGTTAAACTAAATTCCAATTCTTCGTTAAAATGATGAATTTCTTATATTTAGATATTTGAAACGCATAATGAATAAATAAGAAATTAAATGATAATGGATAACTCATAATCGAGGACGGTAAAAATACAAACTTCTAATTTCGTCCCCTTAGACAACGCCAAAATAATGTTGCAAATACCTAGTTACGATCGAATATATATGACAAAATGTAGAGGGTGTCGATTTTCCCCCATCTAAGAACATTTAATGTGCCTTTTATAGAAGAGAGGTTGGACACATGTTGACGTACCAGCATGGTCTATACGTTATAGTGGTTCTACTATGATTAGACCTTTGATACAACTGGTAAGTCACTATGGAGGTCTGATTCCTGATCAAGTTTAACTAGACATTTTATATATCAATGATACCGAGGAAATAAATTTGATCCGACCGGAATGAGTCGGTTATGTTCGGTTATATATGATCGATTACAACTACGAATGATCGGCATTTCTCTAGAGTGTAATGTATAGTCCTATATAAGGGTAGGTTAAAAATTAAAATAAGAACAAACCCTCAACTCGTGTAAAAAGTGATGATTGATCTTAACCGCCGACAAGGTTAATCAATGGTTAAGGGCTTTAGTAAAAAAAATATGAGGTAAATTTTGTAACAATTAAAAACTTTCAAGTTTTAATTTCAATATTTATAAAACTAATATCACCTGTTTTCCCCTAATTTTTCAACAACTCTCAACCGTTGGATCCTATGACCTTCCCTGACAAAGGAGAGCCACAGTGATGCCAACTAAGCACAAGGTGCTTGACACACACACACACACACACACACACATATATATATATAACGGATTAGGTGAAAAGCTTTCCTTTGGTGAAAAATAGGGTTTAATCTCATTCAATGATCCAGTCCAGAATGAATCTGTTTAAAAAATACAGTGGCATTATGATAATTTTGTGTAAGTAAATTTTTTTTGCCTTTCAGTGCATTTTTTCTTCTTGTATCGCACAATGTTGTACTATTCAAAGCACACTCGTGCCTTTTAGAGCGCATTAATGTGTTTTCCAGTGCACATTGTGGAGCTTTCCATAGCACATTGTTGAGCCTTCCATAGTATATTGGTGTGCCTTCTAAAGCACATTGTTGTGCCTTCGAAGTGCATATTGTTTTTCCTTATAGTGCACATTGTTGAACCTTCCAGAGTAAATTGTTAAGCCTTTTATAGCATATTGTTGTGCCTTCTAGAGCACATTGTTAAGCCTTCGAAGTGCACATGTTTGAGTCTTCCATAGCACATTGTTGATCCTTCCAGAGCACATTGTTGTGCTTTCTATTGTACACGTATTGTTGTGCCTTCTAGGAGACAATTTTGTAACTTCCATGATTTGAACAAAATGCAAAGACACTAAATTAGATATGGTTTACTAGACAAAATGGCCTCATGTAGATTAGAAGAGCTATTTTATTTTGTTTCAGAGCAGTTGATTTGGACATATCAACGTCTAACACATGAGGCCTTCTTTGCACCAAAGTCTATTGGAGGGAGGGGTGGCTCTGAAGCCATGGATTTAAGTTTTATTAAACATATTGTGAATTAATATTTATTTAATATTTTAAGTATAGTAAAGCCAACGTTCGAATCCCATTAACGCCAAAAACCTTATGGTCTAGTGGCACCCGATTTTCTCCCTATAATTCTAGGGTTTTCGATTTTCTTGGCTTTTCTTGAATTTTCTCTGGTGATATTCTTGTCGGTTCCTATTTCTTGATTGGAATTCTTCATTTTTTCCTGTCTACGTATTTTCCCTACGTAAACCTAGGCGATGTTGCTAAGTTTAGATGGCATCCTCCTCGACAAAAGATATCATGGCAGACATTAGTGCCCGATACGTGGACATCATCTTGGAATGCAAGGAAATTGGTCTGCTCCCGGATAACGAGGATGTCCTGGTTGGGGCTGCTGGTGGGGAGGCTGATTCATGGATTCTCGTTGGCAGATTTCTCACGGAGCAACTGGTAAAGCTTGAATATATGCGGTAGGTTATAGCATCAGTATGGAGACCTGTAAAGGGGGTGGAGAGCATTAAGGTTCAGCTGAATCTGTTCATGTTTGCCTTCTACCACAAAACTGACATGCAACGGGTAATTGAGGATGGACCTGGTCTTTTGAGAACAATACTCTGGTGTGCAAACAAGTTGGTGTGAGGGAGTTACCATGGCAAGTAGTTCTTGATTCAGTTGATATAAGGGAAAATGGTCAAATAGAGCCTCAAACTTTACCTAAAAAGTCAACTTTTTAAAGTTGCAATTGTTAGGAACATCATGTAATAGGTTTTGATGATACCAACTGTTAAGTAGAAATCCCCGAGTCTCGACGCATAGGCAAAACGCTGTAAGTTCGACAAGTAAACCAAGAGCGAAAATACAACCGAGTAACTTTGAGCTCAACTCGGAAAATATTTAAGCTTGAGGTAAATTTGTTTGAACATCTTAGAAGTCTCGTGTATTGTAATCATATAGACAGATCAGAAGAAGGCATGGGACAACACTGGAGGAATAAGGGTCTGCGAGACATCAACTAAGTCTCGAGACATAAGCAGAGTTCGAGAGGTAGGACCTCTCGATACAGTTATCCAGTTCGAGACATAAACAGAGTTCGAGAGATAGACCTCTCGATATTTGAGTTCGAGACATCAAGCGATCAAGATATCAACCTTGGTCTCGATACACTAACAATTCTCCAACAAAGCTGAATGACGGTCATACTTAAAGTTTGGAGAAGAAGAATATCATGGAGATGGAATAATGAAGAGGTGCCGAACGTGAAGATTTCAAAATGGGCGGAAATGGATGACACGTCAGATTTCCACCACAAACGGTCAAAAGGTGCACCAATGCTGAAGTGGTCTGATTCCCTACAATCAAGGAATAATGGGAATATAAAAAGAGTAACTTTTACCAAAAGACAAAAGTGGAGCATGGACTCAAGAAAAGTGAACTATGGAACATTCACTACAAGACAAAGAGGTTCAAGTTACAAGATCACCACTCCATGAAATATGCTGAAAATACGCAAGACCCATGATCAGCATGGGAGACAAATTTCAAACGGAATAATTTTCCCTCCAACGGAATTATTCCTCTACTCTCATATATAAGGACGTGAAGACACAAAAGAAAAAAAGTTCGGGGGAACAGAGTTAGAAAATTCGAAAGAGGTGTCTGACTAAAACGTTCAAGTGCAAGTGCTTATCTTGGAATATCATTCTGATATTCAAAACAGCGAGAAAACACATCTTAGTGTTTAAGAGAGTTACAAAGCTTAAACTGTTATACATCCAGAAGGTGACCGAAGCTGCTCTACATCGAAGTTGATTCAACGATAGCTTGTGGTCAGATTGGAGCCTGTTACATTCAACTGTGACAACCAAAAACACCTTGCTTTGGATTAAGCAAGAGAGGTGGAGTAACCTGGCAGCTGTCCGAGTGAAAGAAACCTGAGGCTTGACGCGGGCTTGGTGATCAAAGGTCAAGTGCTCGAGAGGTGGAGTAGCTGGAAGCGGGGAGAAAGACCTTGGAGAGGTAGAGTAACCTGGGAGCTGTCTTGTGAAGATCCTGAGGCTTGACGCGGGCTTGGTGATCAAAGGTCAAGTGCTCGAGAGGTGGAGTAACTGGAAGCGGGGAGAAAGACCTTGGAGAGGCGGAGTAACCTGGGAGCTGTCTTGTGAAGATCCTGAGGCTTGACGCGGGCTTGGTGATCAAAGGTCAAGTGCTCGAGAGGTGGAGTAACAAGAAGCGGGGCGAAAAACCTGAGGCTTGAGGCGGGCTTCGTGATCAAAGCTCAAGCGCTCGATATTGTACTAAAAAGGGAAGTTTTTAGTGCAATCCTTCCAGGGAGTTTCTGGAAGAAGAGTGGACGTAGGCGGGTTGGCCGAACCACTTAAAAATCTCTCTTGCATTTACTTACTGTTTTTATCTCTCGCTAACCTCTCGATTGCACTGCATATAAACGCACTTCTCGAACTAACTCAAACTCGTGCTAACTAAAAGGGGATAACATTTCCGCTGCGCATAAAACTTTGTCTTCACCTCGTGAGGTATCGAACCTAAACATCCTAAGTTCAATACACACGAGAGGTTGAAAAGATTTGCAAAATCTTATACAAGTCTATTCACCCCCCCCCCTCGACTTGTACCCCATCCCCTTGGGACCAACAATTGGTATCAGAGCAAGTTCTCTGATCGATATAAACCTTTGTTTATATTGCCTAGAGATCCTTCTTTGAAAAATCTTTTGAAAATATTTTCAAAGCACGAGATAAATTTTAAAAATGGACAGCATGTTGTCGAGACATCTTCTCTTTGATCTTAGCAGGTTCGATGACTGGAAAACACGCATGCTTGCGTATCTATCAGCCCTGCATGATGAGATGGCCGAAGTAATAACATCTGGACCAGTCAAGATCATGATGATAAACACGACTGCTGAGCAAACCAGAGATACACCAAAGTATGTCCCCAAACCTAGGGAAGAATGGACAAGTGATGATAGGAAGAGAAACAACTTGGACAACATTGCCAAGGATATTCTCTTCAGAGCTATAGACGAAACCATCTTTCCAAAAGTAAGAAAGTGCAAAACGGCGAAAGAGGTATGGGATACTTTGATGTTGATTGGTGAAGGTGACGAACAGGAGAAGGAGAACAAGCTCACCGTGGCCATGAAGAAGTTCGAGGACTTCAAGATGAAGCCAGGGGAGAGCATCGACAGCATGGAATCTCGTTTCATGAAGCTATCAATAGAGATCAGTGATCTCGAGAAGGAGATTCCACAAAAGGAGCTAAACCTGAAGGTCTTACGAGGCCTTACCAAGGAGTGGGAAATGAAGGTGATCACAATGCGTGATCACAGGGATTTGAAGAACACCACAACCGACCAACTATTCAGAGATCTCAAAGCCTTCGAATTTGAGATGTTTCCGAGAGATGAGGACGTGGTGGACAGACGGAATGTGGCACTGGTTGCGGACCAACCAATCACCTCCTCAAGGTCAGATTCTAATCCCACTGATTTTTTATCTGATGAACAGTTTGCTTTCTTCATAAGAAAATTCAGGAAATTTATGAAGAAGACACCGGAAAGCAATACAAGTTCACCTTCCTCCTCAAGAAGGAAAAATGAAAAATACACATCCAGAGGAATGGAGGAAGAAGATCAAGGTCTATGCTACAACTGTAGGAGACCGGGGCACTTCAAGGCTGACTGTCCTTACCCTAAGGTAAGCAAGTATCAAGGCCTAGAATGTAGGAACTCCAGGAGAAAGGAGGAACCTAAAGAGAAGCCAGCACAAAGTGGCTTCAAGGGAGATACAAAGAAACATCTGCGCAGAAAGGCGCTTGTTGCTGAGGAACTCGAGAGAACAATCGAGGAGTCCGAGACGTCGAGCTCCAGTGAAAGCAGCAGCAGCTCAGAGGATGAGAGGGGGCTCATCTGCTTATACACCGAGGAAGAAGAAAATCAATGCCTAATGGCCATTGACAATGAGGTAACCTCTACTTCCACATCTCGCTGCTCTA
>NC_044916.1:19250265-19256018 GCF_003576645.1 Ipomoea triloba | reverse complement strand
TAACCTTATTGGGCTATAAATAAGAGGGTTTCTTTCAGAAGTTCATATCATCAACTTCCCATGGAGAAAAAGAAAGGAAAAGATGATGTTCCATTCTTTTATAGAGGAAAGAAACCGGCAGTCAAGTCCAAAGATTTTCAAGGAGAAAACTATCCAGAATCTACGAAGGGTGAACAGATTGCGGAGCTTCTTGATAATCCAAGCAAGAATCCTATTCTCATCCAAGGTGAATGGATCCCCAAATGCGAGGAGATCCACAACGATGGGATACTGGAATCGGGAGAAGAGTCCTGCACAAGAGGGACTCCTACTGCTGCACATTCTGGAAAAGGGCCTTCCTCAACCAAATGGAGAACCAAGGGAAATGGAGAGGAAGACCAGATGGGACTTTCTGAGGTCTGCAGCAGCCAAAGGGGTGATCATACCTAATCCAAAGACATTAAGAGGATTAGCGATGAAGATGGTCACTCTCAACTACAGTAAGCAGCTCCGGAGAGGAGAACAAGAAAAGGGAATAGCCACCCCTAGTTCTGTTATTAGACAAATAGGACTTTAGATGGCTAGTTTCTGCTTTAACAATAGATTCCTATTAGGCTGACCAAGGCCAAACAAAAGTTTCTAAGGAATCTAATAGGATATTGATTCATATGTAATATATCTGGAAATCACTAAATGAACTTAAGGATATGTTCCAAGTGATATCTTTTAGATGAATCAAACTTGTTTCTCTCGCAATCTGTGTTCGAAAGGCAGTTCGAGAGGTCACCCGATCAGTTTGTCTATATACGTTATGTCTCGAAGAAGGGTAGTTCGAGAGGTCACTTCAAAAGATAACAGACTGATATCTCTGAACGGAGGAATAAGGAGGGTTAGGGATTAATCACTCAGGGGGAAGATCCTTAACCAGATCAAGACGGAGGAATAAGGAGGTTTAGGGATCAATCACTCAGGGGGAAGATCCTTAAACTCATGTGGAAGACATTTCACCTTCGAGAGGTGAATCCGATAAGTTCAACGAATACATGAAGGAAACGACTAACTTTGGATATTAATGCTAGCCACGTGGTCATCGGTTACTGGCGGTTTTCCGCACTTAAGGGAGTTATCTTGATTAGTGGGAGCATGATCATATAGTTACTTTTCTTTATTACCCCACTATCCTGAATCTAAAACCGCTCTGTTAATTTACCAAAAATACCCTTATTTTTCATATACGCTGACCGTTACTAGGGGTATTTCTGACCTTTTACTTCCTTAAAGAAAACCGGTATCCTTCCTTGGGTCAAGCTCTCAACCCTACCCATATATCCAACCCGAATCCACACGATATAAAAGCCAAATCCTTCTTCTTTACCCGGATTCAAGCTAAAACCGTTTACCCAAAATCCCCAAATACTAAACGCAGTACACATTCCCTCCAAAACATCTAACCTTCATCAATGGCGTCCGAATCCTCTACATCAACCTCATCTTCCGACGCATATCAGAGGGAGTTGCTACACATTCGCTCTCAGATCAAACAAGTCAAGGCGGGGAGTATCCTTGACAGAAATGGCTTCATCACCAACTCCCCTAATCCAAAAATGGCGGAAAAAGTCCTGAAGAAGTTTGAGAAAGCAGGACTGATGAAATACATGACGCACGACTACGGGACCGTTCACACCCTCGACTTCACAGAATGGTTCGCAAATGCCAAGGTCACGAAGGGTAAAATCGAAAGCCGCTTTAATGATTTTCCCATCACAACATCTGTAGGTGACCTCAGAGCGGCATTTGATTTCGCGTCATCGGAGGAAGCAGTCAAGCATCTATCGGATTACGACTTGGACAAGCAAGCCTTCTGGGAGAAAATCCGACTAGCGACTGCACCACCCAGAGCATCCTCTGCCCTCCGCAAGTACCACCTAAAGGAGAGGTTTGCTCTCGCTGCCGACCTAATCATGAAGTTTGTGCTCGGCAAGGTGTCCGGAACTGACGAGGTTAGTCTAGACCTCCTCAAAATCCTCCATGCCATTTGGAACAACAACAAGCTGGACTGGGCACATATTATCTTCAACTTCCTCCAACAGCAAGTGATGCGCTCAGTCTCCAACGCCAACCTGTCGATCAGTAAAAAGGTTGGTTTCGGCTTTGTTGTGCAATTTCTCCTAAGCCTGAAGGGCTTTGAATTGAGGGAAGGAAAAGAGATTCATCGAAATACCTATATGGGTAGGACGAAATCTCTAGTCCCCAAAACTAAAGGTGTTAAGGCTGCACCTTCTCCCTCACAGCCAAAAGGAAGGGGCAAAAGGAAAGCCCAAGCCAAGGAAAAGGACTCTGATGATGAGCCTTTGGATACTCTGATTCAGAGAGTTGCTTTGAGGGCCAAAAGGGCCAAAAATATTGCTGTCACCCAGGTTCGAGAGGTGACACCGTCAGTAATACAAGTACCCTTCGAGGACAGGGCACAAGCCCAGGGGGAACCTCAGGCTACACTGGCCACTGAGGTTGAGAGAGTGCCCCCTACCAGGTCCCTGTCAAGAGATTTGTGTGTTAATGATGATATTACTGCTGAGGGTACTGGTGACTCTGTTGGTTTATCTCGAGAGATGGCTCGAGAGGTTGAAGGTACTGGGATCAGTGATCCAGTACAAGGGGATGCAGAAGAACCATGTGAGATGGTTCGAGAGACAGACTACACAGTCAGGGTGGGAGATGATCTCTTGGAGCATAGTCGAGAGATCACAGCTCAGATAGACGAAGCAATCTCTGCTACTGAAATCATCTCTGATGGGCGGGATGACTTATATGAAGAAGTTTCCACTCAGTTGGCAGTGGAAGCACCCACTCTTGATGACTTCTCCAGGGTGATCAGGTGGATCAACTGGAGAACCAGTTCTTTCACTCAATTGATGAGTCAAGCAGCTGAAATGGAGGCAGAAGAGCAGTTTGCACTCCAGTGGTTGGGCATCTCCGAGATCCCAGCTCAACAACTGATGGATCTTGCCCACGAAACACGAGTAATGAAGCTGAACAGTGAAAGAACTGATAAAGGGAAGAGCATAGCAGTTGAAGCACCAGAAGTTGAAGCTGAGCCTGAAGAAGATCCTGAAACAGAAGCACGATTTCGAGAAGATATCAGGCTCGCCACTGCCATCTCCTTGGGACAGAACGTTGAGTTCACGAGAGGGCCAGGAGAGACCTCTGGGGTTGCTCACGATGATATTGCAACAGCCGCAATCCCACTGTCCCAAGTCAGCAACTCTGCTCTGGACGAACAGGTAGAAGCTTCGAGAGGTGAATCCGAGACCTCTGAAGCACTTCAAGTGGCACCTAACACCGTTCTACTTTTGCCACCACCTGAGTTCACACCCTCGACCGCTACTGATGAAGCACAGACATTTCGAGAGGGTGAAGTTCCGTTGCTCACACTGCCGGGTTTTCCTACTGCTCCTGAAATAATTATCATTCCAGACTCATCGGAGCAGACTGAAATGCAGTCAAATGAGCAACATGAGCAGAATGCCCCAAGTCCTGCTGGTTCGAGGAGTACTGATGATACCATCGAAGGTGGAAACCCGGAAGCACCTGTCGACACTACGTCTCCAACCTCACCAGCAGATGACAAAGTTCCCAGCACTGGTTCGAGAGGTGATGCTGAGGGGGAACCTCTATTGGATGAAAACAGGGAAGCGTCCAATACCGAAGAACACTCTCTGGCTGACCCTATCTCCACAGTCGCTGAAGCTGAGGCTCCAGGTTCGAGAGGTGAGGAGCAAGAAGTGATCCATCCCTCAGGTGGAAACCGGGAAGCACCTGACATGGAGCTACCTTCGAGCTCTGAACCTTGTGTCCCTGTGGATCCTCAGACGTTAAATCGAGAGGTGGACTCGCAATTGCAAGTCATGGGTGGAAATCTGGAAGCACCCAAGTCCCCTCCGACGAAAGGTACATCTCGATCCTCATCTCCTACTTCTGACTATGATCAACAGGCCGAAGAAGTCTTCATTGGCGAAGTGCGTCAATTCATGGCTGATCAATCTCAGAAGATGGCTCAGCTCGAAAGAATACTCGCTGTGGTCCGCAATGCTGCAATGCCTGCTGCTGGCACAAGTGAATCCCAAGGCCGTCATGCCGAACTTCTCGAACAGGCGATATGGGCTGAGGATGCAGCACGGAAAGCCACTGATGAAGCCGCTGTAGCTCGAGCAGAGGCTGCAAGTGCGAGGGCTGAATTAGCCGAGATGCGAGCAGAGCTTCGAGCCTTCCAATGTTCCAGTGAACTTCGACAGGATGTGATGAAGGCCATACTCGATGACCTGTCGAACCAAGTCCCTGCCCAACTTCAAGCAATCTTCGAAGGTATGTCCACCCTCCTCTCCCGTGCTGATGATGCCAACAAGGGGGAAAATAAAGAGAAAAAGAAGGGGGAAACCACGGGCAAGAAAAGGGCAGCAAGTGAACCAGCTGGACCACCTCCAAAAATACCAAGAATCATGAGCAAAGCAGTGGAGGATGCTAAACAGGCAGAAAACCTAAGGGTCCAGCGTACACTGGAAATGGAGAGAAGGAGAGAAGAGGACAGAGAGAGAAGAAGAAAAAGACAAGAACGACAGTCAGAAGAAGAAAGGAAGATAGATCTTCTCATGACAAACTTTAAGTTTGGGAACAGAGAAGACACTGAACAAATTCTGACTCTGGAGATATTCAAGCTTCTGAAAATCACTGGGATATCTACACACAGCAATATGTCTCCAGAAGAATGCATTGCCTGGTGGAAAGATGGAGTAATTGATGGTGAGTTCGTGGGGGAAGCCTACAGGAACTACAGGCATCTAGATGTCACAGATGAATACTTAAGCCTGGTAAATCCGAAAGACCCCATCAAGACACGAGAAGCCATTAACAAGAAAAGGAAAGCCAACAAGAAGTAAGCTCTCATGGTCCAAACTCCATCTCATTTCAATGTATTGATATCTATGTTGTTCTTGGTCTTATTTCTTTCAATCCTGTCTACTAAACTCTACTTTGTAAACATTCCCTTTTTATAATCATATATATCTTTTGCTGGGTGTGTTGCGTGAGTTATATTATTCATAGTTTAGTAGAGTATGTTGTCAAACTTACCATATGCGCTGAAAAATAAAATCCTTGTTAATTCTTTCTATCAAATCAGCCATATAGAGTAAGTATAAGTGTTGGCATCATCAAAAAGGGGGAAATTGTTAGGAACATCATGTAATAGGTTTTGATGATACCAACTGTTAAGTAGAAATCCCCAAGTCTCGATACATAGGCAAAACGCTGTAAGTTCGACAAGTAAACCAAGAGCGAAAATACAACCGGGTAACTTTGAGCTCAACTCGGAAAATATTTAAGCTTGAGGGAAATTTGTTTGAACATCTTAGAAGTCTCGTGTGTTGTAATCATATAGACAGATCAGAAGAAGGCATGGGACAACACTGGAGGAATAAGGGTCTGCGAGACATCAACTAAGTCTCGAGACATAAGCAGAGTTCGAGAGGTAGGACCTCTCGATACAGTTATCCAGTTCGAGACATAAACAGAGTTCGAGAGATAGACCTCTCGATATTTGAGTTCGAGACATCAAGCGATCAAGATATCAACCTTGGTCTCGATACACTAACAATTCTCCAACAAAGCTGAATGACGGTCATACTTAAAGTTTGGAGAAGAAGAATATCATGGAGATGGAATAATGAAGAGGTGCCGAACGTGAAGATTTCAAAATGGGCGGAAATGGATGACACGTC
>NC_044916.1:19229591-19250240 GCF_003576645.1 Ipomoea triloba | reverse complement strand
AGATTTCCACCACAAACGGTCAAAAGGTGCACCAATGCTGAAGTGGTCTGATTCCCTACAATCAAGGAATAATGGGAATATAAAAAGAGTAACTTTTACCAAAAGACAAAATTGGAGCATGGACTCAAGAAAAGTGAACTATGGAATATTCACTACAAGACAAAGAGGTTCAAGTTACAAGATCACCACTCCATGAAATATGCTGAAAATACGCAAGACCCATGATCAGCATGGGAGACAAATTTCAAACGGAATAATTTTCCCTCCAACGGAATTATTCCTCTACTCTCATATAAGGACGTAAAGACACAGAAAGAAAAAAAAAAAAAGGGGAAAAGAGAAAAAGGAGTAAAAAGAAAAGAGGTTCGAAATTCTTAAGAGTGTCTGTCTAAAACGTTCAAGTGCAAGTGCTCAACTTGGAATATCATCCTGATATTCAAAACAGCGAGAAAACACATGGGCTTGGTGATCAAAGGTCAAGTGCTCGAGAGGTGGAGTAACAAGAAGCGGGGCGAAAAACCTGAGGCTTGAGGCGGGCTTCGTGATCAAAGCTCAAGCGCTCGATATTGTACTAAAAAGGGAAGTTTTTAGTGCAATCCTTCCAGGGAGTTTCTGGAAGAAGAGTGGACGTAGGCGGGTTGGCCGAACCACTTAAAAATCTCTCTTGCATTTACTTACTGTTTTTTATCTCTCGCTAACCTCTCGATTGCACTGCATATAAACACACTTCTCGAACTAACTCAAACTCGTGCTAACTAAAAGGGGATAACATTTCCGCTGCGCATAAAACTTTGTCTTCACCTCGTGAGGTATCGAACCTAAACATCCTAAGTTCAATACACACGAGAGGTTGAAAAGATTTGCAAAATCTTATACAAGTCTATTCACCCCCCCCCCTCTAGACTTGTACCCCATCCCCTTGGGACCAACAGCAATTAAACACATCAATATCTTATATTGGTGTAATGAACTCAAAATTCGATTAGTGACATGCTATCACAAGTCACTAGGGTTCCAATCAAATCATATTCCGGCTACCTCTAGCTAACTCCCACGACATTTCCGACAGCAAATCGAGACTGTAGACATCTCTACGGTTGATGGTCTCGATTTGTTTCCAAAAATCTCGCCCAAGTTAGTCGGAGGTGGCCGGAATGTTGATCGAAACCCTAGTGACTTGTGATAGCATGTCACCAATCGATTTTTGGGCTTATTGCACCAAAATGAGATGTTGATCGGTTTAATTGCAACTTTAAAGTTTAGAGAACTAATTGACTTTTTAGGTAAAGTTCGATAGCTTATTTGACATTTTTCTCAAAATATAATAATAATTGGAGTATAACTTTGATACAAGTGCGTTTATTAATATTGAAATCTTTTTCTTTTTTCATATATGCAATTGCAAGGTTGAACAAATCTACTTTTGTATGTGTTATTAATTTCACAGTAATGAAAATATTAAAGAGTGAAAAAAGCTAAAGGAATTGAAGAAAAATAAAGAATTACGCTAAATACAAAACTTTCTATTTATATTATATTTCTGACATTAAAAAAGTACAATGATGTTATAATATACGGAGTATAAAATTATAAATTAACAATCATTGCAATCTCGGAATTACTCACAAGTATTAAATTTTCATTTGCAAGTTAAATTTACTAATTAAAATACTATATTAAAGTAATAAATTTTCAATATACAAATAATATACTTTTAATATATTAAAAATGTACTTTTAATATACAAATAATATATACTTTTAATATGTATGTGTGTGTGTGAGAGAGAGAGAGAGAGAGGAGGAGGAGGAATCCGTACAAAACAACGTAGTGAGAACAAATGCTAAATGCGAGAAACAACCGTCTACATGCATCCACTTGATCATTACAGACGGGCTTCTACATTCTGAGGAAGGATTGTTACTTTTAGTATATTAAAAATGCACCCACAGATCACTTTCAACATAATAATTTGCCTACTCAAGTAACCTCAATCCCAATCTCAGGAGCAACCTCAATCTCAATCTCGTCCAAACAAGCTATCTTTAGCGTGAAGCAATTATTCTTATCCTGCAGAGTAAACGAAGCCCATTATTGAAAATCCACAAGGCTCTGATAGAGTAACATTGTTCACTACTTCACTTCCAAACAAATCCTAAAACAACGCATCATCCTTTTTAATTATAATTAATTAACAATAAAGCATATGTGATATGTAATAATTCATCTCCAGCTTTCAATTAAACCATTATGATGTTTTTAGATGGATGGTCCCATCATTTTGTAATTTACATATAATAAATCAAGACAAACTATATATTATCAATATAGACGCCAACCAAATACATATTGAATATAACAAATTTTGTTGGTTGTTTGGTTTGGTGGCAAGAAAACATAAAATGACAAGACAGTGTATAAAGAAATAATTGAGAAAGGGAAAAGAAGAGATTCCAGTTTGTAGCTTAGTGTATTACGTATTAAGCTAAGGGAAAAGAAAGTTAGTACACACAATATATTTATTTATACTTAGCTTGTTGGTTGCTTTGAATCATATTCTTTGCTCAAAACTTTATCAAAGAATGTACTCTGCAGGTTTTGTATCAACCAATACTTTGGTGCGTTTTTTATTTTTTTTTTTGAAAACAGGTGCATTTTTTTTTATTATGTTTTAAATGCATTTGAGATAATCAATTGAGTCTATGGATTCTTAACTAAAAGTATAGGCACGTGTCACTAAATTTGAAGATTTTTTTTTTTAGATTTTACTTCTGATGATGGATTGATGATATACTTCTTAATATATGAGAATCAATTTCAACTGAATTCAATTGTCGTTAAAAATTACTATAATATTTTAAACAATTTTACTTCAATTCATTCTTTCATTTTTAAATGAACTTAGGTCAATGATATGATATATATCTTTTAGCTAGGTTTTGCCTTTTCCCCAGTTTTCACTCTTCAAATAAAATCTTGTTATTTTTTCCCATTATTTTCTATCATATATATATATATCATGTTGCCTTATTATTATTACTATGGTTATTATTATTATTATTGAATTATTATTATTATTAGAACAAATTTCACTTTTAGTCATCGACTATTGTTGCATTGTCACATTTAGTCATGCCCTTTTAATTTTGCTACATTATATCATCGATTTTTATTTGCTTGCCACAATTAATATTTCTTTTAAAATTTTGTTATTCTACTATTTAATAAATATGATTAATATGTAATTTGATCATTCAATTAAAAGAGTTTACAAGAGAGGAAGAGAAATTACATGTTGGGACAAGAAGCTTGAATGATTAAATTACATTTTAGTCATCTTTATTAAATGGTAAAAATTTAAACCAAGGACTAATTATAACGAACAAATAAAAAAAAATCAAAAATATAATGTGATAAAATTAAAAAAATATGATTAAATGTGACAATGTCACAATAATCGATGACTAATAGTTGAATTTGTTCTTATTATTATTATACAAATTATGAGTCAATTTAGAAACTTAGAGTTAAATGTCACTAGATTGTAAGTTCCATGGCATAAATTTTGTTTTCATTCATTGCCTGTTAGTGCCAATTTCAACTATATATCATAGAAAATATAAAATTGGGACCCCTTTTAGTTTAACAAAACTTCAATCACTAGTAAAATTCAAGAGATGGTAATAGAAATTGAACTATTAAACTCATTTATCTAACAACAAAGGATTGCTAATTTGCTATGCTCCACTTTATATGAATTTACATAATAGAAGTGCCAAATCATTACGTTATTGCTACATATCAATCATAATAACCAACCAGTATTTGATTTGCAATTATATAAAGTGTTCTATTACATGGAATCTCATTTTCTACTCCATTTTTACTTACTGACATGGGGAGATATGACAGGTTATCTTTATCCTGTGGGCCCAAGGAAAGTGTCAACATCAAACTTTTGTGTGAAGGAGTAAAAGTATGGAGGATAACTTCGGAGTCCAGTTCAAGTAGTATTTTCCTTATATAAAATCGTCTAAACAACCACACGTATCGTCTATTAATATAGAGAAATGAGTAACAAGTCTTGTATCACATACAGATTAGGGGTGTATTCAATCATGACTTCTTTTAAAGACTTTTAGAATGATATATTTTAATAAACTTTTGTTGACTTTCATAGAGTCGTTCAAAACTTTTTAAAACTTTGTATAACTCTATAAAAGTCTATATAAAAACATTCATAAACTTTTATCAACTTTTTTATTTTAAAAAGTCTACAAAAGTCATTGAAATTCTAAATTGAATACATCCTTATAAACTTTCAATGATTTCAATTTTGATCATTTATAATTTTCTTACAAAACATGTTATAATATATCATAAAATTCTTCTTGTTATATAGTTCTTCACTCACATCAACATTCTCAACATTATTATTTTTATCCATAGTATGATTAGAGTTATATTCTAATTACTTATATAGTATTAATAAGCATAAAAAAACTATGTACTTTAAGAAATTCATAACAATATTGAATGCTAAAATTTATAGTAACATAATTGTTTAAATAAAATATTTAAAAATATAATTACTTGTTGCATAAAATAAAAAAAATAAAAAATATAATATTAATAATTAATAATATGTAAAAAATAATATTATTTAGAATTTTTAAGATTGTAAAGTTTAGGAGAGAAAAAAAATTGGTAGAGTATGATATAAAAAAATATAGTATAATAAAGAAAAAATAATTTATTGAATTTAGGTATAAGGTTTATAAAGTTTAAATAGGACGAAAAAAATAGAGTTTAAATAGAGAGAGAAAACATTCAAAGTTGGTAGAAAGAAATTTTCGAAATATTAGGGTTGATGGTTGGATTTCAACTATTTATATTTAAGAAAGAAAAGTCTATAGAAGTCCTAAAATTAAAAAGTCTACAAAATTCATAACTTTTTGAATACCGCATCACTTTTAAAAAGACTCTTTAAAAGTCTAAAGCGAATACCATCTGACTTGTAAAGACCCTTTATAAATCTTGATTGAATACCTCAACTCCCTAAAAGTTTGAATTGAATACCTCCAAACTTTTAAAGTTCATAAAAGTCTTTAAAAATCTATGAAAGTCAATATCAATAACCCCCTTAAGAGTACTAGTAAGAGTTGTTATTCTATTATCTAGTCACAAATAAATGATAGAGTATCAATTAATAAAAAAGAATAGGGTCATATAAGCCCTCAAACTTTACCTGAAAAATAGACCCTTAAACTTTTTAAAGTTGCATTAGGGATATAAACATGTCAATTTAGTTTATCAAGACCCAATTACTGTTAGTGACCAATAATAACAAGTCACTAGAGTTCTAGCAGTTGTCCGGCGATATTAGCACGTTGCTGGAGATTTGAGGTGGCAACCTGCAGTTTCACCATCTCCAGTCGTCGTCTCCAGTTGTTGGAGATGGCGATGCCGTGCTGGGCGTTGTTGGAGATGGCGATGCCGTGCTGGGCTTGGTACTGTTGTGGATTTTTACTATCAAAATATCGTCGGAACTCTAGTGACATGTTATTACATGTCATTAACCGGTAATTGGGCCTTGAACTAAACTCACATATTTATGTACCTAACTGCAACTTTAAAAAGTTTAAGAACTTAATTGACTTTTCAGGTAAATTTGAGGGCTTATTTGACTATTTTATCTTAATAAAAATAAAGGAGTAAGAATTAACTAGAACAAACAAGGAGAATCAATAGCAAAAATAAGTGCAAACAACCAATTGACAAAATGGTACTTTGGACCTATGAATCCCCCTAGGATGACCGCAGAGAATAAATGTCATAACACAATTTAAGAGTTAATTACCGATTTGGTCCCTCGACTATTGGGATTTTACCACTTTGGTCCTCGACAATTTTTCTTGCCCAATTAAGTCCTCGACTTTGAAGAAATTAACCAATTTGGTCCTCCGTTTATTTTACCATTTGATATCCGTTAAATCGGGACCAAATTGATAATTTTTACCATAGTCAAGGGACCATTTCAGTTAATATTAATTACCGAAATGGTCCCTTGACTATAGCAAAATTACCAATTTGGTCCTAATTTAACGGCTGTTTAACACCAAAATAAACGGAGGGTCAAATTGGTTAATTTTTTCAAAGTTGAGGACTTAATTGAGCAAGAAAAATTGTCGAGGACCAAAGTGGTGAAATCTCAATAGTCGAGGGACCAAATCGGTAATTGACTCCACAATTTAATGTGTAAGACTGTGAAAACTACTAACTTATGTTAATACTTTTTTAAGAATATTGACAATTATATTAATCCTAGATTGATTAATTAAACTATCTTTTAACATTAAAACTATTAGAATTGTATTAATGATTTATGAGTTCCACTGAATGATTTAACTTGAACATTTATCGTAAGGCTTACATTCCGCTCCTTTCAATCATAAAGTGATTTAAACATGCAAAGAAAAATACTCCAAATTAAACATGACAATCTCAATATCTGTTGCAATTTCCTCAGCTTGCTGGCGACAATTCTTCCACTATTCAAACTCCATTCTAAAAAAAAAAATCTAGGGTGCGTTTGGTTTGCACATGGGAATCGGAATCGGAATGGGTATCAAATACTTGGTAAGGGTAATGGGTTTTGGTGAAAGTATTTAGCATGTTTGGTAGTTGGGTGGAATGGGAATGATTATTAATAGTTGGGGAAGAAATGATGAAGGGAGATGAAACCCTTATTTAATAAGGGTATGGGTTTTGCCATTAATGGGGTATTTCAAACCCATAGTAGCATTCACAAAACCTATCAACCAAACACTAACAATCACTTTGATACTCATACCTTATGCCTAAACCCCCCAACCAAACACACCCCTAGTATGTTATAGATTCTTACAAAAATCCCAATTCGAATTACCGACCTTATTCACATTATCAACAATATGATGAATTACCAAATTCGAAAGGCACTTGCTCGTTGAATGAAACTCAAGTACTAATGCTATATTAAAAAGCCCAAAATAAAATGTCTAGCCAGCCTACATGATCTCCACAAAGAAATCCTAATTTAATTTGAATGACCAATCTTATTCACATTGAGAGGATTGGAGAACTTAAATAGCCGCATGTCATCAAAATGGTAGTTGTATGTCATTAGGTCTGCTAGTTAAACCCTAACTAGACTCATTATCATAATTGAAGTCTAGCTACGTGTTTCACCAAATAACAAACACTTTAATATTATCATAACTTATAATTCTAATGTTATAATCATACAAGGAAAACATTATAACTTGCTTTTTGGATGACATTTGGTAATTGGTAGCCATGAACGCTAGTGAATTATTCCATGTTTAGTAAAAAGTTTGAGTGAACTAAGAATAAGTTTTTTTTTTAATCTAAAGGAAAATAAATTCGGTCTAAGAGGTAAGATTCTTTTTCTTAGGTCATGATAAATGTATAAAATTTATTTAATTTTATATTATCATATTTGTTTCTCTCGCACCTTGCTTGTTGTTACTTTACCAATTTGAAAAATGATAACACTTCACCATTAAAGAGAATTATTCAACTCATAAAAAAAGATCGCAACTTATTGGGAAAGTATGTATGCTATTGGCTTTTTTTGGGTAAATTTTGTTATATATGTATATGGGTTTGGTAAATAATCAGCCTATCAGCCAATTTTGGCTTATTTGACCACTATTAGTTGTTTGGTTAATAATCTTTTTGTAACTCTAAAATGCTAAAATTAAAAAGGATACTCAAAGCAGCCTTTTCAATTAGCTTTTTGAGAAAAGAAATTATTCCAAACAGCTATCAACTAACAGCTAATTTATCAAACAACTTTCTACAATAAGCTAAACTTATTAATAAATCATACCTTCTAACCCAAACAACCAGCCCAATCAGCTAACGGCCATTTACCAAACAGGTCTATATGTATATTTCAATTTGCACACATACACTCGTATGTGAATATAAAAAAAAATACATTTTTCTGGCGGTAGGTGTGTGCACTCGTATTTGTACTAGTAGTAAACACTCACCATGTGTGAGTAAATTATGTCCAATGAATAACAAGAAGTTAGTAAAATTAAATAATCGAAATAAATAAATACATAAATTTTTTAAATATTAGAAGATGCAATTTTAATTTTTGATGATAAGAAATTTTATTATCTAGTATAAATTTTTGAAAAATGCATTGAACTTTGTAGGTATTGTTTTTCAAAAAGATTAGATTTACCTTTTAGCAAATGAAATTAGTTTTTTCTTGATAATTTTTTCATTATAATTAAATTTTAATATTGGTACCATAATAAATGAAACGGAAGCCAATGATGCATATATTCCACATTAAATAGAAAATCATATTAAAATAGATACACATTATTCATAGATGACTTTGACTGTTTTTGAAACAAGTCAACTATCAATTAAGTCATCAATCTAGCTCTAAATATAAAAACATATTAAAATAGATATAGCACGAAACATATTTTAATTTGATATCAGAGTCAAATCGATGAGAACTGTGTAATTGTATTAACAAAACTTAATTACAAATATACTAGAGTGCAAGTATATATATGAGAGAGAGTCTCAAAGAGATCAACTACGATAAGGAGTTATAGTCTAACTCAAATACATAGAGTTCTAATACCCCCTCAAGCACAAGGTATACTAGTAACTTGCAGTTTGTCTCTAAGTAATTAGCATATAAGTCTCACCATACTATGGATAAAAATAATAATGTTGAGAATGTTGATGTGGGTGAAGAACTATATAATCACAAGAATTTTATGATATATTATCACATGTTTTGTAAGAAAATTATAAATGATCAAAATCGAAATCATTGAAAGCTTGTAAGGATGTATTCAATTTAGAATTTCAATGACTTTTGTAGACTTTTTTAAATAAAAAAAGTTGATAAAAGTTTATTAATGTTTTTTATATAGACTTTTATACAGTCTTACAAAGTTTTAAAAAGTTTTAAAGTACTCTATAAAAGTCAATAAAAGTTTATTAAAATCTATCATTTTAAAAGTCTTTAAAAGTATACAAAAGTCATGATTGAATACACCCACCTTAGTGAATATATCAGCAAGTTGATCTTATTTGGTGGAGATGAATTTGACTTGAGTATCTCTAGAGGTAACTCTATATCTAACAAAGTGATAGTCAATCTTCACGTGCTTGGTACGAGCATGAAAGGTGGGATTTGCGCACATATATGTAGCACCTAGATTATCACATCATAACTTAGGAACAGAAAGATCGACTTGGCCCTTTGATTTCACGCAGCACCGAAATAATCCATATCACTTCATCACAAACATATGCTAGAGCTTTGTGTTTTATCTCAATAGAAGATCTAGCAACAGTTCTTTGTTTCTTACAAACCCAAGACACAAGATTTGTCAATGATGAATTCCTAACTAAACAAAAGTGAGATGCAACTTTTTGTATTCAACTCATAGGTCAAATTGAATAGATTTAATTTTGTTGTTAAAAGCTTAACAAGAGTACGAAACTTATAAAAAATGGCATAGAGATCAAACTTTAGTTTCATGGGAAAGTACCAAGTGTAACGTGAATAATCATCAACGAAAATAGCAAAATAACGATTGCCATTCGTAGACAATAAATGAGTTGTGCCCCAAATATCAGTGTACACCAAATCAAGAATATTCAAACTAGATGATAAGCACCAAGGATAGCACTTATAAGGGGTCTTTATTAGATTAAAAGCGCATTGTTTTAGCATCCGATTACAATAATTGCATGCATTTTAGCTCAAATGCGATTAAAATCTTCTAACAACATTTCTAGAAAGAGTTTTGAAGCTAAAATAGAGCAAAAAACAAACAAGCCGAAATGCAGTAGCGTCCCACGCAGCCTCACATGCGTGTAGCTGAGCGTGGAGTTATTCCAGAGAGCCACCACGCCACTCACACGCGTGTGAGCAAGCGTGGTCGGGCCAAGGGCAATTTTGGGAATTTGTCCCCTTTTTGTCACCTATATAAATCCCTTTTGCCCTAAACCCAAAAGGGAGGAGACTAGATCAGAAAATTGATAGAATATGGTAGAATAGATTTAGAGGGTTTTCTCCCCTCTTGGGAGAAAATTCCTTTCTTTCATAAGTTTTAGAATAGATCAAGGGCAAGAGAGGAGATTGGATTTTCAAGATCAAGGTTGTAAAGATCCCCTTCTCAAAGGGTGGTAATCATTCTCTTCATTTTCTAATTCAATACTTGTTTCTTTGAATTTTCCTTTCTCTTTCTTGTTTCTCTAGTATGATAGAGTAGATTAGATAGGGGATTGGTGGCCCCATGGTAGATCTATGTGGATGTTTAATATTATTTCTTTGATTTGTGAATTGCTTGTTTGTTGGATGTTGAACTCGTGTGGATGATGTTCTTCAAGCTTTGTGCCTTTTGTGGCCACATTAGGTAGCAAACCCAAAGGAAGTGAGTGTGTGCGCGATAGCGGCCACTCACGAGTCTAACTCACCCACATCTCCACTCTTAGTCCGAAAGGACAAGATCCGAGAGGAGTGGTAGACAAAGTGTTCGATGAAATGCCCCAACCGAATGAGGATGTGGGAGTCCAAAGTGTGACGCCACTTGGTGATGTGCCACGAACTCCCTAGTATATTCCACAACTTGCACTCGCAAAACCATCCAAAGATAAACCACATGGAAAAGCCTAAAGCCTCAATCTCCACTTTACTTTTATTTATTTTACACAACCACTATCAACCTTCCCCTTCTTACAAATGAATCCAACCCTTAGCACTCCCGTAACTCTTTCTCTTCAACCTCTTAGATGCCAACACACTAATTCGATTCCCATTCGCCATCCTTGAGAGACACGACACTCGGGGAGTCTTGACTCTTCGTTTTATCACTTCACACCTTCACATTCGCACTCACCCCATACAAACATTCATTGTCACTAGACGACTCAACACATGGCAAAGGGAAACACGCAGATTTACCCAATTAACACGCATTACACATACAAGAATTATAATGAACAATATAACTAGACCCACTAACTGAACAAGACTAAAGAATACGACTAAGAACATGAGGGTGAGGATGCCCTAGACGATTATGCCGGACAGATGCAGAGGCACGGGTAGAGAGAAATGCGGAAGCTGAAGAAGCTGGGACAGATAGAGTATAGAGCCCCCCAGAGCTATTGCCCCGCAGAAAAATTTCCTTGTGTTGATATCCTTCACAACAAAAAAAGAGGGGTGAAACTCAAAAAACACTTTATTATCCGATGCAAATTTATGAACAGATAATAAAGTTGTAGACAAACTAGGAACATGAAGGACATTAGAAGGGGATCTAATGTCCCTGTGTCTGGAAACCAAGTGTGTGAATCAGGATTGGCATATGAAGGGGGATCATAATAAATCATATGAGCCTGAGGATCCCTGGAGTATCGATTGTAACACATAACCGCAGTGTGCCCAATAACCCCACATATTTGTCATTTAGGTTGCCAATTGCCATTGTGACCGCCACGCCCACGACTGCCATTGCCTTGGTTCCGGTCGCTGCCACCGCCATGCAACTGCCCGGAGCGACCACTGTGCTGCCCAAAATTTCGACCGTCACCACCACACGAGTGCCCTCGATGCTATCCACCCCGCTTAACAAAAAAAGCCGCCAGCGAGGAACCACCATATATAGTTGTCGCCAACGATGAATTCTTGCGCCCCCAAGAAGTCCGTAAGCTCTTGAAGAGTAACAAGTTGTCCACGAACGGCGAGGGAGGCTGTTAACGAATGATACTTAGGCTGTAACCCCCTAAAAACATAAAGGTTTTGTTTGTCTAGAGTTATTGCCGGCCGACAAGTGCTAAATCTTCAACAAGAACCTGGGCGCGTCCAATGTAGTTAGCCACCAATGGATCGCCTTGTCGTAGTGGCTGCAACTGTCCAAGGAGGTTCAAAGAACTCGCACGGGAGAACGACGCTAAGAACTGCTCGACTGCGTCACAAACTGCCTGGCTCGTCCGACGTCCAACTGCCAATGGCATGACCTTGTCGGATAGGGATGATATAAGCATAGAGAAGAGGGTTTGATCCTGACGTACCCATGCAACGTAGTTATGCTCATTGAGAAAAGGAACCACTTGAGTTCGCCAAAACTGATAATTCTTATAGGTCAGTTTAATACTGATAAAATGGTGAGTGGTGGATAGAGAACTCACGATCAAAGAGACTGAAGAAAGAGCAACATTAGAGATTGCCCGTTTAGAGGAATCAACTAACAGATCCGTCAACCATGAAAAGAAACCCTAACTAGCTGATACCAGATGAAAACTGTGTAATTTTATTAACAGATCTTAATTACAAACATGCATAAGTACATGTATATGCAAAAGAGAGTCTCAGAGCGACTGGGATAGGGAGTTATAGTCTAACTCAAATATATCAAGTCCTTATAAAACCAATGAAAGATGCCATGATTGAACCTTTGTGCTACCCACAAAAGAGACTATATCCATATGTTGTCATTAAAGAAAAAAAGTATAATTTATATAAATAATAAATGTGAGGAAAAATATAATATATTAAAATAAAATAAAATTAGAAATGAAGATTAAGCAATAATATAATTTAACTTCCACTTAATTCTTGTGATAATTCCTCTACCAATACACCAAACATGACAACCTCAATCTCCATTGCAATTTCCTCGGCTTGCTGGTGGCGACAATTCTTCCACTCTTCAAAGCCCATTCTGCAGAAATCTACTCTGTTATATACTTTTCCAAACACCACTTTGCGATTATTCAAGTCATCATTAATCTCTGTATTCTCTTCTGATCTCTGGCTTGAAACTTGCAATGTCGTGTATGGATTAATCTCTCCATCTCTGCAACATATCACCCTCTCCTTGACATCTTCTTCTTCTTCTTCTTCCTCATCGAACATTAGTTTCTCGAGTTCAATGGGATCCAACTCCGCCAGTTGCTCGAATCTATGGAGCTTGTATAAGAGCTCTTGTTGTGCTTCTGTAAATGCCAAAATGAAACAGAGTTAGATGGAAATAATTGTAGGAGAAGATTATATACATGGCGAAACTAACGAAACGGCTTGAAAGATCGTTAAGAATTACTATTAGAGAGATAAAATTTAATTTGATTAAATGAAACGAATTCATGTTACCATACTTTGTAATGTGGAATAGCTACATTCAGGATCGTGATCGTCTTCGTCATCCTCGTCTGCTTTGAAATTATCATCTTCAAACGAGTGGTCCAATACAGAAACTGGACTGCATTGTTCCTTGTTATCTTCTTCTTTTTGTTTAGCATTTTCCAGGTCTTCATCTTCACAGTTTTCTTTATTCTGTTATGGGATATATCAGTCAAACTGGTCAGACTATTAACTCTCTTTTTTAATAATTATAAAATTATAAGTTCCATCTTAACAGAAGCAGTTTTTTTAGTTTGAGATGATCAATTACCACAATAATATTAAAATAATTGAATATGTATAAATGCATAGCTCTAATCAAATCTTTATTCTACCATTAAAATAGTAAGCCACATTATCGTTCAAATTACCTTTCACCTAAATGATTTTTCAAAATGTAATCTACACGGACTTAACTTACAGGATTAGTAGGCTGCATTTAGAATAAGTGACCAATGCACAAATTTTTTTGTGTCCACCCGACGTAGGAGGCCTTAAGATTGGAGATTTAATTTTTAAGAAAAAGATTTTTCAAAATATAATTAAAATGGTGGGTGGTCCAACCACTCTATTAAAAGCATTCTTAATTGAATGGAATTTTAATTAGGGAATCGATTACAAAATTATATGAAAGTTGACTGCTAACCTTAATTCTTTTGGTCGAAGTGATAAAATAAATCTTGATTTGTACTTTTGTGTAAATAGTTTAATAGACAAGGCCTAATTAAAAAAGATTCTAGTGGCAGAAGCGTGTACATTAATCAATAAACGGATTTGACGCTATTCTCCCCCGAATGAAATGACATCTGTACCCTCTTCAATTTCTCTGAAAACATCTTGTTTATGATCATCAAAAGACCAAGAAAAAAAAAAGACCAAGAAACAGTTGGTATGGTGGTTTTATTTGGAGCAGAAGGAATTGATTTTTTTTAAAAAATAAGATTTCGAGCTTTAAAATAAAGTTAAAATATTTATATTGCTGTTCATGTGAAATTCGAGTCCTATTGTAATGGTTGGGGTATTATATTTCAGTTTCATCATGTTAAAAGAAAAACACAATTTTTCTTTTTAAAAAAAAATTAAAATTAATCACTGTTTTGGTCCCTCGATTATGCCGTAATTATCAAATTGGCCTTCAACTATCAATTTTGAACAATTTAATTCTTAACTATTGATTTCGTAACTAATTTGGTCTTCCGTCAAACTGATGGAAGACCATATTGGTAATTAAAGAGGACCAAATCAGTTTCAAAATCAATTGTCGAGAATTTAATTGGTCAAAATTTATAATTAAGAACCGATTTGATAATTACGATATAGTCCAAGCACCAAAACAGTCATTAATTCAAAAAATCATATATATATATATATATATATATATATATATATATATATCTTCTTTCAAAACTCTTATCTTTTAACACAATCAAAATATATTATTTTGCCCTTAGTAGTTGAACAATTATTATACACCAATGCAAATTTTACCTCTTGTATATTCTGGATTGCATATTTTTCTAATTACTTAAAAATATATTATTCTTTACCTTTTTAAAAAGGTAAATATGACACACCAAAAGAATTTTCCAAATAGAACTTATAATTCTATCATAATATATATTGTTCCCAAAGAACATATGATCGTACTAAAAGTTACCGTATAATAGGTAGTGGTAAATACGGGGTAATTAGAAAGGCAAACCTGTGTTTTGTGAAGACCTGGAGAAGCCGCCGGAGATGAGAATTCCGGCGTGCGGAGATCGGGAGAAGGGCATCTATGGAGGGAAAACCGGAAAGGGCTGTCAGCAATTTCTTCAAAATCCTCGGAGCGGAAGCTACTGGAAGCCTCCAAATCCAAATCCAAATCCAAAGACTTTTCGTCGTCGTTGCTCTCATCAGACCAGCCGGCGCTGCTCAGCCGCCGCCGGCGTCTGTGATTATAAGCGCAGGGAAATCCCACTTCATGCTGCTCTTCAATGTTCTTAACCTCACGCATTTTCTTCTTGCTATTCCGCTCCTTTAATCTCTTCAAAACCGACCCAAACAATCCTAACCCGCAATTCTTGATCCTCGGCCCCTGAATCCTCGTTGCCGCCTCCAGGAGCAGCGCCGCCGTCCTCGCCGGAACGTGAAGCAAAACTCTCCCGTTCTGGGTCTTGGCCGACGCCGGAGACGGAAAACCCACCTCCGGCGAGCCTCGGAAGGAGAATAAACAACCACGTTTACACAGACTCCTCTGCTTCAAAGTTAAAGTTTCAACAAACGATTTCCTTGTTCCGACATGAACAAGGCTGTGGCTGCTGTCATCTCCCATCATCAACTTGAGCTGACTTTTCCTGTCAGAAATGTAACTCTTGAGGTGGAAAGGCTGTTGGTCTTCTCTCAGAAGCTCATGCAGATACTGCTTCTGAGCTGCCATGGCAACAAAATCTCAGACTGAACTAATTTCAGGCAATAATTGAATCAAAATGGCCTTTCCACCTCAAGAGTTTGAGCTTCTGAGCAGCATAGAAGATACAGTGGTCTGCTTTAATTTGTTGAAGAGGCTTCAACTTAACTTTTTCTTCTTTAACAGAGATTTTGAGGGTGGGGAACATGTACAAAAAAAGAGCACAGAGAGAGGGTGTGGGGGTAGGGGACGACTTTCTCATTTAAATCTGAGGTTTTATAGAATCGAGGCAAAGGTGGTAAATAAACAAACAAATTTACTTCACTAACAACGTGATAAATACGCAGTAATGTTATAAATATACAGTGCAGAGTGTAATGATATAGTTTTTCAAGGTAAATTATCTAAATTTTAATTCTTTTTACCCTTTTTCTCCCAAAAAATTGAATCGTCTCACCCGGATCAATAAAGCATATGAGAGGAGATAAATCATGGTAATTCTATTAATCATGTAGGAGGAGATAAATCATGGTAACCAATGACATAACAAACAGGGTCAAATGCGGATATACAAAAAAGGATATGCCCACTTTGAAATCTACTCATTTTAATTATTTTACTCTACTCTGTTTGTTGGCCCAAATTTTACTATGGATCACATCCCACAATGAATTGTGGATCATGCATCAAAACATCGTTTTGATTAATGAAAACAAACGGTTGAAATGACCTCCATTCCGCGCCGTTAACTTTCAATTTATATACACTGCAGTTACCTTTCAACACAACTGCAATTCATTTTCGATATAATTGCACTTTCATTCGACATTATACACTCAAATATGTGAAACTGTTATTCAGTTTCTTTTTCAACACAACTGCAGTTTCTTTTATAATACACTACCATTTCCTTTCAACACAACTACAATATCATTTCGATATAACTACAGTTTCATTGGACAATATACACTCAAAAATGTGAAACTGTTATTCAGTTTCATTTTATATGTGATACAGCAAAATACGGAACAGAATACTGTATTTATATTAGATCGGGTATAAGGTAGAATACCCTAGGGGAGACCGAGCTACGTGACAGTGGGTCAGAGGTTCCCGGTCTCTTTAGCTACTGTATTAGAAGAAATAGCCAAAAGTCCTCTCTACTGCATTAAATGCGATTTTTATAGTGGCTCCAGCCAGGGTTCCGGTCTAACGGCATGTAAGACGCGTGGCGGGCATGCACCGGTCAGTCTGTCGGTCCAACATGGCAGCGGATAGACCCGCGGGTGAGAGGTCTCTGGTTCGAACCCCTACAAAGGCCCATACCACAGCTCGGAGCGCAAGGAAGTGTTGGTCCCAAGGGGATGGGGTACAAGTCTAGAGGGGGGGGTGAATAGACTTGTATAAGATTTTGCAAATCTTTTTCGACTTCTCGTGTGTATTGGACTTAGGATGTTTAGGTCCGATACCTCACAAGATGAAGACAAAGTTTTATGCGCAGCGGAAAAGTTATCCCCTTTTAGTTAGCACGAGTTTGAGTTAGTTCGAGAGGTGCGGTTATATGCAGTGCAATTCGAGAGTTAGATAGCGAAAGATAAAAGCAGAAAGTAAATGCGAGAGAGATTTTTAAGTGGTTCGGCCAACCCGCCTACGTCCACTCTTCTTCCAGAAACTCCCTGGAAGGATTGCACTAAAACTTCCCTTTTTAGTACAATATCGAGCGCTTGAGCTTTGATCACGAAGCCCGCCTCAAGCCTCAGGTTTTTCGTCCCGCTTCTTGTTACTCCACCTATCGAGCACTTGAGCTTTGATCACCAAGCCCGCCTCAAGCCNAGAGCACAGAGAGAGGGTGTGGGGGTAGGGGACGACTTTCTCATTTAAATCTGAGGTTTTATAGAATCGAGGCAAAGGTGGTAAATAAACAAACAAATTTACTTCACTAACAACGTGATAAATACGCAGTAATGTTATAAATATACAGTGCAGAGTGTAATGATATAGTTTTTCAAGGTAAATTATCTAAATTTTAATTCTTTTTACCCTTTTTCTCCCAAAAAATTGAATCGTCTCACCCGGATCAATAAAGCATATGAGAGGAGATAAATCATGGTAATTCTATTAATCATGTAGGAGGAGATAAATCATGGTAACCAATGACATAACAAACAGGGTCAAATGCGGATATACAAAAAAGGATATGCCCACTTTGAAATCTACTCATTTTAATTATTTTACTCTACTCTGTTTGTTGGCCCAAATTTTACTATGGATCACATCCCACAATGAATTGTGGATCATGCATCAAAACATCGTTTTGATTAATGAAAACAAACGGTTGAAATGACCTCCATTCCGCGCCGTTAACTTTCAATTTATATACACTGCAGTTACCTTTCAACACAACTGCAATTCATTTTCGATATAATTGCACTTTCATTCGACATTATACACTCAAATATGTGAAACTGTTATTCAGTTTCTTTTTCAACACAACTGCAGTTTCTTTTATAATACACTACCATTTCCTTTCAACACAACTACAATATCATTTCGATATAACTACAGTTTCATTGGACAATATACACTCAAAAATGTGAAACTGTTATTCAGTTTCATTTTATATGTGATACAGCAAAATACGGAACAGAATACTGTATTTATATTAGATCGGGTATAAGGTAGAATACCCTAGGGGAGACCGAGCTACGTGACAGTGGGTCAGAGGTTCCCGGTCTCTTTAGCTACTGTATTAGAAGAAATAGCCAAAAGTCCTCTCTACTGCATTAAATGCGATTTTTATAGTGGCTCCAGCCAGGGTTCCGGTCTAACGGCATGTAAGACGCGTGGCGGGCATGCACCGGTCAGTCTGTCGGTCCAACATGGCAGCGGATAGACCCGCGGGTGAGAGGTCTCTGGTTCGAACCCCTACAAAGGCCCATACCACAGCTCGGAGCGCAAGGAAGTGTTGGTCCCAAGGGGATGGGGTACAAGTCTAGAGGGGGGGGTGAATAGACTTGTATAAGATTTTGCAAATCTTTTTCGACTTCTCGTGTGTATTGGACTTAGGATGTTTAGGTCCGATACCTCACAAGATGAAGACAAAGTTTTATGCGCAGCGGAAAAGTTATCCCCTTTTAGTTAGCACGAGTTTGAGTTAGTTCGAGAGGTGCGGTTATATGCAGTGCAATTCGAGAGTTAGATAGCGAAAGATAAAAGCAGAAAGTAAATGCGAGAGAGATTTTTAAGTGGTTCGGCCAACCCGCCTACGTCCACTCTTCTTCCAGAAACTCCCTGGAAGGATTGCACTAAAACTTCCCTTTTTAGTACAATATCGAGCGCTTGAGCTTTGATCACGAAGCCCGCCTCAAGCCTCAGGTTTTTCGTCCCGCTTCTTGTTACTCCACCTATCGAGCACTTGAGCTTTGATCACCAAGCTCGCCTCAAGCCTCAGGATCTTCACTAGACAGCTGCCAGGTTACTCCGCCTCTTCTTGCTTAATCCAAAGCAAGGACCTTTGGTTGTCACAGTTGAGTGTAACAAGCTCCAATCTGACCAAAAGCTATCGTTGAATCAACTTCGATGTAGAGCAGCTTCGGTCACCTTCTAGATGTATAGCAGTTTAAGCTTTGTAACTCTCTCAAACACTAAGATGTGTTTTTCTCGCTGTTTTGAATATCAGGATGATATTCCAAGTTGAGCAGATTTGGCTTTCTTAGCTCTCTTTGGCAGAACAATCCTCTTGATCAGTGTACCAAGAGGTTCATCATCAGAGTTTTCCTCCACAGTTTGGGCTTTCCTTTTGCCCTTTCCCTTAGGTTTCGAGGGAGAGGGTGCAATATTAATACCCTTAGACTTTGGAGCTTGAGATTTCGTCCTACCCATATAGGTATTTCGATGAATCTCTCTCCCTTCCCTCAACTGTAAGCCCTTTAAACTGAGTAAATATTGAACAACAAAACCGAAACCAACCTTTTTACTGATCGACAGATTGGTGTTTGAGACTGAGCCCTGCACTTGCTGTTTGAGGAAGTTGAAGATTATGTGCGCCCAGTCCATTTGGTTGTTGTTCCAGATAGCATGGAGGATTTTGAGAATGTCTAGATTGATCTCATCGGTTCCGGACACCTTGCCGAGAATGAACTTCATGATGAGGTCGGTGGCAATGGCAAACTTCTCCTTCAAGTGGAACTTGCGGAGGGCAGAGGTTGCTCTGGGCGGTGCAGTCTCCAATCAGATTTTGTCCCAAAAAGCTTGCTTGTCCAAGTTGTAATCCGAGAGGTACTTTGCTGCCTCCTCTGATGCGGCAAAATCGAATGCTGCCCTTAGGTCACCGACGGCGGTCGTAATGTCAATCTCGTTGAATCTGCTTTCAATCTTGCCCTTCGTGACCTTAGCATTAGCGAACCATTCGGTGAAGTCGAGGTCGTGAATGGTTCGGTAGTCATGCGTCATATACTTCATTAGTCCTGCCTTCTCGAACTTCTTCAGGACTTTCTCCGCCATTGTTGGGTTCGTCGAGTGAGCAATGAAACCATTTCTGTCAAGGATGTTTCCCGCCTTGACTTGCTTGATTTGAGAGCGTATGTGTTCTAGTTCCCTCTGGTATGCGTCGGAAGATGAAGTTGAGGTTGAAGTTTCGGACGCCATTGATGAAAACTTTGATGTTTTGGAGGGAATGTGCACAGCGTATGTAATTTGGGGATTTTGGGTATTCGGATTGAGCTTGAATCCGGGTAAGGATGATGGATTTGGCTTTTATATCTTGTGGATATGGGTCAGATATGTGGGTAGGGTTGACAGTCTGACCCGACTTGAGATCTCGATTAATTTGAAAGAGTTGAAAGGTCGGAGATAACCCTTATAACGGTCAGCGTGTAACTTGAGGTAAGGGTATTTTTGGGAAAGAGTATGGGACGGTTTAAAGTTGGGTTTTATAAGTTAAGATACCTTTTATGAGCATGCGCCCACTAATCAAGATAGTGCCCTAAAACAAGGGAAAACCGTCAGTAACCGAAGATCACGT
>NC_044916.1:19217986-19228144 GCF_003576645.1 Ipomoea triloba | reverse complement strand
GTGTTGTCACACATGATCTTAACCTCTTTACATTCAACACCATAATCCAGTAGTTGTTGCTTCATCCATAAAACCTGAGCACAGCAACTTCCAGCTGCTACATATTCTGCCTCAGCGGTGCTTGTAGCTATCGAATGCTGTTTCTTGCTGAACCATGAGACAAGTCTTCCAACTAGAAACTGACATGTCCCTGATGTGCTCTTTCGATCTATTTTACAACCGGCAAAGTCCGCATCTGCATAACCCATAAGTTCGAAAGATCCACCTCTCGAATACCAAAGTCCAACACTTTGCGTACCTTTGAGGTATCTAAGGATCTTTTTAGATGCATTTAAGTGACTTTCCTTAGGACTTGCCTGAAATCTAGCACATACACCTACTGCAAATGATATATCTGGTCTACTAGCAGTTAAATAAAGAAGAGATCCGATGATACCTCGATATGTAGTTTGATCGACCTCTCGACCTTCACTGTCGACATCGATACGTAGAGAGGTTCCCATGGGTACTTTGACTGAGGATTTCCCTTCTATGTTGTATTTTCTGAGCAGATCCTTGGTGTATTTCTCCTGATTGATGAAGATACCTTCCTTAAGCTGTCTCACTTGTAATCCAAGGAAGTAGTTGAGTTCTCCCATCATGCTCATCTCGAACTTCCCTTTCATCAACCTGGAGAACTTCTCGCACAAGTCTGGATTGGTGCTTCCAAAAATGATATCGTCCACATAGATTTGCACCAATAAGATGTGATCCTCGTCCTTAATTCTAAACAATGTTTTGTCCACTAGGCCTTTGGTGAACCCACATTGAAGTAGAAAAGAGGATAAGGTATCATACCAAGCTCTCGGAGCTTGTTTTAAGCCGTAAAGTGCCTTCTTTAATTTGTATACTTTGTCAGCTCCCACGTCCTTCAAGAAACCCGGAGGTTGTTCAACGTACACCTCTTCTTCGAGAAGTCCGTTCAGAAAAGCGCTCTTGACATCCATTTGATATACCTTAAAGTCTTTGAAGGCGGCATATGCGAGAAAGATGCGTATGGCTTCGAGACGTGCCACTGGAGCGAAGGTTTCATCAAAATCTATCCCTTCCTCCTGACAATAGCCTTTGGCAACAAGTCTGGCCTTGTTCCTAACAATGACTCCATCCTCATTCATCTTGTTTCTGAAAACCCACTTTGTACCAATGACATTCTGATGATGAGGTCTCGGAACTAGTTCCCAAAAAATCGTTCCGTTCAAACTGATGAAGTTCCTCTTGCATGGCTTGCACCCAATCTGGATCACATAGAGCCTCATCGATCACCTTAGGCTCTATTTGAGATAGAAAGCAAGCAAACATGCTTTCTCTGTATGCTGATCTGGTCCGAACTCTGTCACGTACATCTCCAATCACTTGATCAGCAGGGTGACTTCTCAGCCATCTTAGGTCGGGTTGTGGCTCCTCAGTTGATACTTCCGTTGTAGGTTGAGATGTGGGTTGAGCATCTATGATCTGGATCGGATCAACTGAGTCAGGAGCTTTCTTCTTGGTAGGCTCTTCATCATCTGATTCTGACTGGAGTTCCGCTACGTCTCGAACTATCGGTTTCTTCCCATCGAGAGGTGAGTCTAATCTCTCGATTGACTCCGACTGAGCTTCCTCAACTGCTTCCATTGACTTTGATGGTTGATCTGTTGATGCTCTATCATCAAAAGAGACATGTATGGATTCTTCAACCACCAATCTCCACTTGTTGAAGACTCTGAATGCTTTACTTGTCGATGAGTATCCCAGAAATACTCCATCATCTGCCTTTTCATCAAAAGTTCTTAGCTGAGTCTTCCCATTGTTGTGGACATATCATTTGCACCCGAATGTGTGGAAGTAGCTTACATTCGGTTTCCTTCCATTCCACAACTCATATGGAGTCTTTCCAACTCCTTTCACGATCAAGGACCGATTTTGGGTATAGCACGCTGTGTTGATTGCTTCTGCCCAAAATCCTTGAGATATGTTGGCTTGCGAGAGCATGGTCCTTGCAGCTACCTTGAGAGTTCTGTTCCTTCTTTCAGCAACCCCGTTCTGTTGAGGCGTTCGAGCAGCTGACAACTGATGATGAATACCGTTCTCGTTGCAGTAGCTCTCGATAACTTGATTAACGAACTCTCCACCTTGATCTGACCGAATCTTTAGTATAGAGACATCCTTTTCAATTTGAACCTGCTTCAGAAGGTTTGGTAAGGAAACTTTTGTCTCGCTTTTCTTGGTTAAGAACACGGTCCAGGTGAATCTTGTCTCGCTTTTCTTGGTTAAGAACACGGTCCAGGTGAATCTTGTGTAGTCATCTACTACCAAGAACACGGTCCAGGTGAATCTTGTGTAGTCATCTACTACCACAAGAGTGTACTTGGTGAATCTTGTGTAGTCATCTACTACCACAAGAGTGTACTTCTTCCTCTCATGCTGGGTGGATCTACTGGGCCAAATAAGTCCATATGGAGAAGACTTAGTGGTCTAGTAGATGATGTCTCGGCTTTGGTTCTGAAAGAGGATTTGATCTGTTTACAACGTTGACATGCCTCACAAATCTTGTCCTTTCGAAACGTAACTTTGGGCAGTCCTTCCACAAGGTTCCTCTTAGTAAGCTTGTTGATAGTTTTGAAGTTCAGATGGCTAAGCTTACTGTGCCAATCCCAGCATAAGTCTTCCTTGCTCCTTGCCAGCATACATAGGGATGGTTTGGCAGATCTCCAATCCACTATGTACATGTTTCCTTTCCTTGCTGCTTCCAGGACGACTTCGAGAGATTCCTCTTGTATGATTTGGCACTTGCTTTTGGTGAAGATCACTCTGTAGCCCTTGTCACAGAACTGGCTTGTGCTAAGGAGGTTGAATTTGAGCCCCTCAACGTAGGATACCCCCTTGATCACCAATTCATTCTTATGAATTTCACCAACAGCCTTTGTGCGTCCTTTCTTCTCGTTGTCTCCAAATGTCACCAAGGGACCTTCGATAGGATGGATGTTCTCTAGCAGTGTTAAGTTTCCCGTCATATGTCTCGAACATCCACTGTCAATGAACCATATGTCCCTGGTGTCCTGCAAGCAGATTTAGGTACCCAAACTTTGGGTCCTGGTTGGTTAGTAAGTTTAGGCATCCATTTTTACCTTGGACCCATTACTCCAGGCCTAGGTGCAATGTAGCCATTATACGTTTGATAATCATAAGGAATGCTAGCAAAAGTTTTGGGCCTCTTTGGTGCATAAATCAACTTAGGTATAGACTTTTCGATCGGCTTACGCACCATGCCTTTCATACGCTGTTTGGTCATGTGAAATTGCTGGAAGTGAGGTTTCTTCCAGAAATCATGATTCGATGACCAATTCTCACTAGATGGATAGAGTCTGCCTTTCTCCATCCGTGAGTTCCTAACTCTGTGGATCTCAGACCTTCCATATTTGCCTTGAGGCGCATTATATGGAATGTAGCTCCTTTTGTACTTGGAACAGCCTTGCGAGAGATAGTTAGGTGATCTCTCGATAATGTTAACCCGGCTGTTCTTTGTAGCTTTCCTATACTTTCCATTGCTGGTGTATAGGGACGGTTTGTGGATTGCTACTTTGGTCTTTTCTGTTGGTCTTTTATGACCCTTGTTCGGTTTGGGTTGAGATCCTTCATTTCTTGAAGTTCCCAAACCGTTGGTCTGTTTATCTCTCGAATTTCTTGAAGTTCCCAAACCGTTGGTCTGTTTATCTCTCGAGAGACAGTCTTGACCCAAACCGTTGGTCTGTTTATCTCTCGAGAGACAGTCTTGACGGAACCCTAGAGTCTGTTTATCTCTCGAGAGACAGTCTTGACGGAACCCTAGATCGGTTCTATCACTGGTGGGTCTGTGATCATTCACCATTTTCTCCATGGCTTTGGAGGAATTAGTGTATGATGCTATGACCTTTCTAAGATTAAGCTCTCTGGTCTCTCGAGCTTTGCACTCTTCAACCAGTAGGATTACTTTGGCTTCTAACTCACTTACTTTGAGAGTTAGCTCCGAATTCTCTTTCGAGACGTTCTTAAGCATATCTCTTTCAGCAGTTAGCTTGCTGTTTTCTTCCCGGATTTTGGCATGAGTGCTGTTAGCGATAGCGAGATCCCTTTTAAGTATTTCAAGCATCTCAAAGGGATCTTCATCGCTTCCGAACGAAGAACAACGAGAGGTAGAGGTAGAGCAGCGAGATGTGGAAGTAAAGGTTACCTCATTGTGATCCTCTTCTTCCTCGGTGTATAAGCAGATGAGTCCCCTCTCATCTTCTGAGCTGCTGCTGCCTTCACTGGAGCTCGATGTCTCGGACTCCTCGATTGCTCTCCCGAGTTCCTCAGCAACAAGCGCCTTTCTGCGCAGATGTTTCTTTGAATCTCCCTTGAAGCCACTTTGTGCTGGCTTTTCTTTGGATTCCTCCTTTCTCCTGGAGTCCCTGCCTTCTTGACCTTGATACTTACTTACCATAGGGTAAGGGCACTCGACTTTGAAGTGTCCTGGTCTCCTGCAGTTGTAGCAAAGACCCTGATTTTCCTCCTCTATCCTTCTGGATGAATGTTTCTCATTGTTCCTTCTTGAGGAGGAAGGTGAACTTGTGTTGCTCTCCGTTGATTTCCTCATGAATTTCCTGAATTTCCTCATGAAGAGAGCAAACTGTTCGTCAGATAACATATTAGTAGGGTTAGGATCTGACCTTGAGGATGAGGATGGTTGATCAGCAACAAGTGCCACGTTTCGTTGGTCCACTACGTCCTCATCTCTCGGGAACATCTCAAACTCGAAGGCTTTGAGGTCTCGAAAGAGTTGGTTTGTAGAGGTATTCTTCAGATCTCTGTGATCTCGCATTGTGATCACCTTCATCTCCCACTCCTTGGTTAGGCCTCGTAGGACCTTTAGGTTTAGTTCCTTCTGTGGGATGTCCTTATTTAGATCATTGATCTCGGTTGTCAGCTTCATGAACCGAGATTCCATGCTGTCGACGCTCTCTCCTAGCTTCATCTTGAAGTCCTCGAACTTCTTCATAGCCATAGTGAGCTTGTTCTCCTTCTCCTGTTCGTCACCTTCACCAATTAACATTAAATTGTCCCATACCTCTTTGGCTGTATTGCACTTCCTTACTCTAGGGAAGATGGTTTCGTCTATGGCTCTGAAGAGGATGTCCTTGGCAATGTTGTCAAGGTTGTTCCTCTTTCTATCGTCACTCGTCCATTCGTCCTTAGGTTTGGGGACATACTTTGGTGTATCCTTGGTTTGTTCAGCAGCCGTGTTGACCATTAAAATCTTGACTGGTCCAGATGTTATAACTTCGGCCATCTCATCATGGAGAGCTGATAGATACGCAAGCATGCGTGTTTTCCAGTCATCGAACCTGCTAAGATCAAAAAGGAGATGTCTCGACAACATGCTATCCATTTTAAAAATTATCTCGTGCTTTGAAAATATTTTCAAAAGATTTTTCAAAGAAGGATCTCTAGGCAATATAAACAAAGGTTTATATCGATCAGAGAACTTGCTCTGATACCAATTGTTGGTCCCAAGGGGATGGGGTACAAGTCTATAGGGGGGGGGGTGAATAGACTTGTATAAGATTTTGCAAATCTTTTCGACCTCTCGTGTGTATTGAACTTAGGATGTTTAGGTTCGATACCTCACGAGGTGAAGACAAAGTTTTATGCGCAGCGGAAAAGTTATCCCCTTTTAGTTAGCACGAGTTTGAGTTAGTTCGAGAGGTGCGGTTATATGCAGTGCAGTTCGAGAGTTAGATAGCGAAAGATAAAAGCAGAAAGTAAATGCGAGAGAGATTTTTAAGTGGTTCGGCCAACCCGCCTACGTCCACTCTTCTTCCAGAAACTCGCTGGAAGGATTGCACTAAAACTTCCCTTTTTAGTACAATATCGAGCGCTTGAGCTTTGATCACGAAGCCCGCCTCAAGCCTCAAGTTTTTCGCCCCGCTTCTTGTTACTCCACCTATCGAGCACTTGAGCTTTGATCACCAAGCCCGCCTCAAGCCTCAGGATCTTCACAAGACAGCTCCCAGGTTACTCCGCCTCTCCTCAGGTTTTTCTCCCCGCTTCCAGTTACTCCACCTCTCGAGCACTTGAGCTTTGATCACCAAGCCCGCCTCAAGCCTCAGGATCTTCACTAGACAGCTGCCAGGTTACTCCGCCTCTTCTTGCTTAATCCAAAGCAAGGACCTTTGGTTGTCACAGTTGAGTGTAACAAGCTCCAATCTGACCAAAAGCTATCGTTGAATCAACTTCGATGTAGAGCAGCTTCGGTCACCTTCTAGATGTATAGCAGTTTAAGCTTTGTAACTCTCTCAAACACTAAGATGTGTTTTTCTCGCTGTTTTGAATATCAGGATGATATTCCAAGTTGAGCACTTGCACTTTTGAACGTTTTAATCAGACACGTCTTAAGATTTTCGAATGAACCAACCTACTTTAGAACTTGTGTCTTCACGTCCTTTTTATATGAGAGTTGAGGAATAATTCCGTTGGAGAGAAAATTATTTCGTTTGAAATCTGTCTCCCATGCTGTGTATGGGACTTGCATCTTTTCAGCATTCTTCATGGAGTGGTGGTCTTGTAACTTGAACCTTTTGTTTGGTAGTGAATATTCCATAATCCACTTTCTTGAGTCCATGCTCCACTTGCTACTTTTGATAAAAGTTACTCTTTTTATATTCCCATTGATCCTCGTTTTAGGGAATAAGACCGACTTTGGATTGGTGCACCTTCTATCCGTTTGTTGTGGAATTCTGATGTGGCATCCACTTCTATCGGCACTTCCTTAATATTTTATCTCTATGATATTCTTCTTCTCCAAACTTAGATTACTTTATCCATGCATGTTGACTGCCATTCAGCCCTTTGGAGAAGTACCAGTTCATCGAGACCAATGTTGATGTCTCGACCACTTGATGTCTCGATCCCATGTATCGAGAGATCTGTCTCTCGAACTCTGCTTATGTCTCGAACTGGATCGTTGTATCGAGAGATCCTATCTCTCGAACTCTGCTTATGTCTCGAACTGGATCGTTGTATCGAGATATCCTATCTCTCGAACTTTGCTTATGTCTCGAGACTTAGTTGATGTCTCGCAGACCCTTATTCCTCCAGTGTTGTCCCGTGCCTTCTTCTGATCTGTCTATAAGATTGCAACACGAGACTTCTAAGATGTTCACACAAGTTTACCTTAAGCTTAAATATTTTCCGAGTTGAGCTCAAGTTACCCGGTTGTATTTTCGCTCTAAGTTTACTTGTCGAACTTACATATAATTTCCTATCTTTCGAGACTTAGGGGATTATAGATTACATTTGGTATCATCAAAACCTATTACAAAATGTTCCTAACAGGAAGCCCGGTCTAGACAGACCGGGAGGAGGATTTCAGGTCTGAGTAACCCCTTACTACACACAGAGCCCGGGAGGCCGGAAAAGTAGACCGGGATTTTATCCCTATCAATATGCATTGCAGTTTCCTTTCAACACAACTACAATTTCATTTCGATATAACTACAGTTTCATTTGATAATATAAAAACAAATGTGAGGAAGTATCTTTTGAGATGAAATATAGTATCGTTTACTGAGCTCCGTTAAATACTTATGGCAGCCGTTTCTCTTATTTAATGAAACGGCGGTGTTTTGTGACTATGATCCACAATGCATTGTGGACCATGGTCCACCGTATATAGACTGGTTTGTTAGCTTGTCGCAAAAAAATTATTTCCTTAGTAACTTAATTCTTCAGTTATAAAATTACTTCAAATTTAACCCTCCTATGAAAAGTGAAAATAGAAAAACTTCAACAACACTTCATATTTTATCATTCATTCTTCCAAATTTACAAAGAAGCAAAGAAAAAAAAAAGTAATGAGAAGTAGCCATGGCTATTGAAAACAATGTGGCCATGGCTAAGGTCCATCACTTTAGCTCCTGATTGCCACTATTTGGGGTTTCTATGGCCACCCAAAACGATAATTGAAGTCTTTATTATTACAGTATTAATTTTTTGGTAACATAATAAAAGTAAAAGCTCTGAAAGATATAATCCTCTAAAAAGTTTGAATTGCTCTTACTTTATTAAAGCGTGCCTGGCTAACATATGCCTATTTATCATTAAGACTTCACAAACTTGTATAGTTGTATTGACAAATTTGATTTGCAACAATTTTATTTATTTATTTTTTAGCTAGAGGATTAAAATTGTCAAAATAAAAACTATGTACTAAATTTGTAATTTTTTACTTTGGTTGACAGATTTAAAATATATAATTCTTTTAGATAGCGAGGTGAACCGGCAACCACTACTTGAAGGTTTGCACTGAGCCGGGTAACCTCACATTGTGATCGTAATCCGCAAAGGATCACAATGAAGTAATCCAGCCTATGTTGCTCATAGCTAATCAGTTCAATCGAAGAAGGCCAATACGCCACTTCCGCTAGAAGCGAACTTGTAACCGTGTGGTTACCAAGTTAACAATTTGACCAACTTAGCTGGGGTTGCCCTCTAAGTAAAAAAAATATATTTTTTTTTGAATACTACTGACTCTATTACAATGCAGTATCTGTTCATAACTACTTTTTCAACCTGATGAAGCACAAGGGAAGGGTTTGATGCCACTGGACTACAAGGTCCTTGGCAAGTAAAATTAATTTCTTGTTTTGTATCAATATCCATCATACTAGATCTCTTCCTTATATGAAAACTAAGAACACATTTGGATAGTCCATCCTGACATTTTAAGGGTTTTGATTTTTTCTTTCTTTTTCAGATCATTAATTAGCAGGGGTTTTATTGTAAATGTGTGTGCTCTTTAAATCATTTTAATATTTTATACATGTCTCTTACTTGATTGTATGTATGTGTTTTAATTATGGTAAGATTGCATTTTATCTCTTACCTTCTATACGATTATTTGTTGTAATTTCTGACGAAAGTTTTAAGCGATGGAGTCGGCGGGTGTAGGTATGTTTAATTTGTGTGTGTGTGCGTGTTTTTTCTTCTTTTTTTTTTCTTCTTTTGTTTTTACTGTTCAAGTATGGTGTTGCGTGGGTGGCGGGTCGTTGTGTGCACTGGTGGATTCTGTTATGTGTGTTTTAGTTGAGTATTCTTTGTCGTTTTGCGAAATGGTACATTCGCGGTCCAAGTAGGGTGTTAGTTTGGTGTAGGATGGATGTGTATTCTCGGTAATGGTTAGTTGCATTTGAATTGGGGCGGTGTGAGGGTTAGATGGCCAGGGGGAGGCGGTTAGGGTTTGGGGAGAAGATGGATAGCGTGCACTTATTTGTATTGTTGTGTTTATATTAGGCACATGTTTTATTGGTACGGAGAGATAGACGGGGTTCGATCTGGGAGAACATGGAAAGTATGCACCTGTTTGTAATGTTGTGAGCATTTTAGATTGTTGTCTATTGACATGTTTAATTTGCATGGGGGTTTGTTCGGTCGCGATGGCCGAGGGAAGGCAGCGCAGACGAGGTTTGGGGCTAGGGAGAAGATGGTGGATATATGGTGTGCATTTAAATTCTTTGTAATGTTCTGTGCATTTTAGGAAAATGCTTTGTTGGTATGTGATTTGACTATTTGAGGGTACATGCGTTTGCGTTCGTTCTATTTATGTTATTAGGAAAAAAGTGAATGTGACAAAACATCTCGCACTATGGACAAGTAACAAATTAACTAGCATGGAATTAACAAATTTCAATACTTTGGACGTTTTTTAAGTGATGGATTGTGATAACACAACACACAAATGCTCATAAACGAAACAACAAACAACAACGAAACACATGTCTAAAAGGTGATAAAATGTATAGATAAATGCACATCCCATGTAGAATGCACAAAAATGACCATGTGAGTGCACACAATCACAAATAGCTTATATGTGCACACATAGGTAATAGTGTGCATTCGTTTGAAGCATACCAAAGTGCACGTACACGAGAGTATAAAAGTGCACACATCACACCACCATTGAATAACATATGAAGCAAATCGAAATCAATTGGTAAAATAAGTACCATGAACAACCCCCCAACCCCCACCCCCCATATATATATATATATATATATATATATATATATATATATATATATATATATATATATATATATATATATATATATATATATATAT
>NC_044916.1:19206014-19216986 GCF_003576645.1 Ipomoea triloba | reverse complement strand
CCCCCCCCCCCCCCCCCCCCCCATATATATATATATATATATATATATATATATATATATATATATATATATATATATATATATATATATATATATATATATATATATTTATTTATTTATTTATTTATTTATTTATTTATTTATGTACACACCATCAATCCATAAAAAAAGGATTATCCAATACAAGAATAATAAATATAATGAAGGAATCTCAGATTTTCTCATATATAGATGTACTTTCCAACACTAAAATTAAAAGACTAATTTGTCCCTAAATACTAATCTTTTCTTCTTCTTTTTTTTTTTAAATGCTAATTACATAATAACATATCTAAGTCCTATAAAATAAAAGATCAATGGTCATCATGCACATTTGAATCTACACATATACTTAATATTTTCCTTTGGGTATAATATGTGTAAGGATCGTAACCTTTACTATATTATGCTAAAATAATATCTAATATAGTAAACTATTTAATGATAAAATACTTGATATCCTTTAGCTTATTTACTCGATATAGTGATTGATGAACATTTTCTATAAGTGATTAGCTTGCTCCTTTCGCTAGACATGTTCTTAGCAGCCACACTTTAGGACTAATTGGTATACATTCCCTTTCCTTCTATCCACAATCTTAGCTTATTCTTACTTGTTTTTCTTTTCTTCTTTTTGTAAGAGAACAAAGTGGTAAGAAGATGAATAATTTATACCTTATAACATGGAAATGACTAGCTACAACATTCATGAGATAATTTCCCAATTAAATGTACAGTTAGTGCACTATAATAATGCAGAACCATTAATCAATAAGTTACATGACCTTTGAGATTCAAATGGATATATATATATATATATAATATTTATATAATAACAGTAATAGTTATTTTGAAATCAAATCAACAATCTTCCACTTCAACTTTCAATGTAAAAGTAATCTAAACTTCACTAAGGCATACATATATAGTTAACCCAGGCCTATATATAATATGCTCTTTTTGGATTAAAGATTAGAGCTTGAATTGGCAAAATCAAAATTGGTCCACTATTTTACCTATTTATAACTAAGGGTGTTAACGAACAGAGCTTTCGACAAACTACTCGTGTTCGAGCTCGGTAAGCGTTCGTTTATGTTCGTTTGTTAAGGTAAACGAACATTAACAAACAAAATTTAGAGCTCGGTTAATAAACGAACAGAGTCTGAACAGTGGTAAGCTCGTTTGCTAAGTGTTCGCGAACAAGCTCGTTTGTGTTCATTTAGTAATGTTCGCGAACAAGCTCGTTTAATATTCGTTTAATAATGTTCGCAAACATGTTTACAAACATATAAATTGTTCATGAACGTAGATGATTTATTGTTCACGAACAAATTGTGTTCATGAACATGTGTAGGGTTTGGTTATTAAATGTTCAGAAACGTGTTCATGAATGTAAATGAACATGTTTGTGAATGTGTTTGTTAACGTTTGCGAACACGTTCGTGAACGTGTTCGTTAACGTTAACGGACACGTTCGTGAACGTGTTCGCGAACATTAACGAACACTAACGAATGCTTAACAAACGAACACGAACAGGATTTTCAAGAGTTTTTTCCCAAAATGGTCCCTCGACTATTGCTTATTCTCAATTTTGCATTTCGACTTTCAATTGCACCGAATGTGGTCCCTCGACTTTCAAAATCTCACCCAATTCGGTCCTCCGTTACATATTCCATCCAATTAGTGTTAAAATGAAGGACATTTTCGTCCATTTACCTATTGTTAGCCTAATAAAAATTGAGAAATAGTTGAGGGACCATTTTGAGAATAGTCGAGGGATCATTTTGGGAAAAACTCTTTTGTTATTTCATTTTTGTTTATTTTCATTTTTTAAACTCTATCAAATTAGAATTTCTATACATTTTTTTCTTACAAATATAAATAGTTAAAATCGCACAATCCAACCTCAAAATTTTTAACTTTCTTTACAGACTTTTTCACTCTATCTAAACATACAAACTATTCCTATGAAGTTTTACAATAAGTTCCGTAAATTTCATAAATACTCATATACTTTTTATTTTTATTTTTTTATGATCATAGACAATCAAGCTATCACTATGTATCACATTAAATATTATTTTTATTATTGAAAATAATATTATTTTTTTTCGAGCTTAGACACCCAAAGCTTGCAAAATGTAGGGAAAATGTTAGACCGAAAGGAAAGTTTTTCCAGTACACTTCTTCGGTGAGCCAAAAAGTAAAATCTCGTCAATGTTTCCTGCAATATTTCCTGTATTTGTTTCGAAGTAATTATTAAATTTTATATTAATTTGCATTATTTAAGATATTGTATGAAATTTTTTATATGTTTTCCTCTTCTTATTTTTTTTATTAATAATTAATAATTAATTATTAAGGCAAGTATAATTTATTTTGTACTATGGACACATTATTTTTAATAATTTTGATTTAATTAAATTATACTTTAATTATAAAAATCGTACCTAATAATTTTAGTATAGTACACGGGACACAATAATTATTATAAAAAAGATAAATATAAAAAGTATATGAGTATTTATGAAATTTACAGAACTTATTGTAAACTTAATAAGAATATATAGTTTGTATGCTTAGATAGAGTGAAAAAGTCTGTAAATAAAGTTAAAAATTTTGAGGTTGGATGGCGCGATTTTAACTATTTATATTTGTAAGAAAAAAAAAACTGTATAGAAATTATAATTTGATAGAGTCTAAAAAAAATGAAAATAAACAAAAATGAAATAAATAAAAGAATTTTTCCCAAAATAGTCCCTCAATTATTCTCAAAATGATCCCTCAACTATTTCTCAATGTTTATTAGGCTAACGATAGGTAAATGGACGAAAGTGCCATTCATTTTAACACTGATTGGATGGAATATGTAACGGAGGACCAAATTGGGTGAGTTTTTGAAAGTCGAGGGACCACATTTGGTGCAATTGAAAGTCGAAATGCAAAATTGAGAATGAGCAATAGTCGAGGGATCATTTTGGGAAAAAACTCGGATTTTCAAAAACCTTAACAAACGAACACGAACACGAACACCCCAAAATCCTTAACAAATGAACACGAACAGCATCCGTTCGTTTATGTTCGGTTCGTTAACAGCCCTAAATTATAACATACTCAAAACCTAGGAACTTGGGTAAGGTTCTTTCCTGGTAAGAGTATTAGCTACTAAGGAAATGTGCCCCATACATTTCATAGGCTTAAACGCATTTGAAGTCCAATCCTATACCACCTATTAGACCCCTAGTATATACCCTAAGTATATACCTAATAGGAAGATTGAACCACGGGACAATGTCGTGAATACTCAAAATGTATCAATTAAATAACATGAACATCAACATAATAATAGCAAATAATGACACACTTGGCCACAAATTTATTCCATGGAATATTGTTCAAAAAAACCATAACAAATAAAACATCACAAGGGAATTAAATCCATGTTCATAACATGATTATTAAAAATAATAATTGAAAGACACTTAGTAAATGGATCTGCCAAATTATCTCTAGATGACACTTTGTTGATATCAACTTGTTGCTTCTTCAACATGTCTCTAATGTAGTGGTATTTCCCTTCAATATGTTTAGCCTTGGAATGACATTTTGAGTCCATAGCTATAGCAATAGCAGAATTATTATCAAAAAATAAAGGGACATGTCGTTCCACACAAGGTACCACTTGAAGGCATGGCAAAAACTTTTTAAGGTAAACAGCTTCCTTAGTAGCTAAATTAACAACTACATACTCAGCTTCCATTGTGGATTGTGCCACACAATCTTGTTTTTTACTCTTCCAAGGAATAGCCCCACCACTAAACATAAAAATAAAATCAAAGGTGGATTTTCGTGTGTTTAACACATCCTTGATAATCAGAACCTGAGTACCCAACAAGTTGCAAATTATCAGCATGATAAGCCAACACATGTGATTTAATCCTTTGCAAATAGCGAAAAACTTGTTCCACACATCCCAATGATTTTTGCTAGGGTAATATTGGAATCTGCTAAGCATTCCAACTGCATGTGCTAGATCAAGTCGAATGCACATTATAGCATACATCAAACTACCCACAGATAAAACATAAGGATACTTGACATCATCAAGTTTTTCATCAAGATTTTGAGGACAATCTACATTGCTTAACTTCTTATTTATATCATAGGGGACTTGACCTTTTGCACAAGAATTCATCTTGAAATGATGCAAGAGTGAATTAATATAATTATCTTAAGACAAACAAATTTTCCGTTGTGTTCTATCTCTAGGAACTTTAATGCCGAAGATATATGATGCCTCACAAAGATCCTTCATCTCAAAAGTGTTGAATAACCATCTTTTAATATCCATCAAAAAAGGTATATCATTTCCTACCAAAGGTATATCATCAACATACAAGGCTAGAAATGCAACATTTGCTCCCACTATTTTCATGTAAGCACATTGATCTTCTAAATTTTGATTTCTTCAATTTACAAACTTTGTTCTCACTTTCAACTTCAATAAATCCCAGTGGTTATTCCATGTAAATATCTTCGAGAATGTCTTCTTTACATCTATTTGGTACTACTCATAGTCATAATAGGGAACCAAAGATAAAATTGCCCTAATAGGCTAAATCCTTGCCACTGGAGAAAAGGTATCACCACAATCAATTCCATATTGTTGTGTGAAACCTTTTGCAATCAACCTAGCTTTAAACCTCTCAACTTTCCTTCAACATTCCTTTTATGAGTAAAAATCCACTTGCACTTCACTGGTTTTATGTTTGTAGGTCCAATAACAACATCCCAAACCTTATTTTTATATATTGAGCCCATTTCATCTTACATTGCTAATTCCACTTATCAGCATTATGATCACTTATAGCTTCTTCATATGACATATGATCTTTAACATCCTCACTCAACCATAACCTCTCATAAAATTCCCCATAGCATATAAGTGTAAAAATATGAAGAAGTGAGTATTGCGCTAGGCTTCCTCTCTCTACTTCCTTTTCTTGAAGGTTCTGGATGTCCATCTCTAATCAAAGTTGACTGCCATCATTTTCATGCAAATCAACTAGAAGAGAATCAAGAGTGTCATTAATTTATTCAAGATAAGATTTTTTCCGAAGATGCTCATTGTAATCAAATTTATCCTTAAGAAATTTCACATGTCTACTTCAATAATAACCTTATCAATTGGGACAAATAACTTATAGCCTTTAGAGTGTTCAGGATACCCAATAAAAAATCATCTTAGCTTTTTGTTTTAGCCTTTAACTTGTCCTTGCTAGGATCCAGGATAAGAACATGTGCTACACAACTCCAAACTCTCATATAATTCAATGTTGGAGACTTCCCAAACCAAAGTTCATAAGGAGTATTTTCAATGACTTTTGAAGGTACCTTATTCACCCCAAAAGGAAGTAGGCAAAATTGCAAGAGCTAGCGTAGACCTAACCATATGAAGTAAGGTCATATTATGCCTCTTTGCAACTCCATTTTGTTGAGGTGTATGAGGCAAAGATAACATATGGATAATATCATTTTCTTTGCAAAAATTACCAAAAAATTAGATTGGTATTCACCCTCTCAATATGAATGAAAAAATTTAATATGCTTGCCTATTATATTCTCTGATCCACTTCCACTTTAATGGTTTTGAAAACTTCTAAAGCTTTACTTTTCTTATGCAAGAGGTAAACTTTTTGGAATCTAGAAATGTAACACCCCAATTTCCACATCTTGGATTTATTACAAAATCCGTAATAAAACGCTGCGGAAGCTTACATCTTATCAACAGAAAACTGGGTGCTACCGCCACACCTAGAGTGAATTCTATCACCTCTTTGACAAACTCCACTCTAAGTGCACAGGCTAAACTTACAACATTAACAACAATCCTTGTCTACATCAAAGAGTAGACCCCAACCTGCACTTCCATCCTATTTAGAGCTCATCGGCTACAGGGCTCCACACTAATCTGCAACTGATAAGAACACATTGAAGTGTAGTTAGCGCGACGGCTAAGTAAGGAAATCCATTTGTCACTTAAAAGTAGACAAAGGTTTGAAAACATTTAGTGAAACAACATCCACTCGTCTCGTAAGACAAAATCATTTCTTTCTCAAAGACGTTACAAAATAACTCTTTTCTCGTCTTTAAAACTTCCTTAGTTTCATATAGTAAGAGTGAGGCCTACAACCTCGGGCCATGGCACTCCAGCCCTCCCGTAGGTTCCTCCCTTATCCCAACCCCNTTACATATTCCATCCAATTAGTGTTAAAATGAAGGACATTTTCGTCCATTTACCTATTGTTAGCCTAATAAAAATTGAGAAATAGTTGAGGGACCATTTTGAGAATAGTCGAGGGATCATTTTGGGAAAAACTCTTTTGTTATTTCATTTTTGTTTATTTTCATTTTTTAAACTCTATCAAATTAGAATTTCTATACATTTTTTTCTTACAAATATAAATAGTTAAAATCGCACAATCCAACCTCAAAATTTTTAACTTTCTTTACAGACTTTTTCACTCTATCTAAACATACAAACTATTCCTATGAAGTTTTACAATAAGTTCCGTAAATTTCATAAATACTCATATACTTTTTATTTTTATTTTTTTATGATCATAGACAATCAAGCTATCACTATGTATCACATTAAATATTATTTTTATTATTGAAAATAATATTATTTTTTTTCGAGCTTAGACACCCAAAGCTTGCAAAATGTAGGGAAAATGTTAGACCGAAAGGAAAGTTTTTCCAGTACACTTCTTCGGTGAGCCAAAAAGTAAAATCTCGTCAATGTTTCCTGCAATATTTCCTGTATTTGTTTCGAAGTAATTATTAAATTTTATATTAATTTGCATTATTTAAGATATTGTATGAAATTTTTTATATGTTTTCCTCTTCTTATTTTTTTTATTAATAATTAATAATTAATTATTAAGGCAAGTATAATTTATTTTGTACTATGGACACATTATTTTTAATAATTTTGATTTAATTAAATTATACTTTAATTATAAAAATCGTACCTAATAATTTTAGTATAGTACACGGGACACAATAATTATTATAAAAAAGATAAATATAAAAAGTATATGAGTATTTATGAAATTTACAGAACTTATTGTAAACTTAATAAGAATATATAGTTTGTATGCTTAGATAGAGTGAAAAAGTCTGTAAATAAAGTTAAAAATTTTGAGGTTGGATGGCGCGATTTTAACTATTTATATTTGTAAGAAAAAAAAAACTGTATAGAAATTATAATTTGATAGAGTCTAAAAAAAATGAAAATAAACAAAAATGAAATAAATAAAAGAATTTTTCCCAAAATAGTCCCTCAATTATTCTCAAAATGATCCCTCAACTATTTCTCAATGTTTATTAGGCTAACGATAGGTAAATGGACGAAAGTGCCATTCATTTTAACACTGATTGGATGGAATATGTAACGGAGGACCAAATTGGGTGAGTTTTTGAAAGTCGAGGGACCACATTTGGTGCAATTGAAAGTCGAAATGCAAAATTGAGAATGAGCAATAGTCGAGGGATCATTTTGGGAAAAAACTCGGATTTTCAAAAACCTTAACAAACGAACACGAACACGAACACCCCAAAATCCTTAACAAATGAACACGAACAGCATCCGTTCGTTTATGTTCGGTTCGTTAACAGCCCTAAATTATAACATACTCAAAACCTAGGAACTTGGGTAAGGTTCTTTCCTGGTAAGAGTATTAGCTACTAAGGAAATGTGCCCCATACATTTCATAGGCTTAAACGCATTTGAAGTCCAATCCTATACCACCTATTAGACCCCTAGTATATACCCTAAGTATATACCTAATAGGAAGATTGAACCACGGGACAATGTCGTGAATACTCAAAATGTATCAATTAAATAACATGAACATCAACATAATAATAGCAAATAATGACACACTTGGCCACAAATTTATTCCATGGAATATTGTTCAAAAAAACCATAACAAATAAAACATCACAAGGGAATTAAATCCATGTTCATAACATGATTATTAAAAATAATAATTGAAAGACACTTAGTAAATGGATCTGCCAAATTATCTCTAGATGACACTTTGTTGATATCAACTTGTTGCTTCTTCAACATGTCTCTAATGTAGTGGTATTTCCCTTCAATATGTTTAGCCTTGGAATGACATTTTGAGTCCATAGCTATAGCAATAGCAGAATTATTATCAAAAAATAAAGGGACATGTCGTTCCACACAAGGTACCACTTGAAGGCATGGCAAAAACTTTTTAAGGTAAACAGCTTCCTTAGTAGCTAAATTAACAACTACATACTCAGCTTCCATTGTGGATTGTGCCACACAATCTTGTTTTTTACTCTTCCAAGGAATAGCCCCACCACTAAACATAAAAATAAAATCAAAGGTGGATTTTCGTGTGTTTAACACATCCTTGATAATCAGAACCTGAGTACCCAACAAGTTGCAAATTATCAGCATGATAAGCCAACACATGTGATTTAATCCTTTGCAAATAGCGAAAAACTTGTTCCACACATCCCAATGATTTTTGCTAGGGTAATATTGGAATCTGCTAAGCATTCCAACTGCATGTGCTAGATCAAGTCGAATGCACATTATAGCATACATCAAACTACCCACAGATAAAACATAAGGATACTTGACATCATCAAGTTTTTCATCAAGATTTTGAGGACAATCTACATTGCTTAACTTCTTATTTATATCATAGGGGACTTGACCTTTTGCACAAGAATTCATCTTGAAATGATGCAAGAGTGAATTAATATAATTATCTTAAGACAAACAAATTTTCCGTTGTGTTCTATCTCTAGGAACTTTAATGCCGAAGATATATGATGCCTCACAAAGATCCTTCATCTCAAAAGTGTTGAATAACCATCTTTTAATATCCATCAAAAAAGGTATATCATTTCCTACCAAAGGTATATCATCAACATACAAGGCTAGAAATGCAACATTTGCTCCCACTATTTTCATGTAAGCACATTGATCTTCTAAATTTTGATTTCTTCAATTTACAAACTTTGTTCTCACTTTCAACTTCAATAAATCCCAGTGGTTATTCCATGTAAATATCTTCGAGAATGTCTTCTTTACATCTATTTGGTACTACTCATAGTCATAATAGGGAACCAAAGATAAAATTGCCCTAATAGGCTAAATCCTTGCCACTGGAGAAAAGGTATCACCACAATCAATTCCATATTGTTGTGTGAAACCTTTTGCAATCAACCTAGCTTTAAACCTCTCAACTTTCCTTCAACATTCCTTTTATGAGTAAAAATCCACTTGCACTTCACTGGTTTTATGTTTGTAGGTCCAATAACAACATCCCAAACCTTATTTTTATATATTGAGCCCATTTCATCTTACATTGCTAATTCCACTTATCAGCATTATGATCACTTATAGCTTCTTCATATGACATATGATCTTTAACATCCTCACTCAACCATAACCTCTCATAAAATTCCCCATAGCATATAAGTGTAAAAATATGAAGAAGTGAGTATTGCGCTAGGCTTCCTCTCTCTACTTCCTTTTCTTGAAGGTTCTGGATGTCCATCTCTAATCAAAGTTGACTGCCATCATTTTCATGCAAATCAACTAGAAGAGAATCAAGAGTGTCATTAATTTATTCAAGATAAGATTTTTTCCGAAGATGCTCATTGTAATCAAATTTATCCTTAAGAAATTTCACATGTCTACTTCAATAATAACCTTATCAATTGGGACAAATAACTTATAGCCTTTAGAGTGTTCAGGATACCCAATAAAAAATCATCTTAGCTTTTTGTTTTAGCCTTTAACTTGTCCTTGCTAGGATCCAGGATAAGAACATGTGCTACACAACTCCAAACTCTCATATAATTCAATGTTGGAGACTTCCCAAACCAAAGTTCATAAGGAGTATTTTCAATGACTTTTGAAGGTACCTTATTCACCCCAAAAGGAAGTAGGCAAAATTGCAAGAGCTAGCGTAGACCTAACCATATGAAGTAAGGTCATATTATGCCTCTTTGCAACTCCATTTTGTTGAGGTGTATGAGGCAAAGATAACATATGGATAATATCATTTTCTTTGCAAAAATTACCAAAAAATTAGATTGGTATTCACCCTCTCAATATGAATGAAAAAATTTAATATGCTTGCCTATTATATTCTCTGATCCACTTCCACTTTAATGGTTTTGAAAACTTCTAAAGCTTTACTTTTCTTATGCAAGAGGTAAACTTTTTGGAATCTAGAAATGTAACACCCCAATTTCCACATCTTGGATTTATTACAAAATCCGTAATAAAACGCTGCGGAAGCTTACATCTTATCAACAGAAAACTGGGTGCTACCGCCACACCTAGAGTGAATTCTATCACCTCTTTGACAAACTCCACTCTAAGTGCACAGGCTAAACTTACAACATTAACAACAATCCTTGTCTACATCAAAGAGTAGACCCCAACCTGCACTTCCATCCTATTTAGAGCTCATCGGCTACAGGGCTCCACACTAATCTGCAACTGATAAGAACACATTGAAGTGTAGTTAGCGCGACGGCTAAGTAAGGAAATCCATTTGTCACTTAAAAGTAGACAAAGGTTTGAAAACATTTAGTGAAACAACATCCACTCGTCTCGTAAGACAAAATCATTTCTTTCTCAAAGACGTTACAAAATAACTCTTTTCTCGTCTTTAAAACTTCCTTAGTTTCATATAGTAAGAGTGAGGCCTACAACCTCGGGCCATGGCACTCCAGCCCTCCCGTAGGTTCCTCCCTTATCCCAACCCCAGGCTGTGGCACTCAAGCCTTCCCGTGGGCACCTCTCCTTATTCCAACATGACGACATAACGGCGAATAGACTTCGCTCTAACAATATAACGACCACTGGGC
>NC_044916.1:19205021-19205893 GCF_003576645.1 Ipomoea triloba | reverse complement strand
AATATAACGACCACTGGGCAAGGGCACTTAAAGCCACCCGTGGGTCAATCAAGGTCCTCCTCAACTTACTTTAGAAACTACGGTTTTGAAAATATGATTCTTCCTTCAATTTTTCTTACTCAAATCATTTCTTTTGGACATATTTCACCAATGAGTCCAATATTTGAAATCGGCTACCTCTTTAGCCCCTGAAGGATTTTCAAACATCATTTTCTCAAACAATAAGGTTTTGACAACCTTTATATCAAAATAGCATACGTTTTTCAACGTAAGTTTTCATAAACATTTTTGGATACACTTCATATGTCCATCTCACACTTAAAATCAACCAACATCCTTAACTATCGTCCTCAACAACTTCCACTATGATCAACACCATTAGATCATAACTTGAGGATATCGTACATCCAAATATATATAAATTCTAATAGGTAAGGTCATTGCCTAACCATAACCCAAAAACCATGAGATTATCATTTAATCTCCATCATTAATCCACGTCCTTAGCATCACCTAATCACCATTAACTCACTAACTACCTCACAATTATCATTAACACATCCATAATCATACTAAGCATAATTCAGAAAATTTCAGCTTGGCGCAGTCCGAAAGATTGAGCCGGTAAAAATAGTTCCCGAACTCTTTTTCACTTGAAATTTTTATGGTAGAACCCCAACTTATAGTACTTGATGTCCATAAAAAGTTTTGGTCATTTTGGTCCGCGAATAAACACAGAAAATTCCATCTTTGCCCTTGGCAGTGTGTTGTCCGGAATTTTTCTCTCTCTGGACCAGTTTTGGAGAAAAATTCGAAAACCATACTTATACTACTCCGATCATTATGAAATTTTATATGCGAGTTCTACACTT
>NC_044916.1:19049069-19204516 GCF_003576645.1 Ipomoea triloba | reverse complement strand
GTTCTTGGATCACAATGGAAGACTAAGCTAAAATAATTCTCTTCTTCTTCCCCTAAGTGTGTCTCACGAAAATGAGAGAGAGAGAGATGATCATGTGATCTTGTGTGATATTGTTCTTGAAGATCAAGTAACAAGTGCAACTAGGCCATACCTTCATTAATGCTTCATTAATTGCTCAATCCAAGCTTAGATTTACTTGCCACATGTCAACACCCCATGGAGTCCTTACAAGATCTCAAATCTAATTGACCAGTTTATGTTTAAATCAGATGAAAGCTCGGAGGATTATAACTTAATTCGAGAAAATTCTAATACCAAAATTATCCTAAAAATAATCTCGTCGTAAATCACCAAATTTGGGAATTTTTCGGTCTCTCGCGAATTATAGGTACAGAGTCCGTAACAATTCATCCCTTACAGTCCATTTAAAATTTTCTTGAACTAGAAGTTCAGGCTTAATCGTATGATACTTAATAATCCAAATTCTAGAAAATTCGAACTGAATCTATATCCTTAAAATTTTCTCGGTTCGTGACCGGTACGTAGTTCGCAGCTTAATAACAACTATACTCACTTATAAAAATTCTTTTGAAATATCTGAAGATCATAACTTAGGAATGTCAACGTCTTAAGATAATGTTAATAAATTACGGGGTATTACAAGAAAAGTCATCATTGAAAGTGATGAAATATCGATGATCATTTCGGGTGTTAACACTCATGGGGCCACGAATATCAGAATGTACAATACCAAGAGTTTCATCGCTTCTTTGGGCAATTGAGGAAATAGGAAGCCTTGTCATTTTTTCATATATACAACTCTCACAAGTAGGCAATTCAAATAAACCAACATCACCAAGCAAGTCATCTTCAACAAGTTTACAAATTTGATATGTTCTTACCAATGTGACCAAGAAGGAGATGCCATAAAAAGTAAAAACATATCATTTGAAACAAGAAATGAAGAACTAGCAATATCACAAACAATATTACCACATAAAAGAACTTGATACATACCAGAATTGCGGAAACCGTTTAAAATTATTTCATCATCCTGGTACATCACAAGCTTTTCACTACCAAAATAAAACATAAACCCAAGTTTCTCCAAATATGAGACAAACAAAATATTTCTTCTCATGGAAGGTGCATATAGGCAATCCTTTAAATCAAAACATTTATTATTATGTAACTTCAACTGATATGTCTCTACTCCATCTACTTGGGCTCTATCACCATTTCCCATAGATATAAAACTCTTCCAACATGATTCACCAAATTCATATCTTCTTGATGATCAATTTTTCTAATCAAATCCTCTACACTCCATTTAGATTCATCCAAAGAGTGAAAATTGTTAGGACTCATGTGTTTGTATTATAGTAGGACTCTAGTGTAGTAGTCTTATATTATCTTTGTAACTATTCTCTGGCAATACACATTATAGATTATCAATCCTCATCTGGTATCAGTTGCTCTTCAGGTTTTTTTGACATGGCAGCTATCGGTTCTATTGACGGATCTGTTGAGGCTTCCTCTGCACGGCCTGTTACCGATACGACCATGTTCAACCCACCTCCCGTGCACACCTCTCTATCGTCTTCCCATCACTTCGTCTCCCTGAAGTTGTCTTCCCAAAACTATCTGTTCTGGAGAACACATATGGTTCCTTTCCTACGTGGTCAAGAATTGTTGGAGTACGTTGATGGATCAATTTCGTGCCCTGTTGCCGTTGTTCCGCCGCTCGTTGCTGTTTCGGCTAGTGTTTCGCCGACTGTGGAAGCTGCTGCGGCTCCATCGACGACCGGTGATTCTGCTGCTGTGCCGGATNAAATGCCTAAGGAGTTCTTGGATCACAATGGAAGACTAAGCTAAAATAATTCTCTTCTTCTTCCCCTAAGTGTGTCTCACGAAAATGAGAGAGAGAGAGATGATCATGTGATCTTGTGTGATATTGTTCTTGAAGATCAAGTAACAAGTGCAACTAGGCCATACCTTCATTAATGCTTCATTAATTGCTCAATCCAAGCTTAGATTTACTTGCCACATGTCAACACCCCATGGAGTCCTTACAAGATCTCAAATCTAATTGACCAGTTTATGTTTAAATCAGATGAAAGCTCGGAGGATTATAACTTAATTCGAGAAAATTCTAATACCAAAATTATCCTAAAAATAATCTCGTCGTAAATCACCAAATTTGGGAATTTTTCGGTCTCTCGCGAATTATAGGTACAGAGTCCGTAACAATTCATCCCTTACAGTCCATTTAAAATTTTCTTGAACTAGAAGTTCAGGCTTAATCGTATGATACTTAATAATCCAAATTCTAGAAAATTCGAACTGAATCTATATCCTTAAAATTTTCTCGGTTCGTGACCGGTACGTAGTTCGCAGCTTAATAACAACTATACTCACTTATAAAAATTCTTTTGAAATATCTGAAGATCATAACTTAGGAATGTCAACGTCTTAAGATAATGTTAATAAATTACGGGGTATTACAAGAAAAGTCATCATTGAAAGTGATGAAATATCGATGATCATTTCGGGTGTTAACACTCATGGGGCCACGAATATCAGAATGTACAATACCAAGAGTTTCATCGCTTCTTTGGGCAATTGAGGAAATAGGAAGCCTTGTCATTTTTTCATATATACAACTCTCACAAGTAGGCAATTCAAATAAACCAACATCACCAAGCAAGTCATCTTCAACAAGTTTACAAATTTGATATGTTCTTACCAATGTGACCAAGAAGGAGATGCCATAAAAAGTAAAAACATATCATTTGAAACAAGAAATGAAGAACTAGCAATATCACAAACAATATTACCACATAAAAGAACTTGATACATACCAGAATTGCGGAAACCGTTTAAAATTATTTCATCATCCTGGTACATCACAAGCTTTTCACTACCAAAATAAAACATAAACCCAAGTTTCTCCAAATATGAGACAAACAAAATATTTCTTCTCATGGAAGGTGCATATAGGCAATCCTTTAAATCAAAACATTTATTATTATGTAACTTCAACTGATATGTCTCTACTCCATCTACTTGGGCTCTATCACCATTTCCCATAGATATAAAACTCTTCCAACATGATTCACCAAATTCATATCTTCTTGATGATCAATTTTTCTAATCAAATCCTCTACACTCCATTTAGATTCATCCAAAGAGTGAAAATTGTTAGGACTCATGTGTTTGTATTATAGTAGGACTCTAGTGTAGTAGTCTTATATTATCTTTGTAACTATTCTCTGGCAATACACATTATAGATTATCAATCCTCATCTGGTATCAGTTGCTCTTCAGGTTTTTTTGACATGGCAGCTATCGGTTCTATTGACGGATCTGTTGAGGCTTCCTCTGCACGGCCTGTTACCGATACGACCATGTTCAACCCACCTCCCGTGCACACCTCTCTATCGTCTTCCCATCACTTCGTCTCCCTGAAGTTGTCTTCCCAAAACTATCTGTTCTGGAGAACACATATGGTTCCTTTCCTACGTGGTCAAGAATTGTTGGAGTACGTTGATGGATCAATTTCGTGCCCTGTTGCCGTTGTTCCGCCGCTCGTTGCTGTTTCGGCTAGTGTTTCGCCGACTGTGGAAGCTGCTGCGGCTCCATCGACGACCGGTGATTCTGCTGCTGTGCCGGATGTATCTCAGGTGCGGGCAGCATGGTTGCGGCAGGATCAGGTAGTCCTATCCCTGTTGATATCTTCGCTCTCTGAGGATGTCATGCATCATGCCATCGGGAAGCAGACGTCGAGGCTGCTGTGGACTGCTCTTGAGCAGTCGCTCGGCTCGTCGACGCGAATGCGGGCTCTCAGCTTGCTCACTCAGTTTCAGGCGCTACGCTAGGGGGACGCTTCCATCACTGATTACCTTGGGCGAGCTCGGATTTTGGTTGAAGATCTTGCTTTGGCTGGTCGCCCGATTTCATTAGACGATCAAAACCTTTACGTCTTTTAGGGCCTCCGACCGGAGTTTCGGCCTTTTGTTGCTGGTTTGACGCGTGGAGCTCGGTGACGTTAACCGAACTGTCGGACTACCTTACTGCGCAAGAGTTTATTTGTGCAGATGAATATGGAGGTGCGACGGTTCCAGTGGTCATGGCGGCTCGGCGAGGTGGCCGGACTGGTGGTCAGCCGCAACAGCAGCAATACTCCTACCGTGGTGGCAATGGCGGTGGTAGTGGTCGGCAGCGAGGGCGTGGCCGTGGCCGCAACCGTGGTGGCGTCCGGTGTCAGATCTGCAACGCTGCCGGTCACTCTACCGTTAGTAATTCCCTAGCTCTCTTAGTTCGAATATTACTCGTGATTTATTATCTGTGTGTCCAGCGTGTCAGTTAGGGAAATCTTCCCGATTCCCTCTGTCATGAGTCAAGTCATCTATTACTCATGTTTTAGAACTTTTGTATACCGATATTTGGGGTCCGACGCCTATTCTTTCTTCTACTAGCAACAAATATTTTGTTTTGTTTGTGGATGACTTTACTCGTTACATGTGGTTTTTTCTTATGCGTGCCAAAACTGATCTATATGCTATCTTTGAGCACTTTCACAGTCTGATTTAGGGGGAGAGTATAAAAAATTACACAATCGTTTGTCAGTTCTTGGGATTAATCATCGGCAGTCGTGTGCCTATACTCACGAACAAAACGGTAGGATAGAGCGGCGTCATCGTCATATTGTTGAAACCGGTCTTGCGCTCATGGCTCAGGCCTCGGTTCCAACTAGGTACTAGAATTACGCATTCGAAACTACGGTTTATCTGATTAATAAAATGCCTACCCGTGTCTTACAAAATGACACCCATCATTTACGTGTTCATCGCTCCCCTCCTTCATATTCATTCTTGCGGGTCTTTGGTTGTCTTTGTTTTCCGCTATTACGTCCTTACAATAAAAATAAGTTACAATTTCGGTCTGCGTCTTGCGTGTTTCTTGGTTATCCTCCTTCATTCCGTGGCTATCATTGTTTGGACTTAAATACTAACAAGGTCTTTGTCTGTCGCCATGTGCGGTTTGATGAGATTGTTTATCCGTTTGCTTCAGCTGTCTCTGTGCAGGGTACTCCTTCTTCCGTGGGTGAGCCATGGGGTGTTGGGCGTGTGACTGCGCCTCCTTCGCAGCTGTCTCCTGTCTTGCCGACGTCGCAGCTGCCTGATTCGGTGCCCTCGCCTGCTGTTCCTACCGAGCCCTCCACCTCTCATACTGTGTCTGACCAGGCAGTACGTGATGTCCGTCCCACTCGTGGTCGTCGTGTTAGGCGACCATCGGTTCGGACTCATGTGATGGCTACGCGCAGTCGCTCTCAAAGGTCTAAGCTGGTTGCTTTAGTCTCCCAGGCTGCTGTTCCGGAGCCTACATGTTTTTCGCAAGCAGTTCTATATCCTGAATGGCGTGAGGCTATGGACCTAGAGTTTAACGCCCTGCTACAAAATCAGACTTGGCGGTTGGTTCCTTTTGAGCCCGGGATGAACGTTGTCGGCTGCAAGTGGGTCTTCCGTACAAAACGGAAGGCTAATGGATCCGTGGAGCGACACAAGGCGCGGTTGGTGGCCAAAGGTTTTAACCAGGTGGCTGATCAGGATTTTTTTGAGACTTTCAGTCCGGTGGTCAAACCGACAACTCTGCGTCTCTTACTCTCTTTGGCTGTGTCGCGTGGCTAGTCTATTCGGCAGTTGGATGTCCATAACGCCTTTCTCAATGGCAACTTGGCTGAGACGGTTTTTATGCGGCAGCCTCCTGGTTATGAGGCGAAAGACTCTCCTAATCATGTTTGTCGGTTACAGCGGTCTTTGTATGGTCTCAAGCAGGCTCCCCGTGCCTGGTTTGATTGCCTACACGCATTTCTTGTTTTAGTTGGCTTTACTCCATCCAAGACCGATGTCTCGCTGTTTGTTTATTCTAGTGGTGTGGTTCGGTTGTATTTGCTCGTGTATGTCGACGACATTCTTGTCATGGGGTCTGACCTTGCTTCGGTCTCGAGTTTGGTTGCGAAGATGGGAACCGAGTTTAAGATTCGGGACATGGGTTCACCGTCTTTCTTCCTTGGCATTGGGACTATACCGGTTTCGAATGGCATCCTTCTGTCTCAGCAGAGGTATATGATAGACATTCTGAAGCGCGCTGGAATGGTTGACTATAAGGCGCTTGCAACTCCGGTCTCCTCGGCTCATGTGGTTGATGGTGTTTCTACTCCTTATGCTGATCCCATGCACTACCAGAGCTTGGCTGGGGCATTACAGTACCTGACTGTGACTCGACCGGATTTGTCTTTTGCGGTGAACAAGCTGTGCCAACACATGCATGCTCCTACCACTAAGCACTAGGCAATGCTCAAGCGGGTTCTTCGCTATGTTAAAGGTACCTTACATTTTGGTTTGCAGCTGTGCAAGTTTTCTTCGTCGGACATTCATGCTTTCTCGGACTCTGACTAGGCTGGTGATCCGGCTGATCGGAAGTCTACTAGTGGCTTTGCGGTGTTCTTAGGCCGCAATCTGGTCTCCTGGGTTTGTCGAAAGCAACGCACGGTGGCTCGCTCTTCGACTGAGGCTGAATACAAAGCCTTGGCTGATGTGTCAACTGAGGTTACGTGGTTGGTTTCTCTTCTGACTGAGCTTGGGTTGCCGCCGTCATCGCCACCCCGGTTATGGTGTGATAATCTCGGTGCTACCTACTTATGTGCTAATCCGGTCTTTCATGCTCGGACGAAACACGTAGAAATCGATTATCACTTTGTCCGTGATAAAGTGGCGAAGGAGTTGTTGGTCCACTTTATCTCAACGAAGGATCAGCTGGCTGATATTTTTACTAAACCTTTATCCAGTATACGTTTTGCGTTTCTTCGTAGCATGCTTAATGTTACTCCACCTTGTGCTTGAGGAGGAGTGTTAGGACTCATGTATTTGTATTATAGTAGGACTCTAGTGTAGTAGTCTTATATTATCTTTGTAACTATTCTCTGGCAATACACATTACAGATTATCAATCCTCATCAAAATCTCCAATATATTTTTGAGATTCAGGCAACGAATCTATTATAGTTGAGACAATAGTTTTCTCATCTAGATTCCTCCCATGAACAATTAGTTCATTGACCATAACCACAATTTCATTCACATGGTTTCTTACATTAACCTCTTCCTCACAAACAATTCTAGCGAATTTCCTCCACAAAACATTCATGTGAGATTTAGATTTTTTTCCCATACTTTGCTTCTAATATAATTTATCTAATTTTTTTTTACAGTAGCAGTATGGAAATAAGTCATACGAAGAAATTTAGTAAGACCACAAAGCATGTATGACTTAGATATATCATTAGCCACCTTCCAAGAATTATAAACACTTAATTCTTGTTTATATTGATCCTTCCCAACGAAATCAGTAACTGCCTTAGGCATTTTAGAAGGTTCATCAACACAAATAATGACTTTATAACCATAAAATGATAGAAACATATCAATCTTTTGTTTCCAATCCACATAATTAGTGCCATCTAAAACTTCAAATTTTAAGATATCAGCAAAGGCAGAACCATCACTTGGTGTAGGCAAAGAAATCCCTGACAAGACCAGTATGGACATCTATGAATATATCATATAGACCAAGCACCAAGTAATAACATACAACTTTCAATAATATCCACTTACTCGATGGAGATTTATGAACATTATTAAAAGTAACAATTAACAGGTTCATGCATGTATGTCACCAAACATTTATAACTCGCATTACACGACGACGATTTTGCAAATCATAAAATAAATAAAAGTAAACATATCCAAACTAAGATTTTATGAGTCGCATTACCTAATGGAGATTTTTCAAATTATAAAACCAAACACATAAACAAATTTGTGTGCAAATATTATATCAAAATAACACACAAAATTGAGATTAAAATATTTATAGGCTTCGATGAAGGGGTTATAAATGACAAAGATCTAACCATATATACATATGTACTAACTTCAAATACAATATGCAAATATTTTGCTTTTGGGAAATAAATAAACGTCAAAATTGATATAAAATCATATATAGCAAAATGATAATATGCCAATATTCACAAAATATAAACATATAAATATGTACGATTGCTACGGAAATCATTAGGACAAACTTATGAGAATATTCAACAAAATAATCACAATAATGATTATTAGATAATACTCATAATATACAAATATTTTATATCACATATACAATTAATCTATGTGAACATTAATAATCCAAAGATAACAATTTCAATATGCAATAGTGAACTGTCATATTATTCGATCTAACGTAATTTATGTCATAAAGAAATAGCAGAGGTTCAATCGCTTATAATTGCAAGGATCATAACTTTTATGATATTATGCTAAAATAATATCTAATATAGAAAACTATTGGCAAAAGGGTCAAATAGGCCCATGTACTATCATTGATTGTTCATCTAGCACCATGAATTAAAATATGGTCCATCTAGGTCATTATACTCCTAATTATTTTTCATCTAGCATTTTTAGCCTATTTCTAACAAGTAACCCATCTAATTTGATGACATGGAAAAATAAAATTAGAAAAAATGATGACATGTTATTTATATGGATATTTTGGATGATTTCTACCATATTTCATTAATGAAAAAATAATTTCTTGCAATGAAATATGGTAGAAATCAAATTTGTTATATAAAGTTTTAACTACACGAGTGTATGTATAGTGGGGTATTCACTATCGTTCGGCAATGAGATTTCATGGAAATCGATATATGAAAAATTAAATTATTTTTATAATAACTTAAGATATATTGTATTGGGTAAATTTTATTTTATTTTAAAAATAAATTAATATTTTTGGATTTTTGGATAATTGAATAACTTAAGATATTGTATTTTTGGATGATTTATTAGAAAGAAATAGGGCAGAAATCAAAGTTGTTATATAAAGTTTCAATTACAATGTACTGTGTATGTATAGCGGGGTATTCAATGTCGTTCGACAATGAGATTCCATGAAAATTGATATATAAAAATTAAATTATTTTTTAAAAAATAATAAAATTTCCCAATATAATATCTTAAGTTATTATATTTAATTTTAATATATCGATTTTCATGGAATTTCATTGCCGAACAACTTTGAATATCCCACTATATATACACAGTCGTGCAGTACACTGTAATTAAAACATTATATAACAACTTTGATTTCTACCCTGTTTCATTGCAAGAAATCATTTTCTTCATTAATGAAATGTGGTAAAATCATCCAAAACATTCATATAAATAACATGTTATCATTTTTTATTATTTTATTTTTCCATGTCAACAAATTAGATGTGTTACTTGTTAGAAATGGGCTAAAAATGCTATATGAAAAATAATTAGGAGTATAATGACTTAGATGAACCATATTTTAGTTCATGGTGCTGGATGAATAATCAGTGTTAGTACATGGATCTATTTGACCCTTTTGCCAAAACTATTTAATAGTAAAAATACCCTGACATCCTTTAGCTTGTTTAATCACCGTGATGATTGATGAACACTTTCTAGAAGCGATTGGCTTGATCCTTTTGGCTAGACAAATTCTTAGCAGCCTCACTTGTAACAAAGTTGTTGCAGAGGAATAATTTATACCATATAACATGGAAATGACTAGCCACAATATCCATTTGGTTAATTTCCCATTTCAATGCAAAGTTAATGTACTATAATAATGCCTAACCATTAATCAATAAGTTACATGAACTTTGAGATTCAAATGGATATATATATATATATATATATATATATATATATATATATATATATATATATATAGAGAGAGAGAGAGAGAGAGAGAGGATTGCGTTCAAATGAGAACGGTGCGTCCAAGAGAGAACTGAGAACGAATCGCAGCGCGTCACGTGTCCAGATGTAGTTGCACCTAAGGTTATAACTAGGTGCACTTAGGTACATGGATATTAACAAGGTAAATTACTTGCACTCGTAAGTGAAAATAGGCGCACAAGTGCATGAAAAATGTATTACATGTGCAAGTAAAATGTACACTGAGCATCAATACTAATTGCACCTAACGTTATAACTTATAACTAGTTGCACCTAACGGTATAATTAGTTGCATCTAAATGTACGAATATTAATAAGGTAAATTACTTGCACTTTTAAGTGAAAATAGGTACACTTGTAAGTAATTTTACTTGCACTTTTTACTTTCAAATGTGCACCAACCACTTGCAATTATAACACATTTACTTGCACCAAAGTTCGAGTTGTTTATGAAAATGCCACCGTGCCTTTTTTTTTTTTTTAAATTACATATGATTCATTGATCTGGACACGTGGACAGCTGTGAATCGTTCTTATTTCTCTTTTGGGCATCCGTTCTCATTAGAGCGCACCCTATATATAATAATAATAATAATTATTATTATTTGATTTCAAAATAATAATAATAATAATTATTATTATAATAATAAAATAATAATATTATTATTATTATTTTATTATTATTATTATTTTGAAATCAAACCAACAATAAGATCTTAAAAACCAAGAGAAAGAATAAAATAAAAAAAGTTTAGTTTTAACAGGACACTAGATCATCATTCCGGATATGAGATAATAGGGAATAAAGAAATTAAAGCACATTTCCTTTTGTAGATATGATTCCTATTTTCAAACAGTAATAATTGGAAAATGATACTTCCACTCTCACTTAGTTTGATGAAGTAATATAAAAGAAAAAAATAAAATAAAACAAAACATTGTAATAAATTTTAAAAACTTATTCACTACTCCCACAAGCGACTAAGTATTCCAACCACTTACCAGCATGAGCAGCTCAACTGGTAACAGGAGTGAAGTTTGGGAGCAAAGACCAGGCCGGGATCAAGTCTCACCAGCGATAGTGTGGGGCAACCTCTCAAAGTGAAGGGGGCTATTTGTGTGCACTATCATGATTTACATCCTCCCAGATGCTTTGACGGGTTGTCATAAATTGCAATAAATTCAAAAAGAGTAATATCATTAGTGAGGTTTCTGGATTAGTTTTTGTCATAGTCATGTAGGAGAGAAAGGGTAAAAGGAAGAGAGCAAAAAAAAAAAAAAAAAACCCGTTCACGCGCTCAACTGCATGCACCTGAAGCGCACTTGCGACGACTCTCTCTTCATTTTTTTTTAGGTTACAATTGGGCCCATTAACCTTATTTGCAACCAAAAAAAAATCCACTAAAAAATCAATCCACTCATTTGTTAAAAAACTATAGACAAGTTTTTAAGTTTGCAAAAATTAAGGAAAAACTCTTAATGGGATTACTCTAAGGGGGCGTTTGGTTCAGGTAATCTCAGATTACTTAGGTAATGTGAGTCTGGTAATGTTATATTACCTTGTTTGGTTCAAGCTATGAGATTACCTGATAATGTTATATTACCTCAAAACTGATGTGTCGTTAATATTTCAATGTAATGTGATTACCTCCATTTTCTTAGGTAATCTAAGATTAGCTTGAAATATTTCAACTTTACCTTTGTTAACTAACCATTATATAATAATAATAATAATAATAACAATAATAATAATAATAATAATAGTAAATATTATTATTATTATTATTATTATTATGATTATTATGTTAAATTATGAGCCATTGAAAAAAAAAAGAGGCTTACAAATTAACCAAAACATTTTTAAAAGTAAAGTATTTTTAAACCTTTCATTTTCTACAAGGGCATTTATGTAATTGAGATAGTATCACCTAAAATATAACCTCCAACCAAACAAGTTAATATTACATTCATACAACTTTAACCAAACACATAAGGTAATCTTACATTCCATTAATCTCACATTACCTCTCCGGAGGTAATCCTATTACCTAAGGTAATCTAAGATTCTGTGAACCAAACGACCCCTAAGTGATTTTCTAGATGTCTAAATTGGCGACAAATATCATTTACCACCAAAGAATTTAGGCTTCTTATCAATGTCACTATGTCAGAAATTTTGAATTGAATTTTCTAACAATGTTATGTCGTACATACATTGGAGGGAAAATTAAATAAATAAAATTTACATTGCAATACCTTGTGATCTAGTGGCACTCGGTTACACCCCATATCAAAGACGGTGGGTTCGAGTCTCAGTGGAGGTGATATTGACTCTTTGGGCTTAGTAGGTTGAGAAAGTAGTAATGAGCAGATACTGCATTGTAACAGAGTCATCAGTACTTTTTAAAAAAAAAAGAACTTATAGTAATCTTAAAAATAGTATTGTATGAAACATACACATGAGAAAAACAAATATAAAAAATATTTAAGATTATATTTTAAAAGTAGGAAAATGCCTTTGAAACGTGGCTTTACTAAATTTTCATAAATTTGTGAGAAAAAAATATTTCTAAAACCCAAAAACATAAATTGTTAATAGTTTTCATAGTTGGAATCAATGACCACCAAATCACCAATTAAGAAAGTTACGGCCGAGCTAAAAGGGATACGTTCAAAAGAAGCAACTAATCAAATACGAAAATGCCAAGGTGGGATAAGAATTTGTAGAGACTTGGTTTGGTTGAAGAGATTAGCTGAAATAGGAGTGGTTGGGAAAATGGGGATTACAGTTTGGTTAGTTGTACGTCTTAATCTCCTAACATTTACAGAAGATTAAAATAAAAAATAAAATGTTCAAAAGAGTAACTAAGGGGGTGGAATATGATTTTTTTTATTAAAAATTTAATTTTTTTCAACACCAATCCAATTATAAGTACATTGTATAAAATTACAAGTTTGATTTTTACTACATTCATATTTAGAACTACAAAGAAATATATATTTTTATAAGTAGAGTTTGGCTAGCTAAAGAAAAAAAGACGTATATGTAGTCAATAAAAGTTATATAGGTGGAGGTCACATTAACAATAAGCTATTACAATTTGGGTGTTTATATGAAACTGTTATTATTATTTTTTTAATCGATAATGAAATTGAACTTTATCTATATAACTTATTAAGTGTTTATTTGTTTCTTTCTTTATCTTTTTTCTTTAAAAAAAAAAGGGTGTACAAAAGTAATTAATGTGTAAAGTATTAATTAAGGATATCTTGATTTGGCACCCAATGCTCAATAGTTATATTGTGGACGAAAGTGAATGCTGCCACTGATATATCCCTATTTTTATCTCTTTAAATGATACCCACCCATATCAATATGTAAATTATTTTTTAAAATAAATCTATAGGTACATATATAAAATTATTACATTAGTATAATGTTTATGTACATTAAGCTTTGATTTTATGAATATGTAGAATGAATATTATGAACATATTACATGAACATATTACAAAGTGAATGGACAGAAATAGATATAATGTACCTGTAGTTTAATATTTATGTACACTAAGATTTAGATTTTTGATCATATAAAACAAATATTATGAACATAATACGGAGTAGATGATAAATATTATTAAAAATAATGAGTCTTCAGTGTAATATTTATATTCATTAATCTTTGATTTTCTGATCATATAAAAAAACATTATGAACCTACTTTAGAGTGAATGAAAATATATATGTACATTTAGTTTAATGTTTATGTACATTAAGGTTTAAATTTATGAATATATAGTACAAATATTATAAACATAATATACAAGATGAATGTTATTGAACATAATGCGTATGTACGTATTGTAATGTTTATGTATAGTACATTAAGATTTGTTATGATGAACCTATAAAAGAGCCTTTATGAAGTTATAATAGAGTAATTAAATAGAAATATATATAATGTGCATTTAATTAGTATAATGTTTATTATATACATATGTGTGCGTGTGTATATAGGCTATGGATCATGTGAGAACATTTTCATAGGAGAGAAATAAGAACCAATTTAAGCTTTACATATGTAAAAATTCAACGGATCTGATTATATATATATTTTTAAAAAGACGCGGTGGAAGTTTCATAATTATCATCAGCTCTACTGTGCAAACTTTAACACTTAATATGCAATCTTTAACAACTAAATATGTAAATTTGGTAATTCTATAAAATCAACAAAAAAAATCCAAATTTTAAATCATAACTATAAATGTTAGACCTTAAACAGTAAAAATGGAACCACTGAACTAAATAAAATAAAAGAGTTAATTCCAGCAATGGTCTTCCGACTATGTTGATTTTCCAAAATTAGTCCCTGAGTTTTAATTTGAACAATCTAGGTCCCTTGACTTTCAAATTTTTTCCAATGTTGGTCATTTCGTCAAAGTTTGGTTAAGTTGAGGTCAAATGAAGGGTTAAAATTGTACGTTCACCTGTATAGTGTATTATTTCTCGTATTTCTCATGTCCTATACGCTATTTATATGAATACAATCTCAGTCGAAGAGACTTCGACTGAGATTATATGGCTTCGATTGAGAATTCGACTGAGATTATATTCATATATACAATGTATAGGACATGAGAAATACGAGTAACAATACACTAAACATGTGAACGGACAATTTTACCCCTTCATTTTACCTCAACTTAACCAAAATTTGACGAAAGGACCAACATTGGAAAGAATTTGAAAGTCAAGGGACCTAAATTGTCCAAATTAAAACTCGGGGACTAATTTTGGAAAATCAACATAGTCGGAGGACCATTGCTGGAATTAACTCAAAATAAAAGAACTCAGTTATAAATCTCTAAAATATAAACCCTAATTGCAATGTACTTTCGTATTTTTACAAATGCAAACTTTAAATACTAAATATGCAAAATGTTAACACTAAATGTTTAAAACGTTAATACTAAATATCAAATTTTAGTGGTCACGTTTGCATAGTAAAGTTGGTGGTAATTACGAAATTGCAACCGTATTTTTTTAAAATATGCTCTGGTGTGTTCACATTTTCTAGATGTAAGGTTGTGATTAGTTCTTACTTTTCTCTTATAGACTTGTTCTCATATGATCCAATACACACACACACACACACACACATATCTACTATACTAATAAGAGCCAAAGAGAGTTAGGCCTAAAATGGGTAGAAAAAATGGCGGTCAAATTATTTAATCAAATGGATGGTTCAGATGAATTATTTAATTAAATAGATGGTTAAGATAATTCAGATTAATATTATTAATAGAGATTACCTAATTTAACCTTACTTTTATGATTATCCGTTAAGTTTTCCGTTAAATATTCTCTTTAACGTTAATATTCCGTTAACTTTTAACTTACCCATTAATTTCTATAATAAAGGTCTTAGGTTCGAACCTCATCTCAATCAAATTTGACATAATTAAGTTTCTCACTCTATTTTACTCTTATTAAATTAAATAAATTAGTAGCTACAACAAAAAATGATACATTTGTATTTCTTTAATTTAGAATTATGTGTCTACAACACCTTTTATTTGAAAAAATTATTCATTATCAAAAAATTAAATTAAATAAGAGAAATAATTTCATTAGTTAAACAAAGAGAATTTTATTGATAATTAAAACCTAGGGGATGAAAATCCCCGCTGATCATACAAAAGAGCCAGTTTGACCTTTATAGGTAAAGAAGTACAAGAGTGAAAAAGAGCGGGCGAGCTACTGTTAAGTCCTTCTGAAGCAAGTGCGTCAGCCACCTGGTTGGCCTCCCTATAGATATGTGTCAGGGTTGAACCCCACAAAGAAAGGCAAGAACGGATGTACTGAACTACTTCCATTATTTTCCAAGGAATCTTTACTGTTTGGGAGGATGCAGTGAGAGCAAGAGAGAGAGAATCCACTTCAAGAGAAATAATTTCATTAGTTATATTGTCTTTATTTTCTTTCATGCAAAGATTCTTTACATTCAAATTTATCAATTGATATTCATTACATTGTCCATTATCTTATTTTTACAATATCTTGTAATTAAATATCAAAGTTATAGTACAAAATTGTGACACCCCGAAATTTATTCACCATTTTTGTTACAAAATGATTTTTAGCCAAAAATGTTTCTAACTATTCTTTTTTCAGAAAATTTCAACTCGGCGCAGTCCGAAAGATTTTTCGGTAAACATACTTCCCGAACTCCGTTTTACCTGAAATTTTTATTTTAGAACCCCAACCTATAGTACTTGATATCCTTAAAAAGTTTTGGTCATTTGGATATTTGAGTAAACACAGAAAATTACATTTTTGCCCTTGGCAGTGTGCTGTCCAGAATTTTTCTCTCTGGACTAGTTTTGGAAAAAATTCGAAAACCATACTTATACTACTCCGATCATTATGAAATTTTATATGTAGGTTCTAGACTTGCTTAACTACATATTTGAAGAAAATGGTATCAAAATACCTTACCAAATACTCCCAATAATATTTTTAATCCGGATCCAGTGTTCTGCCAATTTCTTTCTGCCAGCACATGTATTCTTCAATTTGATACCAATTATTTGACTGATATCATCTATGTTTTAATTTTATTTTGTCTCTTCTAGAACCTAGGCAGCCACCCTATTGTACCTAAATTATTTTCTACCGTAACTTTATCTGATTTATCCCCTAATTGGCAAGGGAAGTCTTATTCTTCAAGATTACCATAGCATTGTGACAAGTGTCATTCCTTCTAGCCACATGCTAATATTAAAATAATTTTTGGAGATGATCTAAATAGAAACTTGATCTCCAAGTTTCTTCTTTCTTCCCTTATAAGAAACAATGTAACTTTTTCTCCAAGCTTCCTCATCCTAATCTTATAAGGGAAAATATATAAGCTTGATCATTTTATTTTTCCCCATTGTGACCGAAATATTGGAGAGGAAAGAGAGAGAGAAAACTTCATCTTCTTCCTTGAATTCAAGAGCTTCCATAGCCAATTTCTTTATCAAGATCATCATCTATTCGGTAAAATTCCATTTTGTTAGGAATATAGCGGAATAATGCGGAAGCGAATAATCGAAAATTGAGAATTATAGAAGTTGAACAATATAAATAAGGAAAATATATAATGACAAATGAATTAAATAATAAAATGGGAAAAGTATAATATATATATAAGAACTCTCAAATGAGAATTATAACAAAATATATATATATGTTCACGTGAGCAAGAATAAGGAATGAATACAATTGAATTGATGGTGCATTACAAAAGAAATAGAGAATGCTATTTATAGTAAGGAAATGAGAGTGTTGTGCGGTAATTGTGTGAAGGAGCTCAACACTCGGTGATCGTGCAAGAAGAGCTACTTTGCTGCATGCGATGTGGAGCTGACGTGGAGCGTAGATTGTGAACAAGACTTATTCTAAATGTTAAATTTGAGCCACAATAATTATTATATTCTAACACATTTTTATTCGGTTAAAAGCCTTGTTTTCTTCCCTAGAACCTAACTATAGGTTAAGATTTCCTAAAATTATGATGATATGTTTTGCCTAGGAATTTTTGGTGAAAGATTTGAGTAGAGGATCAAAATCCTTCTTGCAAAAAGTACTACAACCAAGAGGTAAGAAGTCCCTTAAGTTGGTTTTGTCACTTAAGATTTAATAATTGATAGTTGAAATAGGGATTTATGAGCTTTGTGTTGTGTTAGTAGAATATATAAGGGTATAACTAGGTGGATGGATTTCAAGTATGAGACTTGAATATGAAGTATATCCAAAAATGTTTATAAAAACTTACGTTGAAGAACGTATGCTATTTTGGTACACAGGTTGTCAAAACCTTATTTTTGAAGGAAAATACCACTTTTAGTGAGTGTGTACTTTACGTGAGAAAGATGAGAAAATGGTGTTTGAAAAGCATGCGTGTACTGAGAGTATTTTGAAAATCTTCCATGGGCTAATGAGGTAGCCAATTTCAAGTATTGGACTCAAATGAGAAATATGTCCAAAAAGAAATGATTTAAGAAAGAAAACTGAAGGAAGGAAAATGTTTTCAAAACCTTAGTTTCTAAAGTAAATTTGAGGAGGACCTTGATTGACCCACGGGTGGCTTTAAGTGCCCTTGCCCAGTGGTCGTTATGATATATTGTATGATCATTCATACTGCAGGGCGAAGTCTATTCGTCGTTATGATATATTGTATGATTAGTTCATACTGCAGGGCGAAGTCTATTCGCCGAGTACTGTATAACTCATAGGATGAGGTATTCTTATGGGGGTGTGCACACTTAAAGTATAGTTACTCTAGAAGTCTGGGGAGGTGTCGTTTTAACGGACCTGGCTAGGCCTTAAGAGACATGTTGATTTTGGTTCACTAATCACTTTTTGTGCAAGTCCTCGTTGTTAATTTATTTACAGGAGAAATCTCATCAAATGAGTAGAAGTTACAAAACTCTCTTATACGTGTTTTGAAAACCTTTGTTGAATTTTGGGTGACCATGGATTCTCTTACTTAGCCGTCGTGCTAACTACACTTCAATGTGTTTTTAACAGATGTTGTCTAGTGTGGGCTCTTGTAGCCCGATGAGCGCTGAGAGCTCATCTGAGTTGTGTTTCCAGTGTTGGACTATGATGACTATGTGCAGTTCTTGCTTGATGATGACCCCTACGCTGCTGGTTACGCTCCTGCTCCGCCTGCTCCTCCTGCTCCCCCTGCTCCTCCTGCTCCGCCCTGCTCCTCATGCTCCGCCTTTTCCGAAGTATACTGTCTAGAACAACTCCTTTTTTTGTGTAAATATCTTTTGTAGGGTTAGTATGGCTAACAAGTTGCGAACAACTTAAACTTTCATGTTTTGGACCCAATGGGTCGATCCTTGTATATATAGTAGTAGCTAACCTAGCTACCTTCCTTTCTTCCCGCTGCAATATATACGTAAAGCTTTTGTCAAGTAGAAAGTGTGTGAAACAGTTTTCCTTCTTTAGCCTGTGCATCTAGAGTGGACTCTTTCTAGATTTGATTGGGTTCAGTCTAGGTGTGGCGGTAACCACTCCGGATGTACGGTATAGCCGAGCCGGGGTGTTACAAAAATAATGTTATATATTTATTTACCAAGTATTTTATTAATACTATGAAAAAAAATTAAAAATAATTTGAAGCTAATTATATTAACTACTTTGGGATTGGTTGACAAAGAGAGTACTCAAATAACCCAACAAATTGAAGCGAAATCACTCTATTTTACTCTTATTGAATTAAATAAATTAGTAGTTACACCAAAAAATGATACATATGTATTTCTTTAATACCATAAAAAAATAAAAAAGAATAGTTTGAAACCAATCATATTAACTACTTGGGGGATTTGTTGACAATGAAAGTATTCAAATAACCCATTACCCAGCAAATAGAAGCGAGAAACTACCTTTTAATATCTTTGGAATACATAATATTTTAAATTTTCAAATTTTTATTAATTTATTTAATCTTTTTTCTTAAACTAGGGATTTCTTTATCCACAATAACTCATTCAACAATAATGGTTGAACCAAATGAACCCCAAGCAGAACACCTAAAGGAAAGTCCATAGCTCCCCTATATCATAATCTCATTGCATGACGTTGTCATCTATGCTATCAATAATATCCGAATTGCAAATAACACACTACCAACAAAAAGGAAGAGAACAAATAGTAAAGATGAAGACAATGACAATGACAATGTTACTCAAAAGAGAATTAAGAACACTTAGAAAAATTCAAATTAAAAGCAGTATTTATTTAGACTATCATTTTTAGACCAAATGTTTAGACTATCGATTTTACAAGGTTGCAAACATTTATTTTAGTAATAATTATAATGAATTTTCTATATTATCTTGGATTCATATACTTTGAGTTAGATATTTAAATAAAAAAATTCGACATTCAATTACCCATGTATAAACTTCTCCTATATAATCTTGCATTGATATACTTTCAAGTATTTATTTAAATATAAACATTGGGCATTAATCCATTCGCGCAATGCGCGCATAAAACTAGTATATATATATAGGGTCCGATTTAGGTGAGAATCAATGCTTGAGTGTGAACCTGTGGACTACTATGCACCATTGAGATGTGAGATTGGACAGTCGAGATATGAGGAGTGGTACAATTAGTAAATCCCGTGCATTTGTGTAGTGGTGTAGTGATGTGGTGCAGTGGTGCAATGATGTATATTTACCAAGTCAAAATCATTATAAACCACAAGATTGAGAAAGATCAACATTGCAAAATGGTACACAGGTTTACATGTTAACAGGGGTTCTCATTTGAACCAAATTCTATACATATACAGACTCTATGTGCATAAATTTCAAGTTTAAGGTGCATCAGTTTCCAACTTAAGGTGCATGAATTTAACTCTTAAGGTGCACAACTTTGATTCATTAGGAATATCGACTTCCATACTCTGGGTACAAAAATTTAAAGCTTAAGATTCATATTTTCTAGCTTAAGGTGCATAAGTTCGAAACTTAAGGTACATCAGTTTGAAACTTAAGGTACATCAGTTCAGTACTTAAGGTGCATAATTTCTACACTTAAGTGCATCAGTTCGAGACTTAAGGTGCATCAGTTCAGAGTTTAAGGTACATCAGTTCGACACATTTAAATCATTTGCATCCATGTGGCAAGGAAGCACATTTTGTTTTTTAATTTTTTTTTATTTTGATGAGCCGTTGATCTAATCTTGATCAACGGCTCATATCTAATCATTTCCCCTATATATATATATATATATATATATATATATATATATATATATATATATATATAGTAGAGTTTAGGTGTGGCCGTTCCTTCCCGTGCGGTCGGTGCGGTTTACACCACTCAATGTTAAGAAATGCACACACACAAATATATATATATATATATATATATATATATATATATATATATATATATATATAATTCAAATGTGCATGATGGCATGTCATGTTGTAGTCAGATTACTCAGATATAGCTTTAAACTTTTGTACCGCATGATGCAAGCGACAACATGATATAGAGTTCCAGGTTTTTGTTGATTTCATAAGATTGAGTACTCATGATGTCGACTATGTAGACCAAATGGAAAGCTTTGGGGCTGAAAACCTAATTTATTTGTTTGTTTTTGTGTATGTGGTGTACGCTACCAATTGCCTTAATTAGCTTCCATCACCATAATCCATATGCTCCGATCCGTACCCCAATTTTGAATTATTAAATTAAACCGTCTAATACTCTACGAACTTGTTATCTTGTTTGATTGCATTAATGGATGTGAGTACAAAACACTCACGTATGCCACCTTTTTAAGGATCCAATGTTAGCTGCTAGCTTGGGTAACTAGCTTTGATGCAATCAATTCATAGGATGAGTATTTTCGTGCGGTGTGTGGTTACGCTTTGAAATGCGTGATGCATGTCAATTTAGATAACATAACATTTTCCAGGATGTAAATTATGAGATCTCAACTGAACACAAAAATTTGACATTTTTTTATTGCGCACAAAGAGTTTCCTTTACTTTGTGAGGTTGCCCTCACACTTCCACTGGTGAGACTCGATCCCTGATCTTTCCTCCCAAACTTCACCAATGTGACTAGTTGAGCTGTCCATACGGGTAATTATAATATTTCAATATTATTAGATAACTTAATATTGAACGCATTAATGGTCTAGGAACTATATGATATGAAATATTATAATTGTGTTATAGAAATGTAATGAAGTAAAGAGATGATATTATTGGTTATTTAAACAAGTAAATTACAATTCTAACGTTCCAAAGGCTTTGCTTAGGTCCCAAAAGTGTACAAGGCTTTAGAAGTCACATCCCTCTCAATCTAGAGAAGTACAATATTTATAGAGTTGGAGTATGGAACATATTCCATAAATATGCTAACAAAACTAATTAATGTGGTGGATGTTCATGGGTTCTAAGATTGATCATGACACGTGCCGAGCAAAGATGTGACTTTCAAGTCAATGTAGCTAATGCAACATTTGCATAACCGAAAATCGCCTCGAGAGGTCAACTTTCCAATATGGGAATTTGAGAAGGCATCAAAACAGGTTGTACAAGCCTGAAGGGAATTCGGACTATATGGAGGTTATAAGGAAGGAAAATGGATACATCCAAAAAGGTACATTATTTCAAATCTCCCTCCTTATGTTGAGGGAAACTATTCAAAGAACAAGGAGTGGATACACAGGATGAATCAAAAGCTAAAAGATCAAGAAAGGTGAGATAATGAAGCATCAGATGCCAAGAAGTTCAGAGAAGTCCAAAGGAAGAAAGATGAGCAAGAAACATTACAAAGGGTGGATAGGAGGACTCAAGGAACGAAGATGGATGCATACCAGCATCTTAGTAAAATCTTTTTCAATATTATCAAGGAAGAAAATGTTGCTCTGAGGGATGGAAGGAAGACAAGTGAATGCATCACATGGTTGAAGATGGGTGTGCTTGAAGGAGAATATATGTTTGAAGCCTTTGGAAACTGTTTGAACTTCAACATATTAGAAACTTTCCAAAGGTTATATAGGAAAAAATAGCAAAAAATGACATTGTAAGCGGTTATTTTGTAGTCCAAATATATGTGGGATCCACTTCCTATTTGGCCAGATCAAAGTGGATTCTGGTTCTTCGTAGTGAGATGAAGATATCGATATATTATACGCTCAAAACAGATAATGGGTGAATGAGAAATTGATTCTCAAAGTAGATCCTTTTGATTGAGTTGTAAGATAGATGTGGAAAGGCTTGTAAAAAGCACTTGTCCCGGATGCATTGTTTAGTATGTAGGGTGGATGGAAAGAAAGGTAAGGAATAAAGATTCCCCGGATGTCGTATCTCAAGGATGGAAAATTTGAATGCGTTGGGGTGTTTATGCAAGTTAAAGGATGGACTAGAGCTTTTCACATCCAAGATTCAAAGAGCGCAATCATCGTTGAGTGAATATTTCAAAAGTAAAGAGTGCAAGAGAGGAAAACAAGTAAGCAAGTAAATCAAATGGATGGGAGAGAACGTGGTATGGATTGACCTTCCATTACAATATGCTTATAGTGTCTTAGCTACGAATTGCGTAGTTGTGATTATTGGATTCCAAGTGAGGCTTCTACCATTGCCATAGCCATTTTAGGTCTTTATGGCCTATCATAGGGTAATAAAGCACCCGAGTGTCAATGTTACACTTATGAGTCATTTTATCAAACACCTTATCTATACCTCATTCCTGACTATGTCCTCTTGAATCTAAGACGGGAAATGCAAGTAGAATGGAGGCTTTATCACACTAGCAATATCTTTTCCAGCATGATAGATCCTAGACTATCTAAGGAATTGGACCCTAAATCTAAAGATACAAAGTAATCTTTCCACTTCTAACATGAAATCATTCAATAGTCACAAACACAATTCCAATTCATCAATTCGTAATCACACTAGCACATTACAATTTCATGTTAATCTAATACCTTAGGATTTTAGCCACTCATGATTCCAAATTGAAAACACATATATCAAAGTGAAGCAAGGCATTGAGTTGAGAATGAAATTGAAATGTAAAAGATGAAGAGATTACCAAACTTCAATTCAAATATAGAATCCAATCAACATGTGAAGAGAAATTTATTCAAGATCAAAGTAGTGTTGTCAAGACTCTTCAAACCTAGAACACTTTTTCTCTCTAGAAATTGAGAGTGTTTTGAGTGGAAAAATATCTAAAAGTGAAAAAAAAAATGAGTTGAACTCCCTAAAAGTCAAGCACTTGGCGCCTTAAATACGATTGCACCCGCTGCCACGATCGTGGCATGGCTCACTTGACGCACCTAGGTGCTCGACCACGATCGTGGTCAGAGCTGTTGCTTCCTCCTTGAAATGGGATGTAAGTGATTTGGTCTCTTTCTCTTATAGGTCCATAGGTAGTTTTGCCACATTGGTTCACTTATGGTCTCCCTTGAGTGCATCGTCCTTGGCTTCATCCATTTCCTTGTTTAGTATGTAGGGTGGATGGAAAGAAAGGTAGGGAATTGAATAAAGATTCCTCGAATGTCGTATCTCAAGGATTGGAAATTTGAAAGAGTTGGAGTGCTTAGGTGACTTAAAGGATTGTTACAACTATGAGTCATTTTATCAAACACCTTGTCTATACCTCATTCTTGACTATGTCTTCTAGAATCAAAGACGGGAAATGCAAGTGAAATGGGGGCTTTATCACACCTGCAATATCTTGTCAAGCATGATATAACGAATTGGTCCCTTATTCCAAAGATACAAACTAATCTTTTCACTTCCAACATGAAATCTTTCAGTAGTCGCAAACACAATTCCAATTCATAAATTCATAATCACACTAGCACATTACAATGAAATGTCAATCCAATCCCTTAGGATTTTAGCCCCTTATGATTCCAATTTGAAAACACATCAAAATGAAGAAAGCCATTGAGATGAGAATGAAATTGAAATGTAAAAGATGAAGAGATGACCAAACTTCAATTCAAATTTAGAATCCAATCAACATGTGAAGAGAAATTGATTCAAGATCAAATTAGTGTTGTTAAGACTCTTGAAACCTAGAACACATTCTCTCTCTAGAAATTGAGAGTGTTTTGAGTGGAAAAATATCTAAAAGTGAAAAAATGAGTTGAACTCCCCAAATGTCAACCACTTGGCGCCATAAATATGATCGTGTCTCCTATTAGGATCACTGTCACGATCGTGGCAGGCTCACTAATTGCGTCCAGGTGCCTAGCCACAATCGTGGCAGACTCACTAATTGCGTCCAGGTGCCTAGCCACGATCGTGGTCGGGGTCGTGATTGGAGCTAAACTTATGCCACAACCCTCGTCACGATCCTAGCGGGTTCTCTTCTGTCCTTCGCTGCTCCACTTTTCCAATCTTGCTCCGAATCGAGCGCATATTCTACCCTTTTGACAAAAAATCTTTCAAAACACTAAAGTGCATATATTATGGGTTATTGCAATAGAACAATGGCATTTCATAAAATTTTCCTCTCAAATCAAGCACAAAGGATTCTAGTTATACATAGAACAACCCCATTCAAAGAATATCTAAGGAAATGGAGACCCCTCATTTTGTTACAATTAAAGCTCAAAGGGAACTCTCCTCTCAACACATTTATCAATCATGCAATTCCAAGGTTTTGATTCACCTCCTATTTTGCCAAGGCCTTCAAGCTGATACAACTTGTGGGAACGATTTGCAAAAGCCAACCAAACAATCCAACCGGCCCCAAAGACCCAACATGTAAAGTAAGTGAAGGTAAGACATAGACCACTCCTCGCAATTAGTTTAGCTGGCCCTCTTTTATTCTCAACCCCTTAGGATAACGTCGTCGAGTGACTCGACTTGACATAGACCTCCACGCTAGTGCAATGGGTACTCAAATCCAAGTGGGGTGGCTTAACTCATTTCTTTTCTTCTCGTCTCCTATGATAATGTCATTGGGACAATCGACTTCAAGTAGAGCTCTACGCTTTTTTGAAGACGGTGCAATGGTTGCGTCAAATCCTAGCATGACGGCTTCCTTCGTATCTTTCCTCTCAAACAACGATGTCCATTTTTTTTAATCTCTTTTCTCTTTTTTTTTTTCTCTTTTTAACTATTTCTTTTTTTCTTTTTTGACTTTGACTAAAGAATAAAGCAAGTATAACTGAAGTTTAATGTTTATGTATTTCCCTTGCTTTCAAAGGGCATCCCTATTAGTAGGGATGACCACGGTCCGAATTCGAATTGAACCGTACACTGTTAGAACCAAACCAGAATCCATAAGGTTCCGGTTTTCCATGATATTTGGAACTGGAACCGCCGGTTCCGATTTGGAACTAGACGGTTCCGGTTTAGGAAGGAGTTGAATGGGTTGAGAGGAAAACGAGATGTGGTCTCATTGGATAGGGTGAGATGGTTGTGGTAAGTTGCGAATTCTGCTGGATCAAGAGAATGTGTTCTGGCGGCAGCAGGCGAAACAACATTGGTTGAGGGGTGCAGACTCTAATACCAAGTATTATCACAAGTATGCCTCTGCGAGAAGGCGGAAGAATAGGATTGTTAAATATAATGATGGGGGAGGCCTGTGGGTTAAGGGTGTAGAGTTGAATTCTGTCATTGTTGATTATTACATGAGTATATTTCAAAGTAATGGCAGTCAGATAGGTGATTATCTAGCTTTTGTTCAACCGAAGGTCAGTCACGAGCAGAATGTTGAGTTATGCAGACCATTTACGGCCCAGGAGGTTAAGGATGCGTTGTTTTCAATGGGTCCGGATAAGTCCCCCGGTCCAGATGGTATGAATCCTGGCTTCTTTCAAGCTTTTTGGGATGTGGTGGTGGGGGGGGGGGATGTGACTGAGTTTGTCTTAGGTTGTTTGAACTCTGGAACTTTTTCGGACCATCTAAATGACACTAATGTTGTTTTGATTCCTAAGAAACAGGCCCCTGAGACTGTAGCTGATTTAAGACCTATTGCTCTTTGCAATGTGGTCTATAAAATTATAGCTAAAATGATTGCTAATAGGATGAAGTCATTATTGGGCCATATTGTATCTGAGTCACAAAGTGTGTTTATCCCTGGGCGGTTGATCACTGATAATATACTTGTGGCTGCAGAGGTGGGCCACTACCTCAGGCGGAAGCAGTGTGGTAAGGAGGGGTGGGCTGCGTTGAAGCTGGACATGGCTAAAGCCTACGATAGGATGGAGTGGACCTTTCTCGAAGGTATGCTGTTGAGATTAGGGTTTGCTCACGAGTGGGTTAGGCCAATAATGTTATATGTCACCATTGTGAGGTATACTATTATGGTTAATGTGCTAGCTGGGGGTGAAGTAATCCCTACTAGGGGCTTGAGGCAGGATGACCCTCTCTCACCTTATTTGTTTATCATTTGTGCAGAGGCCCTTTCTTTGCTTCTGCATAGTTCACTAGAACGGGGCCTATTCATGGGTGTAGGGTGGCTAGGGGAGCACCAGCAATCTCTCATCTGTTCTTTGTAGATGATAGTTTGCTTTTCTTCAAAGCTAATGACCGGGAGGCCTAGGAGGTTGGGCACTGTTTACAGACCTATGAGGAGGTGTCCGGCCAGGCTATTAATTATCATAAGTCAAGTATTACTTTCAGCAAGAATACTGTTGGGGGTGATAGGTTTGTTGTGTCTACCTTTTTAAAAGTTTTAGAATCCCCAGACTTTGGGAAATATCTAGGCTTGCCTTCTGTGATTGGTCGTAATAAGGGAAGGGTTTTCTCATATGTGGAGAATAAATTAAGACAAAGGGTGGGGGCTTGGAACAAGAAGTTCCTAACTCGTGCTGAGAAGGAGGTGTTGCTTAAGTCTGTAGCCCAAGCAATGCCCACGTTTACTATGAGTGTTTTTTGCTCCCGGTCTTTTTGTGTGATAAGCTAGAGAGGTGTATGAATAGGTTTTGGTGGCGGGGTGGAGGTGGTGATAAGGGAATTCACTGGATGTCTTGGGATAAGTTGTGTGTGCTTAAGGCCAAGGAAGGACTGGGCTTTAAGCAGATTCATCTGTTTAACGTGGCTCTACTGGGTAAGCAGGGCTGGAGGTTGCTCACTAATCCTAACTCTTTGGTAGCCCGGGTTTTTCACGCTAGGTATTATCTTAAGTCTTCTTTTCTGGAGGCGAATGTTGGCCATAATCCTAGTTATTGCTGGAGGAGTATACTTGCCTCCCAGGCATTGTTGAAATCTGGTTTGGTAGGAAATGGTGTTGCTACTTCGGTTTGGACTGCCCCATGGTTGTTAGATTCTGTCAATCCTTATCTCACTACCGTAATGCCCTTTCAACTGAGCCACGCTACAATGTCTAACTTAATGTCTGATGGAGGACAGGCCTGGGATTTGGAGGTGGTACATGACCTTTTTAATGATAGAGATGCTCGGTTGATTCTGGCGACGCCTATTTGTCAGGATTTTGAAGATAGCTGGTACTGGAATGGTGATTTGAGGGGTAATTATTCTGTTAAGCTAGGTTATAGATTGCTTACTGTGATGGAGGATGGTCCTGTTGCACCCTTCACTAGGTGGAATGCCCTATGGGGTCTTAAAATCCCACCGAAATGGCATAATTTGCTATGGAGAGCAGTGAGAGATGTTTTGCCTACCAAATTAAACTTGATTTATAGGCATGTTATGTTATCTCCTGAATGTCCGGTTTGCGGTGTGGAAATTGAAACGGTTTTGCATGTATTTTTGTAATATCATATGGCGAAGGATGTATGGTGTAAATCTGGTTTGGCTGTCGGCAACACATACCAAGGCTGCTTTGCGGGCTGGTTGAATGGAATTTTCATGCGATTTACGAAGGATTAACTTTGTATGGTTGCGGCGGTCTTGATGGCTTTGTGGCATGCGCGTAATGTGGCACTCTGGGATGGTTTTGTCACTAGGCCAGATGGCATTTGGAGGGGTGTCGTGGCAGCTTTGCAGCAGTGGCAATTATCAGATGATACTGAGGGTACTGGTGGCGTGTCTCATGCAGTTAGTGCACCTCATGCAATTGACAATGGTATGATGATTTGCCGTGTGGATGCTGGCATGTAGTTGGCGGCCGGGAGAGTCACGTATGGAGCTTATCTTGTTACTGCTCAAGGAGGATTCGTGGCTGCTGTGAATGGTCCGTTGGACTGTGTTCTCGATCCCCCGTTGGCCGAAGCAATGGCATGTAAGGAGGCGTTGAAGTGGATTAAATCGCGGGGCATCATTGAGATCTCTGTCCAGTCTGATTGCCTTAATTTGATTCAAGTTTTGGTAGGGAGCTCGGAAGTTCGGTCGTATTTTGGCTCTGTTATTCATGATTGTAGAGCTATTAGTAGGTTGTTTTCTACTTGTGTTTTTCAGTTCATTCCTAGATCAGCGAATCAAGCTGTTCATGCTTTAGCTAAAGCAGTTGGTTCTAACTCCGGTCATTTGTCTTGGGAGGATGTTCCTCCTCCTTTTATTCTTGATCTACTTTATTCTACTAGCTTGGTTGGCCTTCAAAAAAGAAATAACATATTATATATATTATATTATATATACTAAATAACATATATTATATTATAATATATATATTATATTAATATAATATGTTCAAGAAGTGCATCAACTCAAATTGAGGTGACGCAGGTGCATCACCTCAATTTGTGCTGATGCGCAAAAAAAAAATCAGTTCGGTTAGAACCGCCGGTTCTGGAACCGGACTGGAACCACCCAAGTAAGGTTCCGGTTCCGGTTTCGGCTATTTTGGAACCGCGAACCGGCGATTCCGAACCGGAACCGAACCTTGGACACCCCTACCTATTAGTGGTTCTTGGTGTGATTTTTGAGGAAGCATGGCTGATGTAGAGGAGAGAGGGTGAGCAGAGAGAGTATTTTTACTTTGCATGAGACGAAAAAAACGTGTAAGAACGTGCTTGGAGCCCACTACTGCCACGCTAGGGCGCTTCAGAGTGGCCGCCATAGTGCGACCACTTTGACATTTTACCGTTACTGTCCTCTTTTTTTTTTCTTTTTTGGTTAGGGGGTTTTTGGTTGGATGAAAAACATCTTCCATCAAAAGTGAAGTTCTTGAAAGTTGAGGAAAATAAATTCTGAAAAAAAAATGGTGGTATTTTGTTTTCCGCATAACTTGGAAAGAAAATATAACATGGATTGACTATTATACCATCATAAAAATTTCTTAATTACAGAGCTATATAATAATATAATTTATTATCATTATTATTGTTAAGGGCATATTTGTCTTTATATTCATAATTTATTACCATTCCAAATCTAACCAAACAATAGAATTCATATTCCTAGAATCATAGTAATTTATTTTCCACCAACCAAACAATAGAATCCATTTCTTGGAATTTATTTTTCATGAAATTTCAATTCCATTCTGTTCAAATATTTTACAGCGAACCGAAAGGTTGTTACAGTTCATTTATCTTAGTTAAATTAAGAGTATCAAACTCAAAATTATGCGCTCAAAATCAATCAAAAATCAATTTGATTAAGTTAATTTTTAAAATCAACCATAATAAATTAGTATAGGTTTTGGCATCATAAAAAATGATGAAATTGTTCGGAACATATACTTTTAGATTTTGATTATAGCAAATAATTTAGGAAATTTAGGTCCCCAAATTTTATTTTTATTGACTTAAGAAATATCTTCAATGTAATATCCTAACGAATTGTACTTATCGGAAAGTACTTTTTTTTAACAAAAAAACGAGATTTATTAATAAGAAAAAAAAATAAATGTCTTACATATGATGCCCCAAAAGTGACCATAAATCAAACAAGGCCTAAAGAATAGGCACATACTAGACTAAAGAATAAATAAATTAAAGAATTGACCAAAGCACAAAAATTTAGCGCAAGCCTAAAGAATGTAAACTAATAAAATAAAATGTTCAAGCTAACCAAAGACCCAAACCTAAATAAAGAAATATTTAAAAGAATAAATGCAGATGCCAGAGCTTGTGATCAGCCCAAGTCTTCCAGTCAGAACTCAAAATTTCGACAGCATAATAGTAGAACATGGGCATATCAACCCTGCTAGGAACAACCAAACTGATCATAATGCATGAGGCAGACAAGCTGCCAAAAATAAATTAAGGGACACAAGCTCCCAGTGAGTAGCAAAGGAAAAACTAACATGAATGAGATGGCACGTAGGCCGAAAATAAGGATATAGCACATAGGTAAAGACAAAGATGTGCACATGAAATGACACGCATGCCTCATCAAAATCATTATCGAAAAGTAATTCAATCTGAAGAGTAAACCTTAGGAAGGTCAAGTATCAAGAAAGTATAATGAATAGTTACAACAGAAGAGTTCAAGACCGGAACGTTGAAGACCGATGAAGAGCTAAAGATATGAAATCGCCACCAAACCTTAACTAAAAAAAAGTTAGGATCTAGAGGTAAAACTAATTGGATAGTTAATAGATGTTGCAAAGTAGTAGGATTGACTATTCTAAAAGTCAAGTCCAAAAGATTGATGCCAAGAGTGAATTTCTGAAAAGTAAAAGGATTACTTTATAGAAGACCATCAAAATGTTCACTGGCAGATCAATGAATTACCTCAATCGAATAATTATCAAGGAGACACAAATTCAAAGTTTTTCCAAAATTCGTCAAGCGTAGAGAAGAGTTAATCATATCGGGAGACTAAGAAACTCTGAGGGGAGTTGGGTCTATGAGAAGGAGGAGGTGAACAAAGTACTGCTACACTATTATCAACATCTATTCAACTCAACCCCAAGTAATGTGGCACTAGTTCTCAATTGTATTAAACATTATAATGATCCGCCAAAATAAAATGCTTATTAGAAATGTGGATAGAGATGAAGTTCGAATGACTCTCTTCAGTACGCATCCAAATAAATCCCTTTGACCTGATGGAATGAGTCCTGTTTTTACCAATTTTAATAGGATCTATTGGGGTTGATTTAGTCCAGTTTTGCTGTCAGTTTATCATTGGAGTAGACATGCCTAAAGGAGTGAATCGCACTCAGTTAGTTCTCATCCCTAAGAAATTCATACTTGAGTTCGTGACTAATCTCAGACACATTGCTCTTTGCAATGTCCTCTACAAGATTTTGTCTAAGATTCTTGCTAATCATCTTGAACCTCTGTTAAGAAGGCTCATCCTGAAACTCAAAGCACCTTTATTCGAGGTTGTCTTATCGGTGGTCTAGGCGGCTAGCTGTTATGACGCTCTCAAGCTTGATATGAGTAAAACTTATGAATTATGATCAATGTTGCAAATATATCGTCTAGGCACCGATTACTCACCGTTTAAGCACTAGGCGTTGGACCGCCGCCTAGTGTATCACCATAATCGGTGGTCTAGGCGGCTGGCCAGCTAGGCGACCAACTAGACCTCTTAAGTTCCGCCTAGGCCTCCTAGGCACCGACTAGGTTGCCTAGTCGGGCCGATTAGCTATTGTTCACATCCTTTTAATTTGGACAAAAATCATTTTAGATGGACATAAAACTTACTCATTGAAGCATTGGTTCTTGTCCACACCTTATAGCAATCTAACCAATCTTATAGGGAACCTGTGGACCAAAATAATAATAATAATAATAATAATAATAGTAATAATAATAATAATAATAATAATAATAATAATAATAAATGTTATTGTTATTATTATTATTATTATTATTCATACCTTTAGAATCATCACGCCATCATCACGCCATCAGCAACCCATTATTATAATATTATTCCATTATCTCTTTATCAATTCGTATGAATACAAGGCCTAGAAGTAATTTTTTCGAATTTATCTATAAAACTGTACTAGACAAAAATTTCTGGACAGCACATTGCCAAGGACGAAAACAAAATTTTTTGTGTTAAATGGAGAATATTTTCGACCCAAAATTTTTATGTATATCAAGTACTATAAGTGTGGGTTCTCCAACAAAATTTGAAGTAAAAAGGAGTAAAGGAAGTACTTTTACCAAATTTATCTTCCTGACTACGCCAACTAGAAATTGCCGGAAAAGGTACCGGGTAAAGAATATAATTTTGTCAAAAATATATTTTTGTAACAAGAAATTTTTAATAAAATTTCTAAGTGTTACACTCTACCCCTGTTAAGAGAAGGCTTCGTCCTCGAAGCTACACCAGTTCTCACTTAAACATTTTTTCCTCAAACCAAAATTCAAACCAAATATCCACTAAGGGTTTCTTACTACTTCCATTCTAATCCAAGGCACTTTATCTCATAACCTAAGCTTTACTATATCCCAAAGGTTCGTACCACTTTGTTCTTATAACAGAGCTTAACTAATTATATTGCCCAAAGCAAAGATCACTTAACCTTAGCCTGATACCAACTTGTAACACCCTCATTTCTATTTTGGTTAGTTAATGCTTCCATAATAATATTACTGAATTTTAAATTGAGGAAAAAAATTGTCTTGGAAATGGGGGTGTTACAAGTGCTATGGTACCATGTAAACTTTTCCCCTACCTGCATAACATGTCATAGCATAGCTGAGATAGTTTGTGGCCCTTGAATTGGTTCTTCATGTTCAGTACCTTCCTAAGGACTAAGGAAAAAACACTTCTTGGTGCCTTCATTGTTAAAATTCTCCATAATTCCCAGTATCATCACTGCCTCTAATAGTTTCTTTGTCGTCAATAAACACGCTGGCGGCAAATTGCAACAGCTCATCCTAAAGAAAGTTGATTATGATCAGAAGAAGTTTGAGTGTCATGACAAGAAATCTTAATGATGTCACATTATTCATATGCAACAATTGGAGACCAGAATTCCTCGTTGCACTCAGCCTCGATAGTGATAGAGAATAAGGTTCCTTTGTTCAATTTGTTTCTCAAAATTTGCCTAGAATATCTGTTCAACATTAGATGTGATTTAATTTAATTGTGTATTCCATTGTCCATGATGCAAAACCTTAGGGAGAAACTAGGACATAATTTCTCACAAAATCTATACGGTAGGGGTTTGCAATCCGTACAGTGGCAGCTAGTGTGCATACTCTTTTGTAGTGTCTCATAGTGCTATGCATAGAAACTTGGAAATTCATGGTGCTAATGAATTAAATAGGGGCTTAGTTCAAGTTCATGATATTGCCTAGAAGGCGAATATAATGCTAATGATTTCACATCTTATACATGAAGATATATGGTAAATTTCAAATATAGTTCGCCCTAGAAGGCAAATTTATAATGATAAGATAACAACACTAGGACAATTTATATGACTCCTGAATAAAATTGACTTGGTACACACTCAAAAGTCAATTATTTTTTGTCGAAATTAAGGTATATATTTTTGTTCTAGTTTTTATTATAGAAATTATTTCACATGAGTCTTGTTTATCACAGATATTGAGATTTAAAATTATAGTTCTCAATTTTGAATATAGACTTGTCCAGAAGGTAAATCAAAAGAACTAACTTTTCCCTGTCACCCCAAGGATCCATAGACCCTATGTCAATCCCTGAAGGGTTGTTATGATTAACAAATTGTCATAATCTTTCATTTACTAAATTCAAAATTTCAGGATGTTGAATCCGTCTTGGAATATGACTAGTACAATATAATATTGTTTCACAAGTGAAACTCTATAAATAGAAATTTGGAAAGATAGAACTAATAAAAAAAACTCCATCAACCTTTTAGGCTAGTCCTTGTATTCCAGTAGAAGTACCTAACAAGATCATACAAAGTAGGGTGAGTCTCATTGTCTTCTAAACCAAGTCACTAGTCATCTTGTACCCCAGTAGAGATACTTGATAGAATTATACAAATTATTTAAAGGAGTTAATTCCTTTTTTAGTCCTAGACTTATTAGGTGCTTGACAGTAATAGTCCTCCATAATATTTTTTGCCAGATTGTAGCCACGCTTATTGGTCGTTGGACACTTTTAGTCCTCCGTCACATGTGCTGTTAGTTGACCGTGAAGTTGAAGGGCTTTTGAGTCTTTTTGACTGATGTGTTTTTGAGTGGTGGGTTGGTAATTTTCTGAACCTTTATACGAGTAAAAATCCATTTTAAAGAAACATAAACAGAGAGAGAGAAATCCTAATCCCACTCGCCTCAAGATCCTACCGGAGAAGCTCTGAAGCTGTACCTATTTGGAGGTATCAAGTCTTGTACTTTGTATAAATTTGTATTTCTGCATCAAATTTTCTTTTTCTGTATGGGTAACTAAGTTGTTTTTTGGCTTTTCTAAATTTGTGGAAATGATTATGGAGTGTATCAATTTCTGGAATTGTTCATCTGTTTAAGTCTTTATTTAGTATCTGTTGAAATTGTTTATGAAAATTTGAAATCAGAGCGGTGAATTAAAGTAACTGAATTAGCTGAGAAAATACTGGAGATTTGAGTGTATTATCATGGTTCAAGTTTTTCAAGATCCATTTGAGTTTTTGGTCAGATTTGGGGATAATCGTGTGGTGCATTCCGAACTCATCACTTTTAGTTACCCATTCATCCCTGCTAGGGTGCAGCTTATAAAAAGCGGGTGAAGGGACTGGTCGCGGATATGGCTCGGGGAATGGTCGTCGCGGCGGTGGCGGTGTTGGTGGAGGTTCTGTGCATGATTTGGGTTTGGATGGAGAGGTCGCCGGAGGCGGTAGTGGCAGCGGTAATCGCCGGACCAGAAGCGTAGGTGGAGACGATGGAGGTGACCGTGGCAGTAGTGGGGGTAACTACGAACTAATTGAAGGACACGGCGGCAGCGGCGAATGAGTTCCAACTCTGGTGAAGCCACACAATTGCATTGGAAAATATTGTAATGAATTTATCATTCACCTTGATGAATTCTGTACAGAGGGAAACCATTAATGGTGTTTGCAAGGAAGAAAGACAATAAAATGACATAAAGGCCCTTCACTTTCACGGTCAACTAACAGCACATGTGACGGAGGATTAAAAGTGTCCAACGACCAATAACCGTGGCTATAATCTGGCAAAATAAATTATGGAGGACTATAACTGTTCATCGCCTAATAAGTCTAGGACTAAAAAATGAATTAACTCTTATTTAAAGTGTTGATGAATTTTGAGAGACACATCAAAGACTTTTTTTAGTGGGAATACACTCTCTAAGTCGTTGAGTATTTCCTTGCGTGATGGTTTGATGTTATATTTTATAGTGTCAGGTGAATGTAGGTAATGGTGGTAAAACGACGAAAAGTCTCCGAGTGTCGTGTTCACGAGGATGGCAAATTGGAGAGGTCAAATGCTCTACCTTTCATTACCGAGACAATGTAAAATGAAAACAAACAAGAAGGGGCATGGTTAAGTCGATGTAATCTTGGTAAAAAGAGTTTAATCAAAAGGGAAGAGAATGGATGGAGCTAGGATATATCGAAGCTTGCACTATTTGGCTAAGGGGAGGCTTGAATTACCAATTGGTAATACTAAAGGGACTCGGTATACAATCCCGAGTGGCGCACACTCGAGCTCCCAATCCTCATTTGATTGGGAAATTTTATCGAACACCTTGCCTACGAATCCCCTCCGGACCTCATCCTTCCGGATTGAGGGCGGGGGATGTGGGCGTCGAGCTTCCACGCAATTACGATATCTCGCCAAATGCGTGGCCTTAGACTCTTGAAGGGATCAGGGCCCTCGATCTAACAAGATCAACATAAACATGTACACAATTTCAGCAAGATCAAAAGGGAAATCAAGTCTCATTTGGACATTCTCAAATCATAAATGCAAAGCTCCTAAATCCTAGCCTTATACTAGGATCTAGCCACACAAGGGCATAACAATCATCATTTCAAAATCAAAATAAAATTCCATCAACAAGACAAAAGGGAATGTAAATTGATTCAAGAGAAGATTGAATTCAACAAGTGAAATGGAAAATCAATTTCAAGAAAAGTAAAGGAAATATACCAATGGGAGCAAGCAAACAACAATCAATCCTTCAATCTCCTTCCAATTTTCCTCTCTCCTCTTTAATTTCTAACCTAAACTCCTAATCTAATAATTGGAATGTGAAATTATGAGGTCTCCCCCTTTACAAGCTGAAAATATCCCTATGTAAACAATTTCCGCGCATAGGCTTAAAATGATATGTCCATGTTGCCTCCATGCATGGAGTCACGCGTGGAAGGCTACTGGAACACGTCCATGCCAACTCCACGTGTGGAGTTGGCGTGGGCAGGGAAATTTTCCTATCCTCATCTCCTTTGTTGGCTCGGGTTGGTCTTTGCGTATGCCAAGGCCGGTTTCGTTCCCCTTCCATCGCATGTATCAATCCTCGGTTCTTCCGTGCTCTTGTCCTGTCAAAACCTCTCAAAAATATGCTACCAATAGTAATTTTGCAATCGTTAGCACATCAAAGCATAACCACCACACATTGGTTCATTTAAAGGCATTTATTTGGCATTAACTACCTTTAATTGGTCCAAAAGGGAATGTACTTCTGGCATCTATCAAGTGATAATGTGCTTGGTCATTAATGTTTTTCTAATAAGGTCTGGATGACCTCAAATGATGTTAAATCTTTTGGTGACTAATAACTCATGAATAAAGTTTGCAACTTCTATCGTTAGTGTTATGCTACTCTATAAAGAAAGTTGCGTGATTGAAAGTCATAAGTGAATCACATAATCTTAGTTTGCATGAAGTAGAAGGTGTGAATATTTGATGAGGATGACCTCTCATAAGTTAAGAAAATGATTTTTAGAGATCCTGAATGGCCTCACAATCTATACTTCTTTTTGGCATTTAATCTCCCTAAGATTGTTCAGTGCTCTAATAATTTTGTTCAATGTGTATGCTTACCCTATCTAATTTTGTATGTCACTTGTGGTGAATTACATATACATTTGAGTACTCATCGTGTTGTGATAATCTTTAAAATATGATGACTCAATTATTTTAATCTATGGCATGAGCTATTGGGTCACATTGGTCACATATAATGAGTCAGATTTGTACTAATCTTATTGGACATCATATATATGCCAAACAGTAGTTTCCCTTCTTCACGTAAGTATTGGGGACATTCAATTTGATATACTACTATTTATATCAAAATCTGACATGCTGCATATCTTGAATATTCCTCACATATCTAGTATGCGGTGTAAAATTGAACATTTCCCCATCTGCATTTTAGCATTAGTATGCAGTCTATGTTCATATATTACCACCATAGTGTACCTCTAGGGGCTATCAAAATAACTAGATATACATGTTGGTTATAAACCTTCGTCTGTTGCTTAAATACCTAGAGCCCATGACAAGGGATCAATATATAATTGTGTACGCTAACTGCATACTTTATGAAGATCAGTTCACGACATTAGCGAGAGATATGGGCCCAAATTTAATGGAATGCCGAGAAATTTCATGGAATAAAATGATCTTCAATATTTAAATCCACATACTAGTTAGATTGAATTGAAAGTTCAAAAGATAATCAATTTGCAACTTTTGAAACATATTTATTGATCATACTTATCATAAAAGAATAACTAAGTCCCATATATCTTTCCCCAAATTGGACCAAATAAATTTACCGATGCTCCTTGATGTCAAAAGCGTAGGAGATCTATCGGTGTAAAAGATAAGAATGCGCGGAAAACTAAATCTAGTAAAGAAATTTGTCACTCTTGTAAATTTATAGGTGCACCAAATAATCATAATACTAAGGATGTTGAACAACCAGATATGAATATCTTTGGGAAATGACTACAACGAATCTAGTTGACTTAGATATTGTCATGAACATTATGAATATGAGAGAAATTTATGATAAAAATATTATATATAGTTGTCGACAACACAATTACCCATATAATTGCTCATATTATAATCTGGATCTAGAGCTAGGAGCCAGAAGCATCCTCACTGATTAATATGTAAAGGAGCAATTAAGGCATATCTCAGTTCACTAAAAATGTGTATTCTCTATATAATGCGTACACCATTAAATGTTAACCCTGTTGGTTAGAAATGGGCATTTGCACGAATGAGAAGTAATAATGATGTGGTGGTATAAAGCAAGTTTTGTAGCACAAGGTTTAATGAAGAGACCCATAATTAATTTTGATCAAATATACTCTCCCACAATATATGGCATTAAGTTCCGATACATAATCTCATTGGCAGAATAATAAATTTAGATATGCAGCTGATGGACGTCATGACCACATAATTATGGGTCATTAGAGACTAGTAATTTGGAAAAATCCCAAATGGGTTTATAATTCTCGAAATGAGAGAAAATGAAAACCGGGACATGTATATTGTTGAATTACAAAGGCTTATATAACCTGAAGTATTAAGCAATTGACTGAGTGATTTCCTCCTGAAGTAGGAATATGTAAATATAAATGCGTCATTATGTGGTCATTTGGGTGTTGCTAATGGAGTTATTTATTTATTATCTCAGTCAATGTTGATGGTTTGAATGTTATTGAAATGCATAAAGAGCTTAATGATATTAGCTCATCCCTAAAAGCGGAGTTTGAAATGAAAGACTTGGGAACTTAAGTATTGTCTCGACATGAATATCGAGCTTTTCCTTGAAAGAGTTTTATACACTAGTTAGACTACTTGAAAAATGTCTTGACGATGTTTATATGGATGAGTATCACGTACTTATCATACTAAAGGTCATCCAATCTCTTGAAGTAGATAGGAAACTGTTTAGACTCAAAGAGGATAATGAGGATAATTTAAGACCAAAAGTCTATTACATCATTGTCGTTGGTGCATTAATTTGGGGCCAGAAGTTCCTTATTTGCATCAGGCATGATATTGTTTTTGCGATGAAATTGTTAGCAATATTTAGTGCTCCTCCTACAATGAAATATTGGAACAGTGTTTAACACATCCTCTGATATCTTCGAGGTACAAAGATTTTGACATTTATGCAAGAAACCTATATATGGTTTTAATAAGCTACATGGGTACTGGCTAGGCTTGGGCATTTTGGTTCGGTTAAACCAAACCAAATCGAACGGATTCGGTTCAGTTCGATCTTAAACCGAAGTACCGATCAGTACAAGGTTTAGTGAAACCAAACCGAAAATCGATCATCTTTTTAAATAAATATAAATATATATTATATATAATTAATAAATAAATATATATATATATATATATATATATATAGGGCGCGTTCTAATGAGAACGGGTGCCCAGGAAAGAAATACGAACGATCCATAGCCGTCCGCGTGTCCAGATCAACGAATCAGATGTAATTTTTAAAAAACGACGTTGTGGCATTTTTGTAAATATCTCGAACTTTGGTGCAAGTAAATGTGTTATCAGTGCAAGTAGTTGGTGCACATTTGCAAGTTAAAAGTGCAAGTAATTTACCTTGTTAACATTCGTGCACCTAGGTGCAACTAATTATACCATTAGGTGCAACTAGTTATAACGTTAGGTGCACTTAGTATTGATGCTCAATGTACATTTTACTTGCACATGTAATACATTTTACATGCACTTGTGCACCTATTTTCTCTTACAAATGCAAGTGTTGGCACTGAAAATTCAAATAATATTATTGGGCCGTGACGGATAATGGGTTATTAAATTAATTACTTTAATTAATTAAATTGGACTGATATTTATTTAATTGGGTTGATTAAATGGCCCAATAAATAATTGGTTGGTCTAATTAATTAATTTAAAGTAATTGTTGCTGAACTGTTGGCCCAAATTGAAGGAATATATTTAATTGAGTTGGACCAGGCTATTGGATCAATTGGGCTGCTCAAATTGACGGGCTTTGATTTGGTTTGGCCTATCAACAATATATGTGGATCATATAATTCTTGAGAAAGATGTGGATATTATAAATTGGTTCAAAAATATAAAATCATGAACCTGGACGTGATAGTGTCCCGATACATTCCTTATATTTAATTCAAATATTAATTAAATATAAGAATTATCCAAATGGATAGAGTTGGTTAGATTTTTCCTACCAACTCACCACTATAAATAGTGGTTTCATTTTCAAGGAAATGGGAGCTCTGAATATTTTCATACCGAAGCTCTGCCGAAATCTCGCCAGAATATTGTCTGGAACACACTTGCAATTTATTTGCACCGAGGGGTACGCCTGCAATTTATTTGCACCAAGGAACACTTCCAGTTGGCATACACCAACTTGGCATCCTTCCAGTTCAGCATACTCTGAACTCGGCACACTTCCAGTTGGCATACTTCCAACTCGATACACTTCTAGTTCAGCAAACTCTGAACTCGGTACGCTTCCAGTTGGCATACTTCTAACTCAGCACACTTCTAATTCGGCATATTCCGAATTCAGTACAGTTCCAATCGGCATCCTTCCAGTTCAACATATTTTGAACTAGACATACTTCCGATCAGCATATTTCTAGTAGAGAATCAGAGGACTTCTATACAGAGATTGTACCCCTCTTTCGTTTGATACATATTACTCATTGTAACCGATATACTTTGAATTTTGAATATATACAATTTAAGTTTTTCGCGTTTACAGCAAGTAATTTACATTGTTAACATTCATGCACCTAAGTGCACCTAGTTATAACCTTAGGTGCAACTACATCTGGACACGTGGCGTGCTGCGATTGGTTCTTAGTTTTCTCCTGGGTGGTGCGTTCTCATTTGAATGCATTCATATATATATATATATATATATATATATATTCTTGTTCTGGAATTATTTTTCACTGGAAATTCATTCCACTATACTGGAATTAATTTATTCCAGTCTAGTTCTGGAATTATTTTCATTCTAGTAATCTGGAATGAAATTCTTGTTCTGGAAATTCATTCTAGTAAAACTGGAATGAAAATTTCAGTTCTGGAATTAAAATTCTAGTTTTATTTTTTAATTTAATTTGTTTGAATTGTTAATTTGTTAGGTTGGTATTTAATATTTAGATATTATACTTTAGATTTGGACTATGTGATGTTTCACGCATAGTCATTACGATGCCTCGTTAAGTCGTGGCGCCCCTTGACCGCCTTGTCGCCTAGGAAATGTTGAAATTCGGAAGTCTTAAACTGAACCGAACACCAAACCAAATTAAATCGAAACCAAAAAAATCGAACCGAAGATTGAAACGCCCACCCCTAGTACTGGCTATTTTGTTTGATCCCCATGATGCCAACTCTCAAACTGGCTATGTCTTACTTCCACTGTCCTATATAAGGATAATAAAGCTTGTGTTGCACAAATGATGAATAGGTATGCTTAAAAATATTTGACTATATAATGTCAAGATTCAAGTCATGTGAGCTCCAAAAGAGTCACGAGATTATTATACTGAATATTTACTCTAGTGACAATCTACAAGATTTTACCGTATCTCTTTTCTACACTCTTCTCGAAACAGTGCTTTTATTATATTAGAACATATGGACTTTGAATATTGTTATCTTTAGGGGGAGTATCATTTACTTAAATTAATCATGGAGATTGGGTTTTGAAGACCAATAGTGTTACTCTTTTCCTTTGATTAAGTTTTGATATAATTTTCTTAATTAGAGGTTTTTTAATGAGGAAATTAATGCAACACATGAATGCATACATATCATGCACTCTTTTTCTCACTAAGTTTTTCCTATTGAGTTTTTCTAGTGAGGTTTTTAACGAGGCATGAGTATGATATACTAATGTCAAAGGGGGAAAGCTGCAAATAACTTTTTAAATAGACAAATCCCAAAATCCTGAAGATTATACCTGAAGGTTTATGATTGGTTTATGGTTGTACTCTTTTTCTCTTGTCTAAGTTTTACGTGTGGGGTTTTCTTAGCCTAGGTTTTTAATGAGGCAACTCCATATAACACATGTTTTGAAATACATCATGTACTCTTTTTCCCTACACTAAGTTTTTCCCACAGGATTTTTCCTATCAAGGCTTTTAATGAGGTATGAATATAGTAAGATAATTGCCAAGGGTGAGCGTTGTAAATATAACTGTTTTGTGGTCACTATCCTGGTTTCCCGCTTCCATGATTTCTACAGTTTTCATATTATTGTACATGTATATATAACAACGGTTATCTAATAAGAAAATGGTTGTAAGCCGTTTCTGCATCTTCTGAGTTTTTCTTCCCTTTCCTATCATTTTGTATGATTCTGAACATAAAATTGATACAATGATACACCGAAATTACAACAATAGCAAGTTAAATGGGTTTAACATTTTAGCTAACAAAAAAAAAAGCTTTTTTTTTTTCTTTTTTCTTTTCTTTTTTTTTTTTTTTTTTTTGAGGAGAAAAGCTTTTTTTTTTTAAAAGACTTTTTTGACATTAAAATTTCATAATAAGCTTTAAGTCCGGCCTAGTTATTATATTGCTTGTACTAAATAAATAATTTAGCAAATTGAAAACATAAAAGGGAATTGTGATGTGATCCCAACTAGACTTACTCATTAGACTCACAATTATGTCTGATACACCCTAGCCTCCCACAAAGTCAAAGGCAGAAGAGCTCGTCTAAAGAGCAAACAGACTTACTCGTTATTAATTATTGGAAAAAGTTACGAATAAGCCATCGAACTATTTGGGAATTAGTAATTAAGTCATCGAAATCAAATAAGCTTCAAATAAGCCACTGAACTCAGAAAAACAAAGCAATTAATTTACTAAATTGAAAAAAAAAATAACAATTAAGATTTTTTACAGGTCATTTGCCTATTCCGACCACCAGCGACGACTTTTCCTGCAAGCGTTGTCGCCGGAAGTTTTCGCCGGTCACCGGAAAAGTCGTCGCCGGGCACCGGAATAGAATATGACCTGTTAAAAATGTTAATTGTTATTTTTTTTTCGGTTTAGTGGCTTAATTTCTTAGTTTCCCTGAGTTCAGTGGCTTATTTGGAGCTTATTCGAGTTCGATGGCTTAATTGCTAAGTTTTCCTAAGTTCAGTGGCTTATTTGGAGCTTATTTGAGTTCGATGGCTTAATTGCTAATTCACATATAGTTCAATGGCTTATTTGTACCTTTTCCCTTAATTATTTTTAACGATTATTTTTATTTTAATATTAATATCGCTAAAATTATAAAGAAATATTTCGTAATTAATAATAATTCAATATTAAAAATATAAATTACAAAATAATTAGAATGTTTTGAGCCGATAGTTAATTCAATTGTTAGGTTATGATGATATTAAAAATATAAATTTAGAAAAAATTGAATAAATATAAATGCTACAATAACTAACAATTATTAATGATAAATTAGTATCTGTTCTATACTTTCTCAAATATTTTCAGTCCAAAGAATCTATATCCCACAACCGGAGTTCAAATCTATGACCATCCATTTGAAATGATAACTAAGATGTAATCATACTACATGATAATTGGCAGTTGTTTAGCCAAATTAAACATGTAAAGTTAGCCAAACAAGTCAAACATTAGTTGATAAACTGTTTTTCGAACACCACTAGTCTCGGGAATACTAAGGTCCAGTTGTTATATCGTGGACCATGGTCCAAAAACGGCTGCCGTCACATTTTAACAGAGCTCCATAAATGAAACTACAGTTCATCTCAAATGATACTGCCTCACATTTATTTTTATATTATCAAATAAAACTGTAGTTATATCAAAATGAAATTGTAGTTGTGTTGAAAGGAAATTGAAGTGTATATAAAATGAAACTGAATAACAGTTTAACATATTTGAGTGTATATTGTCCAATGAAACTGTAGTTATATCGAAAAGAAACTGTAGTTGTGTTGAAAGGAAACTGCAGTGTATACAAAATGAAACTAAATGACAGTTTCACATATTTGAGTGTATATTGTTCAATGAAACTGTAATTATATTGAAATGATATTGTAGTTGTGTTGCAATGAAACTATAGTGTATATAAAATGAAACTAAATAACTATTTCACATATTTGAGTGTATAATGTCAAATAAAAATGTAGTTATATTGAAAAGAAATTGTAGTTGTGTTGAAAGGAAACTGGAGTATATATATATATATATATATATATATATATATATATATAAAGAAACTGAATATGTTATACAGATAGAGTTACTTTGCAAAACGGATGTTGTTTCTACCGTTTCTTTTCATTAATCAAAACGACGTCGTTTTGATGCATGAACTACCATGTATTATAGACCGCGGTCCACAGTAAAATTTGCTACTAAGGTTAGTCAAGGGCATACATTGGCCAAGCTCAAAGAAAGCCTAAAATAGCCTGAGCCCATATCAGTACATTCGCACAGAATGTTACGGAGTACTTAACAATTTTTATACATGAACTAGATCCATCTTGCATTATAGTCCATAGTCTAAAAATTATATGCTTATCATTATCATATTATGTATTTGCAGTTAACAGTTTACATGGTACTACATATAATATGTTAAGCAACACATAATATGTTAAAATATTATGTGTTTGCAATATAGGAAAAAAGGGTCAAATAGGCTCCTAAACATTATACTTTTTTTAAATACTCCTAAACATTATACTAAACTGCAATTAAGCCCTTAAACTTTAAAAAAGTTCAATTAAACACTTAAACTTATCATTTCGGTGCATTCAAACCTGATAGCCAGTTATCCGCCTAGGATAACCGGTCATTACCGTTCTGATAATCATTCTAGTAACCGACGAACAGTCGCTGGCCGTAATTACAATTGAAGAAGGTCAGACACCTTCTTCGATGGAGAAGGTGACTGGAATGGTGCCTTCTCCAACTCGAGAAGGCGCCGGTCACCTTCTCCAATTGGAGAAGGCGTTGGTCTCCTTCACTAGTTGGAGAACGCAGCCAAAATGGTTGGTCTCCTTCACTAGTTGGAGAACGCAGCCAAAATGGTCCCTTCTCCAACTGGAGAAGGCGACCAGACCGACGCCTTCTCCAACTAGAGAAGGCGCCAGTTACGGATGTTAATTTAGCGGTGGATTTTTTTTTTGAAATTTCGGTGGTCAATATTGTTAATCATGGTCAATATCAGATAATTTACAGGTAACTTATTAGTTACCGGAAAATATGGTTTATTTGACTAGTTTTGACAAGTTCAAGTATTTAATTGCACATTTTTAAAATTCATATACTTAATTAATTACATTTTCACCTAATGTTGAAGAGTGTATTTGACTCTTTTCTGAAGGTTCTCTGGTCCAAGGTTTTTTTTTTTTTAAATCCTCTTGTCCAAGGTATAATTTGCCGTTAATTGAGGAATGCAAAAGCACAAGAATATAAACACTTCATTTTATTGCAAGGTATAAACTCAAAACAAAAACATAGTATCACTATAACCATACATGCTGTAAAATAAAATCCATCACAGGTCTTCGATTATGATGCAAAGGTCTGCAAATCTACCACAAGGAATTGTAAAAGATGCTAAATTTTCATTTGAATACAGAAAAACTCAATATATTAGCTAAATAGCCATTAAAATACAGGGAAAAAAAAAGTTCATGTCTTTGAGACTTATTGTTTAAAAAAATTTAACCAAGCCGGAAAATTAGACAGAAAAATCCCCCAAAAAGCCTAAAAACTAGAGAGCAATAGATCCTGTTTTGGAAAAGCATTACTGACAAGCCTCTTAATCAAACAACAAATCTAGGAAACCAAAACTTGCTTAGTACTTGTAATCCTTGACGTGAAGGCTCTCAGAAGCGCCCTCACAGAGGTTAGCTGAACCAGCATAGGTTCCAAGGGTTGCCTCGGAATTGGCTTTGCACCTTGCAAGGAGAGCGTCCTGAGCCTTCTTGACATTCTCCTCCTTCCCGGCCCATGCCTTGAGGGTGCTTTGCTGAAGGGCACGTCCAAAGGAGAAGGAAAGGCTCCATGGCTTCTTGGTCTTTAGCTTGTTCATGGCATTGAGGTTCACGGTGGCCTCCTCCTCGCTCTGGCCACCGGACAAGAACACCACAGCGGGGACTGCAGGTGGCATGGTTCGTTGCAAGGCACGGACAGTGTACTCGGCTACCACCTCTGGTGCAACCTTGGCAGAGTCGGATCCAGGAGTGACCATGTTGGGCTTTAACAGGGTACCCTCAAGGAGGACATGGTGGTCGTTGAGGGCCTTGTAGCAGGCAGCAAGAACGCGCTCCGTTACATCTGCACATTTGTTAATGTCATGAGGTCCATCGACAAGGATCTCGGGCTCAACAATGGGTACAAGACCATTCTGCTGGCAGATAATTGCATAGCGGGCTAGGCCATTGGCATTCTCATTGATAGCAAGCTGTGATGGCTCATTGGGTCCAATCTTCAGCACAGCTCGCCATTTAGCAAACCTAGCACCAGCCTCGTAATACTTCTTGCAGCGCTCAGCTAGGCCATCAAGACCCTGAGTAGTAGTCTCGCCCTTGGTTCCAGGAAGCTCAACGGTACCCTTGTCAACCTTGATCCCGGGAAGGACTCCACCCTGCTTCAGGAGCTCAACGAAGGGCTTGCCTGAAAATTAAAGCAATAGTTAATACCACCACATGAAAAATGGTAAAAAAGGCTTCCATTTTGTTTTTTTCGTAATACCACATGCAGTCTTCTGGTAAAGGGTTTCCTCAAACAAGATAACTCCACTGAGATACTGAAGAGCACCAGGAGTTGTGAAAAGCAACTCGCGAAGAGCCCGCCTATTTTCCTCAACATTCTCAACATTGATGCTTGCTAGACGCTTGCCAATTGTACCGGTGGACTCGTCAGCAGCAAGGATACCCTTTCCAGGGGTGCCAATGTAGGTAGCATTAGCAATGAGCTCATCTGCAGAAATTAAAATAAAGATATATCAATAATCCAACCATTACAGTCCAAATCATAGATAAATCAATGTCTTAACCATTTAAAGTTGGAAAACTTAACTTACTTCTCCAAATTACTATCTAGAATATCACATCCAAATACACTAATTTAACTGCAATTTTTCCCATTTTTGAATAGCAAATCCAAACTGCAATTTGTCTCATCACAAATTAAATCTCAGAAAATTTTAAAAAGGTACAACGGACAAGCACAAAAAGCACAAGAGTAGCAGATCTAACATTAAAAACTGCCACTTCGAACAACTGATTTCTTTTACAAATGTATATCAATCAATTAAAAATGTCAATGGCATAATTAGCCTATCAGCCAATTTTGACCTATTTAACCATTATTAATTGTTTGACTTGGTTAAAATATCAATATAAAAGTCTGGTTAATAAGCTTTTTGTAACTCTAAAATACTAAATTTCAAAAGTCTAATCAAAGCAACATTTTCAATTAGATCAAAAAAATTATACCAAACACTGAAACACCTATAAGCTAACAGCTAATTTACCAAGCAATTTTCTACAATCCGCTAATATTATCAATTAATTATACCTTCTAACGCATGTTAGCTATTTACCGAACAGGGCCAATATCTTCCATAAACACTATTAGTATCATAAACTACAATAACGCATCAGGGTTAGTACCATAATCACTACACCATTAACTGCAACACTCTTAAGACAATAGTCAATAAAACACAACGTAAAACATAGTGACAGTGATCGTGGAATTAAAAGAACCAAATGCAGAACAAACATATCTGCATAGGATTATAAGAGAAAGCAGAACAAACAGAAACAACCCAGATCCAAACGACCAGGGATTACACACCCGATCAACCAAATGATTCTAGATTTAATGCCCAACAGTAGACGAGATCAAACTAGGATAAAAAAAAAAACATGGTTGAGAGAATGTACCGGCGTATTTTCCTCTGTAGCAAGACATGGTGGGTTTTTGGAGAAGAGCTTAGCGATGAAAGAGATTTGGAAGAGCGAAGAAAACGTAGTGCAAAGCGGTATGAAGGGAGAAGAGGGTATATAGGGGTTTATAAATAGGAGAAATTAAGTCAGAAAACAACAAAACAATTAAGAATTGATTTCATCGACATTTCTATGATTCTCTTACCGGAAACCCGTCACAAGGCAGTTTTATGGTTTTGTATTTTTTGGTTAAGAAAATGTGCAGAAACTTTCAATTTTGATTTTCGATTATTATATCCATATTTTAATTTTTTTTGGATATATATCGTTTTAATTTTTAAATTTTTACAACAGTAATTCCTCTGTTTAACACAACCAATTTTATTCAAAAGTTCTACACTTTAAAAACATTATACATACGTACACACACATATATATATATAGAATAGAGACCAGATGTAAATGTTGTTGTCCAGGTAAAATATGCGGTGAGATAATATCCATTAATCTTATCAAAATCAACGTCTAGGATGAACACGGAATAAAAATAAAACGCGGTAACAATTTAGTCATTTTGCGTATTATTCAAACTTAAGGTGCGTGTTTTCTATTATTAAGGTGCGCCGTGTTAATACTTAAGGTGCGTCACAAGTTTCAAACTGACGCACCTTATGTGTCGAACTTATGCACCTTAAGTGTCAAACTAATGCGCTTTAAATGTCAAATTGATGCGCTTTAAATGTCAAACTGATGCACTTAAGTGTCGAACTGACATACCTTAAGTGTCAAACTAATGCACCTCGCACCTTCAATTTTATGTTATGCGCTAAATTACCACAATGCTATCGCATTTTTTTTTTAATTTTTCATCATTTTGGACCGTTCATTTGGCTTGATCAATTGAGATTCCACCCCATTTTTTACCAGAGAGCTCCTTCACATTATATATATATATACCAACTTTCATTGTGAATAATTTTGTAAAAATAATTAGTTTATATAAAATTAATATGACTTTTGTATTCACTAAGACCTTGTGGTCAAGTGATACCAAATTACACTCCATATGAGAGGTTGTGGGTTGTGGGAGGATAATGCAGTATAACAGAGTTAGTAGTACTAAAAAAATGACTACTATATTAAATAGTAAAAAAGAAAATAAATTAAAATGATGAAAATCCCCTGGCGTGACCACTGGAATTGGACGGCGACTTTCACAGTTTACTGCAAGAAAAGTTGTGAGCCATTGGTAGGCCGAAACACACACGTGACTATACCAACAATGGTAAGTGAAACCTACCCAGTACTTTTTTTTAATTTAATGTAAATAAATACGGAGTATATTACTACATATATTCCATTTATATGATCTATGTATTATTATTGGTCTGATTTGGTTTAAACTTAATGGGGTAGTTTAAGTGGCAAGTTAATTTTTTTTGTGAGAAAAAATTTTGGGAAATGTTAGGTTCGATTCCCACAAGTGACGATTATAGTTGTTAACTCCATGTTCACAGTTTTATAACTATGTTCACAATTTTATAACTCTATATTCACAATTTCATAACAGTATCAAAACTCAATGTTCAACATTATAACACAATTTTTGAATCTATATAACAAAATTGCCTGACGATTCCCCTGGGTCAGCTCCCGTGCCAACACCATCTTCATCTCTAATATTATAGATCAGATACTAATTCCAATCGTTATTGAAACTCTTCGATAGTTGTTTAATCCTCTTTGATTGGGTCAACCTGCAAATAAGATTTCTAACAAATTCATTATTTATTTTTATCTTTATTTTATTTTATATTTTATATTTTATTTATTTATTTTTGTATTTATTTTGTAGTTTTTTTAGAACCGTCACTGCACATGGCAGTCGGCTGATTGGCCGACTAAGCTATGGCAGCTCTCTCTCTCTCTCTCTTTGTATGTGTGTGTGTGTGTATATATATATATATATATATATATATATATATATATATTCTTTTATACCCTGCGGTGGGGATATGTTGTCCATCACCCAGTCTCCCACTTTTTTGAGATTTTATTTATGCGAAGTCTCTCGAAAGTATACTGAGAGTTTTTTTTTTTTTAATCGTCTTCTTGTTCTCGTCTTCTGCTAAGTCTACCTCTGAGGCAATCAGCAAAAGGTCCTGACAGAACGCTTGGCAATCGGCCAAAGCTTGGCCGTCTATCCCAGTCGGTTGAAACCGACTAGGACTGTCATCTTTTTATTTTATTTGCAGAGGAAGCCAACGTGCCCAGTGGACCTAGAGCAGCTGGTCAATGTTTTGGTAGGGGGGGGGGGGATCTCATCTCTACCCGTCAGTAGTCCCGACTACGTGCCATGCAAAGGGCAAACATACTGCTAGCAGGCGCATCCAACACAAGTTTGCCTTCTAGTAATCCTGACTGCCAGCTTCTCATATATCTCTTGCATTTTTAGGGAACAATGACACCAAGAAGTCTTCTAGCGACTTTGACCAGGACGAGGCGGCTAACCAAGAAGAGCTAGTCGCCCACCACTCGCCTAGTCGCGACATCGTGGCCACGACCGACAACTCCAACGACTTCTCCTCATATGACAAACATCAATGCTCGACTGTCGCAATGGACGACCACAAAGCTCTCCTACGAGCCCAAGGACAAGCCCGCCTGACTGCCGCTGAGAAAGGAAAAGGCGTGGCAACCGCCAGCTCCGCACCACCCCAAGCCATGCGCACTTCAGTCCCTCTGGTCATCGACGGGTCCTTGACTGCCATCGCCTGGGCCGCCACAGAGGCGGAAGGATCCATGCACAACTACTTTTTTTTCCTGTTAAATAATAATAATAATTGTTGGTTTTACGATCGCGAGGTAGCTGCATGGCCGGCCAACACTAACATAAAATGAGAGAATTAATGAAGTAAAAATATAAGAACAATTAGACAAAGTAATTGCACTTACATTAAAACCAGAACCCTCTATAATGTGACCTAGGGGGTATTTTTACAAGATTAATGAACCTTGAGAAGGAAGAAATTAACAAGTTTAACATTAGGAAAGCTACTTAAGCTGCCTAAACCGCCATAAAGGCTACTGTTCCTCAACAGGGGTTTAAAACGGTACTTCTCATCATAAGTAGCGAAATATTTCAATAATAGAACACTGCCTAATCCCACTGAATCCTCTAAGATCCCCGCGAATCTTCAACTCACCGCCTTTGAGTTTCGCACCCAATCGGGCATCGCGACTAGACTGTCTACGCCAGTTGGGCTGTTCGGGCGTTCGTACCTAGCCAATCCACTAGAAAAGGGAGTCATTCGGCGGGCTCTAGATACTGGGGACTCTCCAGACTGGGTACCCTACTCGGGGGCATCGATCAATAATAATGATAATAATCTTGGTCATTATTAAAAGAATTTTTTTAGTTGGTGTAAAATGGGACTACTTTTAAAAGTTAAAAGATAGTTCCATTGATGAGGAGTGAATAATGATTAATTACAAATTTAGTGATATCACATTTTAAAAGTAAGTGAACATTTTTTGAATGCGAATGGTCTTAATATTTTAAAATTATTACATTTTTTAGCCTAGAGGATGCAATTGATATATTTAAGATTCATTTAAAAATCTCTTTAAACAAAAAATAAATAAATCTAACAGTTATATAAATTATAAAAAATAAATAGATAATAAATAAATTTTATATTTATATAGTAAATATGTCAGGGAAGAGGGTATACAAATTATTTTGACCTCACATATCAAATGAACTCTGAACTAATATTACATATTTAAGTCAAAGTATTTACAATTTGGTCACACTTATCGAAAACCAAGATTTCATGTCTTGAACAATGAATATTTTATTTATTTGACTTTAAAAAAAAAAACCTATGAAATAATCTTATTCATCTATCAAAGATGATAAAAAGGCTAAAAAATAAAGAAAGAATGAACGAAAATAATAAGCAGTGACATATTTATAATTATTATAATGCATTTAGAAACACTTTTTATCTATGAATAACTAATAATGCACACAATTGAGTGTACTATTATAGATGTTGCGTGCATACACCATAATAATTACAAAAATATCATCAAAATTTTTATTTATATGCAACGCTTGATCATCCTATTATGAATAAGATTAGTTCACATGTCTTACAAGAAGCCTAGTTCTTATTTAAACTATATATATATATATATATATATATATATATACACGGATGAGTTCAGGTGCGGGATGCTCTCAGGCACTGTTGCAAAAATTCCTCACCTAGGCCGTCTAGGCATCGCCTAGGCGCTAGGCGCCCCTAGACCGAGACGAATTGCTCCTTAGGCATCTCCGTAGGTGGATGGACAGCCGCCTAGCGACTAACTTGGCTGATTGGGTCGTGTTGGCGGCCGTCTAGTGCCTAACTCGACCCATTGGGCCGCCGACTCGGCCGAGTTAACTTGTCCAACTCGACAGAGTTAGTCGAGTTAACTCGGGCAAGTTGGACTTGTTAATTTTTTTTATTATATTTATATATATTTAAATTTATTTATTTATATAAATAAGAGAAGTAAGATATATATATATATATATATATATATATATATATATATATATATAAAATATATGGCATACACCCACACACATGCATTATTTTTTTGTTTTTATAGGTCGCCTTCTAGGTACCGCCTAGACCGCTTAGGCGCTAGTCTACCGCCTGACTAGCGCCTAGCGCCTATTGCAATCATGCTCCCAAGTGCGGTCATACTGTTAGATCTGAGTTGTTAATCAAATCTAGATCAACGGCTCAAATTAATGGAAAAAAAAATGCGTGTCTAGAAGAAAAAAACATAAGCTAAAAATGGCGCACATTTAAGTGATAGAAACACACACTTTAAGTATAGTGCCATTTGAAGAAGCACAAGACCTACACACCTTAAGCCCAAACCCTAGGCACCTTAAGTTTGCCCCATATGAAAAATGACAAAATTCTCATATATCTATATATATATATATTAGAAATTGATTAGGTAATTAAACAACAAAAATATGATGCATGCAGCTCTGGCTCCTCTGAGCCTCTGACCAAATATAATACTCATGGTGTGAAAGATAATCAGTTTTTCTGAAGCTTCTTTAATTAAAGCCTGAATACCTGATGGCTTTTGCTCGTCATTCTTCATGCCTGGCCGACATCTTTCTAGAATATAATTCATTCTATTTTAGTTGTAGTATAAATGCAATGACCCACACTTTTACCAAAAAGTCTAAAACTTAAAACTTCTCGAGAATTTTCATTTATCAATTCAACGAATTATAAATGAATATACAATCCCAGCACCCCGTAATTATTATGTACTTTTATTTTTATTTTGTATTTAAAATGATAAAAATTATAACACTGGGTGATTATTAGTCTTAATTTAATTGGGAGTATTATATTTTATTCTTATATATAATTCATCGACTCATAGAGATTTTTAATTGTTTAATAAATCAAGTGTTTATTATTATTACGCCAAAATTTATAGCTAATAGCGATGACGTAACTTCAATTTATTTCCTTAGCTTCTATTATGATATGAATTGTCAGAATCAAGTGATTATTATTACACAAAAAATTATAGTTAGTAACGAAATCGCAACTTTATTTCCTTCTACTTCGGTAATAATAAGCACCACGCTTTGATAATGAGATGTTGGAATTGACTTTCTAAGCTGCTGCTTAACAGTAATATAATACATTACATTATATAGTTATTGTTTTAGGCATTAAAAAAAAAAAAGGAACAATTTAACAAACCATCAAATGAACAATTTAATAAAGGAACGGCATAAACAATTGATTTAAACTTTTATCGGATCTAATTAAGTTTCAACAAGGACATATACACTTTCTCTAACCAAAGTCTAATCTAGTCGAAGTTGGCAAAAATAACAGGAGAAAACAAATGAAAAAGAATGAGACGAAGCATCTCAAATGAGGGTGGCTAAGGATCAGATGACATTCAAAAAACACAGGCGTGAATGTTGACAGCAGTTTTGGTTAGAAGATATGACATGACTGATATGAGCCATCCAATATTGAAATGAGAAAAGCCAATTTAGTAAGAGAACAAAAAGAGAAACTTCATGATAAAATAATGCACAGTAATTCGTTCTTAGTTGCATGTGTTTTAATTGGTCACTCAGTGATGAATTATATAATGCTTTATGAGTACTCAAAAATATAACACTTCATGACGGAATTTGACATTAATTACTACCGCTCCATATTTTAATTAACGTTCTTCATTTAAGTATTATAAAATGAATGATCTCCAAATTAGACATTAAAATATACACAAAAATGTAATTATGTATTCGGCATAAAAAAAAATTCAATTGACTTTTCAAACAAGTAGAATTCATACAATTACATCAAAAGTGACTAGTACTCCATAACAAAATGTACATTTTTAATGTACTGAATGTACATTATTTCTGTACTGAATGTACATTATACAAAATAATGTACATTTAGTACACAAATAATGTACATCCCCTTAATATAATGTACATTACTTTTATACTAAATGTACATTATTTTTATACTGAATGTTTATTATTTGATTTATGGTCCACAGAGCTGTGTGGATCATGGGTTCATGCAATAATGATTGCCTATTTAAGTATGTAACTTCTTATCAATCAATCATTTGGTTTTAGGATAATGTATAGCCTAGTTTTCAAAAAAAAGGATAATGTGTAGCCTTACTGGTTTGTCACACGTGTACAGTGCTTCTGCTAGTCTCCGGGTGTTTCATGAAGGTCCAGTTTGGTAAATAATCAGCTTATTAGTCAATTTTGGCTTATTTGATCACTATTAGTTGTTTGGTTAATAAGCTTTTTAAACTCCAAAATGCTAAAATTCAACTACTCAAAGCAGCCTTTTCAATTAGCTTTTTGAGAAAAGAAATTATACCAAACAGCTATCAGCTAATTTATCAAACAACTTTCTACAATTAGCTAATACTATCAACAAATCATACCTTCTAACACAAACAGCCAACCCAATCAGCCAACAACCATTTACCAAACAGGACCGAAATATCAAGTTTTAGCTGATCGAGTTTGTTTGTTTACTAAAGATTAATGGAGATTCAAGCATTGTGGCACCGCTACTTCAATATTTGAGCATAATGATTCAAAACATACAAACTGAACATGCAATTTGTAAGTATTTTTGAGTTCTCTTGTCTTCGAAAATAATGGAACTTGGGGAGAGACCATCCAATCAGTGTTGAAATTAAAAGAAGTAAACACTTGTTCTTAGGTGTTATAGTTCTGGAGGGGAAGGGCAAATTTTTAGCAAGTAATAAGAGTTCAGCCAAATTCATGTTCTTTTCTACTTCATGTCTTTATCAAGATTGCTACCTACTTCTTTTCCCTTACCTTAACTTGATCATTTTCTTTAATTTCCGTGTTATTAGAATTTGAAGCATAATATGGTAGGAGTACGTTCTCATCATGTGCTTCTTTTGTGGATGACGCAGACTACTGTTTGAGTAAGGACTATATCAACAACATTATTAATCACTGCTATATATGAGTTCTCTTATGGAGATTAGATCTAGCTTATTATTATATATGTATCTTTGTTAAGGTTGTATTCAGTAATTTTACCATATTATTCCCTTCTGTTTTCTTTTCCTAATTGACAATTCCTTGAAATATTACTTTAACAGTTCCGAGTTATAAGCAGGAAAATAACCAGGGAGAGACTTTGCCTTTTGATAAAGGCTACAGATCCTCGCATTTAGCAATGAATCACCACTTGTTTACTAAATAGTTAACAATATGATTGATTTCATATCTCGATTTTATGGAGTAAACTTAAAGGTTCTTCAAGAAAAGAATTCTCTATTTGTAGACTGTAGTGCACTATACTGTTGTTGGACTTTAAAAACTTGGATCATAATTTTTGTCAATCAAGAGTAATTTTTGTCAATAAAAATTTTGGAATTTGGTCTGGACTTGGATTTATGTGACTTGAAGTAAATTGCAGAATTTTAGACATGTTTACTTGCAACACAAGAAATAATTAGAATGTGTTTGATTATTGCTAAAATATAATGCTACGAACTTGGTAGTATATTTAAGTTTTCAACTGACTTTTGGGATTTAATTTTTTGGATTCATTTGGACACAGTGTTCAAGTTGAGTGTTGTATTTTATACACTAAGTGCCCTAGTAGTATTCTATATACAGTTACATCTATATTGAAGCACAAGAATGAGGCGACTGAGCAAGAGAATATCTAGAAAGGGCTTTCTTGTAATTTGAATTGTTTAGTTTGTTACAACGTCTTTTTATCGCGAATTGCCTTTGTATATATGCTCCGTGTATCCTCTACTTATGCTTAATAAAAACAGTTCGCTATTTCCTTTCACCATGAACACACGGTATCTCTTCTCCACTTCTCGTTAAGCTTGCGTCCTCTCATCCATCATGGTATCAGAGCCACAGCGTGGCAGCTATGCTGCGGCGGTGTCCGACACCGGAGAGTCTAGCCAGGGAACTTGTCCGACTTCACCGGCTAACCGATCGCCAGTTCGCTCAACATTAGTAGCCAATCCGCAAAGGAATCATGCTTCACAGAGAAACAGCAATCAGGAGGACATAAAAAATCCGCTCTATCTCAACATCAACGAGAATCCTAGTGTTGTTTTAGTTACTCCTCCTCTCACAGGTAGTGGAAATTACCGATCGTGGAACATATCTATGCGCATTGCACTGGAAATAAAAAACAAATGGAGTCTCGTCAACAGCACCATTGCAAGCGCCAGAAAGGAGGCACGCTCAATATTCTGCTTGGAGGCAATGCAACTTGATAGTGTATGCTTGGATACTCAAATCTGTTCACCCATTCATAGCTTAAAGTGTGATGTATATGGACAAAGCCATGGATATCTGGAACGATCTGATAAGACGTTTTGCACAGCGCGATCCGCATCAGATCTCATATCTTCAGAATGAAATATATGGCCTGAAACATGGGAGCCTCATAGTGAACTATTATTACACTAAATGCCGCACTCTTTGGGAAGAGATGGACACTCTTAGACCATTGTCGATTTGTAAATGCGAACCACGATGTTCATTTGATCTTGTGGATGAAATAAAAAAAGGATCGTGAAATCGATCAGATCATCCGATTTTTACAGCGACTAAACGAGGATTAAAATTCGTTGAAATCTGGAGTCTCGATCCTCTCCAGGAGATGCATAAGGTTTTTGTTATGGCAGAAAACTTTGAGAGACAGTTAAACCTCACCAATCTTAGCATGAATGGAGTGGAAATCAACCATGCAGACGCTATTCAGAATGGCCAAAATACCACAGATGATATAGTAGCAGCCATCAACTACTTCAATAGCAAGAAGAATGTTAATGGAGGAGGAGGAACTAACAAGAATGCGAGATGCACTTACTGTGGAATGACCGATCACATAGTTGAGAAATGTTATAAAAAGCATGGGTATCCCCCTGGGTGGATACCGAGATACAAATCAAAAGGGAAGCAATCGGTTTCAGTAGCTACAATGAATTCTTAGAATAAGCTCACATCCGAACAAGTCCAGAAGCTCCTATCTCTCCTCCAAAACTAGATGGAAAAAATCCAAACCCCTAATAATGTAGTCGTATCCCTCATTCCAAATTTCACCAAGGCTGAAAATGATATTGAAGGCAAGTACTCTGACTTTACACATATTAATTCAATTACCTTGTCTTTATCAACCTGGATTCTAGACTCCAGAGCTACTGACCATATAGTGTGTTCTCTTAATTTTTTTGATAAGTATCACATTGTTAAGGGAGCTATGGTTAATCTTCCCAATGGTGAATGCGTTGCTGTTGAACATATGGGAACCGTGAAACTGAGCAATGACATGTGGCTAACAGATACTTTACACATCCCATCATTTAAATTCAATATTGTCTTGGCCAGTAAGCTTCTATAACACTCATCTCACAAGTTAATATTTGCCTCTGGCCAATGCACACATCAGGGGGACCATGGGAAGATGATTGGCTTTGTTAAAGAAGAAAAGGGGTTGTATCTGCTCAAGGAACCGCCGATAACTGACTCTTGTAGACATTACTCCATGCCATGTATTAGTGTTGGTCTTTGGCATCAACGTTTGGGGCATTATCCCTTGAATAAAATCCACATTCTTAGTGGCATTTCTACTACAAATACAAAGACTTTGGCGTGTGATATCTGTCATTTTGCAAAACAAAAATGATCTCCTTTTCTAGTTAGTAATACTGTCTCAAATGCTTGCTTTGATCTTATCCATCTCGACATTTGGGTCCTTTTCATGTAAAATCATTAGGGGGACAATGGTACTTTCTCACAATAGTCGACGACCATTCTACATACACTTGGCTTCGGTTAATGAAAAATAAATCAGAAGCTCGGGGGTTAATAAGGAATTTTTACAAACTTGTTCAAACTTAGCTTGGTATGACAGTTAAAATTATTCGAAGCGATAAAGGTTTGGAATTCGATATGAAGGATTTCTTTGTAGAAAATGGTATAATCCATCAATGATCGTGTGCTTACACCCCTCAACAAAATGTCGTAGTCGAGCATAAACATCAACATGTTTTGAGTGTAGCTCGTGCTCTCCGATTCCAAGCTGGCCTGCCTCTTGAGTTCTGGGGTCAATGCGTCATTCATGTTGTATACCTTATTAATAGGCTTCCATCTTCAATTTTGGAAGGATATAGCCCGTAATACAAGCTGCATCAACAGAGTCCAGATCTTAATAGCCTCAAAGTCTTTGGGTGTCTATGTTATGCGGTTGACTTATCACATTCGCGTCACAAGATGGCGCATCGTAGCAAGAAATGCTTGCTAAGCATGATGAACACACAGTAGAGCTTAGCAATCCCTCACTACATAATGTGCCCATATCTAACTGTGAAAAATTAAATACACAACCACTAGTGAGCAGCCCCTTTCCATTGCCTAACCAGCAGCAACCACCAATGAGTTGCCCCCTTCTAATGCCTAACCAATAGTTGCCCAGGCATGACTCTGTTCCAGGGCATAGCATTGACACTTCTCCGTCAAGTCCTGTTCATGATGACACTTGCAGTAGTAACAATAATGACGCTGGTGTCACATCTCCAATCCCAATTGACCAGCCTCGACGATCAATAAGACAATGGCATATCCCAAGTAGACTTTAAGATTACTATTGTGATGCGATTGCTCAGAATAGAACCTCCTTAGATTGGCTATCAAAGGTGGTAACTTATGAGAATCTTGCTCTGCCACACAAGGTCTTTTCCATGGCTATTACATTGGTCAGTGAACCAAGGAATTTCAACCAAGCCATACAACATAAATGCTGGCAAAAAGCTATGGTTGTAGAGATCAAGGCACTTCAAGAAAATAGGACATGGGAGCTAACTGATTTACCCACAGGCAAGACACCTATAGGGTGTAAATGATGAAAGCTGATGGCACTGTAGAACGCTACAAAGCGAGACTCGTAGCAAAAGGCTACACACAGCAGGTCGATATTGACTATCTTGAAACCTTCTCCCATGTTCAAGGCTAACAATCACATGAACATTTCTTAGCATAGTAGTGTCCAAAGGATGACATATTCATCAGACGGACATCAATAATACGTTTCTGCATGGGGATCTTAATGAGGAAGTCTACATGGTGTTACCACTTGGCTTTGAAAGTGAAAAACAAAATCAAGTGTGTTGACTGCTTAGGTCTTTATATGGACTTAAGCAGGCCAGTAGACAGTGGAATGCAAAGCTTATCGATGCCTTCATTCAAGTTGGTTTCAAGCAGTCCGGAGCAGATCCATCGCTATTTACTAAAGGTACCAATAGTGATTTCATTGCATTGCTTGTATATGTCGATGACATAATTGTTACCAGTGCAAGAGCAGACCTTATTCAATCCTTCAAACTATCTTGGATAAAACTTTCACGATCAAAGACCTAGTGGCTGTCAATGTCATCTGCTAACAAAGTGGCCGATGGATTTACAAAATCTCTTCCCATCACTGAGTATCAATGCTTCACATCTAAGCTGGGCATCAAGGAACTTCATGCTCCAGCTTATGGGGGGGGGGGGGTACTAAAGAATAAGAATGATGCGACTGAGCAAGAGAATGTCTAAAAAGGGCTTTCTTGTAATTTGAGTTGTTTAGTTTGTTACAAAGTCTTTTTACCACGCATTGCCTTTGTATATATGCTCCGTGTATCCTCTACTTATGCTTAATAAAAACAGTTCGCTGTTACCTTTCACCATGAACACACTGTATATCTTCTCCACTTCTCGTTAAGCTTGCGTCCTCTCATTTTGTCACTCTATGGTGCAAGTATATTTAGTTGAATATAGAACACTATGGAATGTTTAGTGTTAGTCTGCATATACATACATACATACATACATACATACATACATACATACATACATACATATATATATATATATATATATATATATATATATATATATATATATATATGAGTTTCCGTGCGACTGACCTTCTCTGGTGCGGTTGTGCGATAGCTTTAGGTGTGCAATTTTCCTTCTTAAAGTGCGTCGTTTGTATGCTCAATGTGCGTCAGTGTTGTAACTTAAGGTGAGTGAACCTAAAGCTTAAGGTGTGTAGTTTTCCTTCTTAAGATGCATTATTTTCCTTATTAAGGTGCGTGATTTGTATGCTTGAGGTGCGCGAGTTGATAAACTTAAGGTGCGCCATTTTAAAATCTTAGGTGCGTGGTTTGTGTTCTTAAAGTGTGTGGTTTGTGTACTTAAGGTGCGTAGTTTGCTTACTTAAGGTGCGTCGGCCTAAAACTTTAGATGCGCGTGGTTTGTGATTTTAATGTGCTTTGTTTGTGTGTTGAAGGTGCCTGGTTTGTGTACTTAAGGTGCGTAATCGCACAACCACACGAGAAACCTTCCCCGCACCTCAATCCTTCCCGATATATATATATATATATATATATATATATATATATATATATATATATATATATATATATATATATATATATAGGGGCGCGCTCCCATGCGAACAGCCGCCCAAGTAAGAAATGAGAACGCTTCACAGCCGTCCACGTGTCCAGATCAACGAATAAGATGCAATTTTAAAAAAACAACGCGGTGGCATTTTCGTAAATAACTGGAACTTTGGTGCACCTAGTTTCACTTACAAGTGCATCTATTTTCGCACATATTTTCACTTACAAGTGCAAGTAATTTACCTTGTTAATATTCATGCACCTATTTTCGCAAATACTTTCAATTACAAATGCAAGTAATTTACCTTGTTAATATTCATGCACCTGGGTGCAACCTAGGTGCACCTAATTATAACATTAGGTGCACTTAGTATTGATTCTCAATGTACAATTCACTTGCACCTATAATACATTTTACTTGCATCTGCAATACATTTTACTTGCACTTGTGCAAGTAATTTACTTTGTTAACATTCATGCACCTGGGTGCAACCTAGGTGCACCTAGTTATAACATTAGGTGCACTTATGTAATACCCCGTATTTTCCTAACGTTATTATTTTAATAAATATTTTCAAAAAGGGATTATTATTATTATTTTATATAAATCTAACTATTTTGTTATGAGCATTGGGTCAACTTATTTTTTTTATTTTACTACTTAAATCCCTAAGCCCAAATGTGATTATTTTGTAATGTTCTGAACCTAACTTTAGCCCAATTCCAAATTAATTATTTTAGCCCAATTTTATTGGCCCATTTATAATTCTCTAATTTTTCTACCGTAACTATATCTGTTTTAACCCATAACAGTCGAACCAAAGATATTTTCCCTTACCCACCACAAAAATGTGACAAGTGTCACTTTCTATACCACATGTTTTCATCCTTATCTTATAAGATAAGCTTGATCTCCCATATGTCTTTCTCTTCAAGATTTGTCTTCCTTTCCCTTTTGCCTATATATAGAGGGGTTGTGTGGTGAGGAAAAATGAGGAGAAGTGAGGAGAGAAATCATATATGTGTGGGAGAAGAATTGTGCAAGTGAAGTAGAAGAGTTGGTTATAGGTAAGATTTATGTCTATCCAAAATTTATTTTACCCCAAATCAAAATATTTAATATGTGCTTATGTGATATTATGTTTAAATTATTTTTTGAAAATGTGAGTACATGTCTTATGAAATTATTTGATGTGAATACATATTGTTTGTTCTTGTGATTGTTAGTGAAATTATTAGATTTATAGAGATTATGATAAGTAATGAAATTATTATGTTGAAGAGATTTTGTGATGAAATTATTGGTATATGGATTATGAAAAGGAAAATATTGGTATGTGGATATTATGAATATGAAGGTTATAGACATAAGATATGACATTGAATAAGTAATTTTGGGTTATAAATGTTGTTGGTCCCAAGGGGATGGGGTACAAGTCTAGAGGGGGGGGGGTGAATAGACTTGTATAAGATTTTGCAAATCTTTTCGACCTCTCGTGTGTATTGAACTTAGGATGTTTAGGTTCGATACCTCACGAGGTGAAGACAAAGTTTTATGCGCAGCGGAAATGTTATCCCCTTTTAGTTAGCACGAGTTTTAGTTAGTTCGAGAGGTGTGATTATATGCAGTGCAATCGAGAAGTTAGCGAGAGATGAAAACAGTAAGTAAATGCAAGAGAGATTTTTAAGTGGTTCGGCCAACCCGCCTACGTCCACTCTTCTTCCAGAAACTCCCTGGAAGGATTGCACTAAAAACTTCCCTTTTTAGTANACTCCAATCTGACCACAAGCTATCGTTGAATCAACTTTGATGTAGAGCAGCTTTGGTCACCTTCTGGATTTATGACAGTTTAGCTTTGTAACTCTCTTCGAACACTAAGATGTGTTCTCTCGCTGTATTGAATATCAGGATGATATTCCAAGTTAAGCACTTTGCACTGGAACGTTTTTATCAGACACCTCTTGTTAACCTCTTGACCTCTTTCACAACCCCTTTCTTCTGTGTCTTTACGTCCTTATATATGAGAGTAGAAGAATAGTTCCGTTGGAGGGAAAACTATTCCGTTTGAAATTGGTCTCCCACGCCGAACATGGGTCTTTGCACAATTTCAGCATTTTTCATGGAGTAGTGGTCTTGTAACTTGAGCCTTTTGTTTTGTAGTGAATATTCCATATTCCACTTTCTTGAGTTCATGCTTCACTTGCTTCTTTTGGATAAAGTTACTCTTTTTGTGTTCCCATCATTCCTTGTTTGGGGAATCTGACCACTTCAGGATTGGTGCACTTCTTGACCGTTTGTGGTGGAGGTCTGACGTGTCATCCACTTCCGTCCATTTTGAAACCTCCCGCTCAGCACCTCTTCCATATTTTATCTCCATGATATTCTTCTTCTCCAAACTTAGAGTATTTTATCTGCACATGTTGACTAACATTCAGCCTCTTGGAGAAGTGCCGGTTTATCGAGACCATAAAAGATGTCTCGACCACTTGATGTTTCAATCCCATGTATCGAGAGGTCTATCTCTCGAATATTCTTTACGTCTCGAACTCGATAGGTATATCGAGAGGTCCTTATGTAAGATATGATATTTTGAAGGATATGGTTATTTATATATTTTGTCCCGGAGGGTGGTGATACTTGGAGGTTTTGAACTATCCTTTATGACTATTATTATTATGATTATGATTATGATTATGATGATGAGAGTTGAGATCTCTCTATTTGGTTTTGGCCACTGGTTCATGGAATCGTCCGGTTGGTTTGGATTTGATTTTGATTTGGTTTTGGGCCACCGGTTCGTGGATTCGTCCGGTTGGTTTGGAAGCTTGAAATTTTCCATTTAGATCCATTCCTCCTTGATATTTTATATAATAACTATTTTTGGATATATGAAAAGTTTAATCAATTATTTGAAGAATTGTCTTTGGTGGTTATTGTGAGAGTTTGGATACTCTCTATTTGGTGGTTATTTTGAGAGATTGAGATTATCTCTTTGGTATTTATTTTGAGATAATGGAATTATCTTTTGGATGTTTATTTTGAGATATTGGAATTATCTATTTGATAATTATTTTGAGATATTGGAGTTATTCCTTTGGTATTTATTTTGAGAGTTGGAAATCTCTCTATTAGTGAATAAGTTTTGGTTTAAAGGAATTTTGAGTAGTGATGATATTATGATATATATTGAGGAAATTGTTATATGGAAAAGTTAAGATAAAGATATTATTATGATATGTATTGAGGAAATTGTTATATGGAAATATTGATATAAATATTGTATATGGTGAATCTTGAGGAAATAGTTGTTGAACGATTTTGGATTATGAAATAGGCAATGACCTTATCTCCTGGAAATTTTATAGATATTTTTGGTATGTATTTTTATACATATTTGAATGTGTATGATTTCCTCAAGATATACTTCTAATGGATTAAAGATGATTTACATTGATGAGATTAAAAATGCCATGTTAAGGGGTTGAAATTTTATTATGTGGAAATTTATGTGCTCCAAAGTGCTATGTGCAAAATGTTTTACGGGGTAGAGTACGTCTTACCAGCCGTCGTGCTGACTTTGTTTCTACCATAGTGTTTTTGCAGGAAATATTTGGCATGGCACTTGGCATGAGAGTGAATCGTTGTATAAAGATTTTATTGTACCATTAGGAATTCCACCATTGTAATAGTAATTTTGGTAGTAGGTTTTGCCTGTGCGTTTGAGTATAAGAGAGATACTCGAACGTGGCATAACACCCCTTTTTCCTTTTAGTTGTTGTTTAAGCTTCCGCTGTTGTATAAAAAAAATTAAATTATACCCGTATTTTCGGTAGTGGAAAAAGTGGGGTGTTACAACTTAGTATTGATGCTCAGTGTACAATTTACTTGCACTTGTAATACATTTTACTTGCACGTGTGCACCTATTTTCACTTACAACTGCAAGTAATTTACCTTGTTAATATTTATGCACCTGGGTGTACCTAGGTGCATCTAGTTATAACATTACGTGCACCTAGTTATAACGTTAGGTGCAACTACATGCTGGACACGTGGCGCACTACGATTCGTCCGCAGTTCTCTCCTGGGCGGCCCATATGCACCTGAACGCCATCCTATATGTGTGTGTGTGTTGAATTGTTATTTGCTTTTGATATTGACAGGAGACAGTGATCTCATTTCTATTGTATACGTACAGAGGCCCTTAAATTTGCTCATCATGAGGAAAAGATGATTCAGGTAGCCATTTGTACTGTAACTCTGAATATATATAATGGTGCATGTTCAAAGTGTATTGTTTGAAGTGCTTTCAACTAGATCAAATGACTAAAATATTATTGTTTTGCAACAACGGTCTTTTGGTTATGCTGTTTGTGATGATATGGTCTATCAGTTTATAACAACAGTACATTGCACCTCCAGTTTCAGATTAATTACTTTTCTGACTTGGTCCTTTGTTAAGAAAGAAAGAGATGCTTCCACCGAGATAAAATATTAATTCATGATAAAAAAAATGTCATCTAAGTTACATTGATCATTCTAAGAAATATGTTATTTTAAGAAAGAATCAACTAAGTGTCCCTAAGTTTTCATTTATATTTATACATTTCAAACGACTTTAATTTGGCTCAGGGAGGCTTGGAATCTTGAAAGAAGAAGTAAAGTTGTTCTAGAAAGTGATGAAATCACAAATGATCTCGATCTACTACTTCCAGAACATGCTTAGCGTTGGGGAGCCTCGTTTGAGCAAAATTGTCGCCCAGAATATTTTCAGCATATTGGTCTGATCTTTACCAGCCACACTACTTCCATCATTGTACTTAAGAGATACCAATGTGAGATCATCTGCATTTAGATAATACATCTCCAATCAAATACTATCTGAACAAAACAAAAAACAATGACATAAATCTCACTGAGATTTTAATTTGGGCAATCTCGAATGGATATCATCCCATGCCTATTCTTCTTCCTCAGAATGCTTCCAGCTCATATTCAACTCAGTGTTATTTCTATTAATAGAATCTTGTGTTGCATGTAGATATGCTTTAAGACTTGAAGATTTGTGGGAGGGGTAATTTTGAAGTCCATGCTTAAGATCATAACCATTCCTTTTACTGGAGATTTTACATGTGGCAATGCTCTCAGAATCATACCATTGTTTTTCAAGACCTTGTTTCTTATACTTTTCACTAGTTATTCCTCCATGCATTCCTAGCGCCTTGATATCTCGGAACCATATTCAGAATCTGCATATGCCACATTTACAGTTTTCTCAACACTCATTGTTTTCTAAGCGCCCGGTTCATTCAATTGACCTTTCTAAACACAGTGAATATTCTGCAGTACACAATATTATAAACTCACATACGACTACTTAATCAACATGAATTTAAAACAAGATGAAATTTTTAAAACTGCAAATTTTACTGAACCTTGATAGAAGGATCCACCCATGATCTTCCCGGAGGACCAGAACTAAGACCGGTTGTTCTCTCCAGTCTCTCTACATCCTTAGATGATCTTACAAGTGTTGCACTAATGCCACAAGCATTTCCCTTTGCCTTTATATTACAACAATATGAAAGTGCACCTAAAAGTTAAAAACTAGCTTCAAAATAAAGTAGCAGTAAGAAATCAGGTAAATTGAGAATCATTTAGATCTGCACTCTTAAAGTTCAACTTCTTACCCTAGCTGGCTGCTACAAGAATGCATCAATTAAACAACTTTGATGGAATGGATTCTACTCTTGTTGATGAGTATCATAGAGTATTAAATTAGAGGAATTGGAGACTACATTCCTATCATGCAATGGCTTCACGTGTTGGATCTGAAATGGAGCAAGAAGAGAAATTTTTCCATAGATTGGATTGGGAATCAAATTGTTTCTCAAGCTATACGGCTATCTACAATCAATGCTACATTTTGTCTAAATTGAGAGCCAAGAAAATCGAAAGAAGGAAAGAAAAATTACCTATTGTGGAGAATGCATTTCAACCTTTGTCAAATTATTTTTTGGTTGAGTTGGAAGGAAATGAACTAGCAAGAGCAATATAATTGAAATTTCTAGATTGGAAACACATGTTGCTCCGGTAGAAACTTCAATGCCTATTGTTCATTTTGAGAGTCAAGAAATACCTATTGTTGATAGGGTACCTCACAGGTTGGGTACTACATTTGTTAGCTTGGGTGATGTTGCTTTGAATGGAGGAGAACAAGCACAAGCAAATGTTGGAGAAGGAAGAGGATAACAATATCAAGCAAATGGTGGAGAAGAAAGAGAAGAATAATCTCAAACACATGTTGGAGAAGAAAGAGGAGAACAAAGAGGGGATCAACTTCAAGAAAATGCTTTGATAGTCTCTACACATGAGACTTGTTCGAATGAAGCTCAAGCACATTTGGAAAATCTTTTGATTGAGATGCTCAAGAAGATAGATGATTTACAACATGGACTACATGCTCAAGTTGATAATGCCATTGCCACACACTCCGAAAGGATTGAAGATTCATATCTAAAATCCTACAAAAGCTTGCAAGAAATGGTTTGAAAAGCACCAAGTAATGGAGATGCAAGTTGACAACATTCATTCGAAAATAAAGGCCAACTTAGATGTTTTTATTGTGCAAATAATCCAAGTTATTTGGTGAAGAGAGGAAACGTGGTGAAACTTTTACTGTGCAACAAAACAAAAATCTTCTAAAGGTTGTTCACCAACATGAGAATCAACTAAGGGATGTTCACAATGAGGTTGGATTTATCAACACCAAAGTCGATTGTACAAAGGGTTCAAATGACAACATTCATTCCTCTATTTCTGGCCTACAAAGCATGATTGTGGAGCTTACTGATTATGCCAAAAAGGGGGAAATGAGACTCAGTAATTTGGAGAACATTTTGGCAAGCAAAGGAGTACAGTTCGGTGGAAGCAGTTTAATTCAAAGAAGTTGTGACCAACATGTTATAAATTGATTGAAGAAGATGCACTTCTATCATGAAGTCTCACAAAGAAGCAAAGCTCAACCACCTAGGCTACTCACCATAGTAGACGTATCCAAAGGTTTGAAGAAGTCTAGCCCAGGAGATTAAGCACAATGGGTTCCTGAACAAAATATATCTCAAAGCCATGGAGGAGTTTGCAAGGGAAATGATGAAGACACAACTTCAAAAATACATCATACATTACAGTGCAGTTCTTAAAGATGGGAGAACAATTGAAGAATGCATAGAATGGTTTAAAAATGGAGCACTACCGGGCGAAACGATCACGGAAGCTTATAATTTCTTTCTTACCGGCAGATACGTGGAAACTTTTATGATGCTCAATTTTCTAATGACTTTGTTGCTATGAGAAATCACGTTAATAATTTATTGGAGCAAGAAAGGAACTAAAGGATAAATTTATCCTTGTAATAATTGGCATTTTGGTACGGTAAGCGCATATTTTGTCTATATGATGCTTATAATTATTTATCTGTGTTATTGCTATTTATGTTTGGTTGATTGAAAAGGTTTTTAAGCTTAGCATGTATAAATCGCATAATTGAAAAAATTACAAAAGAAATTTACATGTCAAAGAATTCGAAAAATGCGAATAGGTTTTTATTGGCTAAAAACACATTTCCTAGGTCTAAAAACAATTGTCAAACTTGTCTATGGCTATATTTAAAATTAATAAAATTATTTCAAGATCATACTAATAAAAGACTAAGCCAAATGACTGAGTATAGGTTTATTGGCGTCATCAAAAAGGGGAAAAATAATATTTTTGTAATAAAGTTTTGATGAGCTAAATGTATTTTAGATCCCCATAATTTTATTTATTTTAGGCTAAGCATCATATTGCCAAAAGGTCAATAAGGATTTCTCAGTCACGCAAAATCAATTCAAGTGCATATGTTCGTGAAAATGAAATAAAAGAACAAAATTAATTTGGAAAATTAATTTTGGGTCTACAAGTATTTTGACCACAGTTAGTTTATAAATATTGTTTGGACTATAGATTACTAAAGTGCTAATGGCGAAGTGGTAGAAGCTTTTGGGATGCCTTGAATCTAATATGCTTAGGTTCGAAGTATGGCAAGGAGCACGGTCAAAAGCGGAGCATGAAAGTTGCATGACTCTAAAAATGGAAGGAGCAAGAGGCGAAGGAACACATGAGCATGATTCTAGGATCAAAATCATCAAGATACATACAAGATCCTTTCAAAGAATTGAAACTACATGCCAAAATTGAAAGCTGAATATCAGCTTATCACAAGCAAGTTGAAAGAGCCAGGGCAACTATCAACGGCACAAGTAAAGTTGAAAGAGCGGCTAAAACGGCTCGTACAAGGAGAAATTAGAAATAAACCACCACATCTATAATAAGCGTACGGCACAAGTAAAGTTGAAAGAGCGGCTAAACGGCTCGTACAAGGAGAGATCAGAAATAAACCACAATAAACGTAGATTTTGAATATCAGCTTATCACAAGCAAGTTGGAAGAGCCAGGGCAACTATCAACTATCAACGGCACAAGCAAAGTTGAAAGAGCCAGGGCAACTATCAACGGCACAAGCACAAGCAAAGTTGAAAGAGCGGCTCGTGCGTAGATAAATCTGAAATCCGTATCCGTTAATACGTTATTTCATATTTATCAATTGTACACTTGACACTCACCTATTTATTTCATATTTATCAATTGTACACTTGACACTCACCTATTTTTTATAGATAGTAACAATTGTACACTTGACACTCACCTATTTTTTATAGATAGTAAGAATTGTACACTTGACACTCACCTATTTTTTATAGATAGTAAGAATTTGTTTTTATTTGTCATTTCTTGTTCTAGTATTATAATTAGCCTAGTATTTCATATTTATCAATTGTACACTTGACACTCACCTATTTATTTCATATTTATCAATTGTACACTTGACACTCACCTATTTTTTATAGATAGTAACAATTGTACACTTGACACTCACCTATTTTTTATAGATAGTAAGAATTGTACACTTGACACTCACCTATTTTTTATAGATAGTAAGAATCTGTTTTTATTTGTCATTTCTTGTTCTAGTATTATAATTAGCCTATTCTAAACTACATGCCAAAATTGGAAGGTGAATATCAGCTTATCACAAGCAAGTTGAAAATGCAGATCAATCTGTCAGAATCAAGTTGCAACTCCCAAAATTGGAAGGTCTTTCAAAAGAATATCAGCTTATCACAAGCAAGTTGAAAATGCATATCAATCTGTCAGAATCAAGTTGCAACTCAATACGAATGTAACGATCAAAATTGTCAAAGATATCAGGCTACAAGTACCAAGCATTCAAAAATCAAATTATCCCGCTCCAACGGATATATTTGATTATCTATATAAAGCTCCAACGGATATATTTGATTATCTATATAAAGGGCATAAAGACTTGGAGATCAAGAGAAGTGTTGAGAAGTGAACAACAAGAGATCGAAGTGAAGTAAAATACGTGAAAAATATAGAAAGGGGGGAAGTTGAGCTATATACGAGAGAAAATCTTCAAGCATATTCTTCATACAAATATCTAGAAAAGAGACCAAGTCTGTAAAGTCTCAAAGAGTTTGAGAGAAAAGAAAATTATATTTTATTATAAGGAAATCTCTATTGGGTGTAGATATAGGGCTGAGTAACAAGGGGAGCTTGTGAAAACCCAAGGGAGTGTAGCTTTGTGCGAGGCACTCGGAGTTGCTAACTGTAGCTTTGTGCAAGACAATTAGTTGGTGTAAGGAATATAGCATTGTACGAGATACTTGGGATTGAGTGTAGCTTTGTGCAAGACACTCAGGAAGTGCTTGGGTAGCACTGGTGTTTCACTATTTGTATCTAGGTGAACGAGATAGTAAATTCCTTATAAAAAAATATAATTTTCTTTTCTCTCAAACTCTTTGAGACTTTACAGACTTGGTCTCTTTTCTAGATATTTCTATGAAGAATATGCTTGAAGATTTTCTCTCGTATATAGCTCATCTTCCCCCCTTTCTATATTTTTCACGTATTTCACTTCACTTCGATCTCTTGTTGTTCACTTCTCAACACTTCTCAACACTTCTCTTGATCTCCAAGTCTTTATGCCCTTTATATTATTATTATTATTATTATTATTATTATTATTATTATTATTTTTTGCAATTGATGGGGTGCCTGAGCTTTATTTATTTAATAATAACGACAAGTGCGGGCATTGAGTGTTTTCCTTTGCCCTTTGCAATAAAAGATGTGGTCTTGTGTTTGTAGTATTTTGATCTTTATTTGAATTGATTATATTTTTTTTACAAATGGGGTCTAATGCTTTATTAATTAATTTCTTTATGGGGATAGTTTTTACGTGGTTTTGAATTTGTTTGATATCAATGATCTTGATCATCCTATTGAGCACTCAGTTTGTTTGTGGCAAGCAATTCGATCTGTGCTTGGGATGACAAAAGTAATTACACCGTGAAGAGCTGTTACTGATTGGACTAAGATGTGGTATACTAGTATTATGATATTCCTCAGCTCCAAAGGTGGAAACATGTTTACCTACCGCTGGCGCACTAAACTTGAGATGAGTAAAATATTTTTCATATTTGCTAATTGTGTTGTATGGGTGCAAATTCTATTTTACACTTATTTGTGGATTGCGAGGTAGCCAAGTAGTAGCATTGGAGATTTTTTTGGAAATGATTTTTGCACAGGGCAAGGCAATTCAATTCGATTATGGATTGGATTGAGAAGATCTTCTAGAATTTAAGAATGGATTATCATTGTATGTTAATCATGATATGTTGGAAACACCAAAAACGATGACTTATGAAATAATTAAGGTAATCTAGTGTTCAATCATTTTTCATGAGACAACAATATATCTTAATAACTGGCATGAGATAAACTCAAAAGATGGTCATACCAAACTCCATTTTGAAGAAGACGTCTAAAATTGTCCTTCTAACACCACGACATGCATGGTTGCCTATCTTTAACAACCATACACTCAATCCATTTGTGTTGTAACTGTCTATATTTGAATAGTGTGATTGCATTGTTATTGTTCTTCTAAGATAGTCATGGCTACTCAAAACAGGCACCATGGCTATTTATATCCAATCAACTATACATCATAATCATAATAGATCTCTTGGGTCAGTTGGACGGCCACAGCTAATGCTTGTGCAAGGACAACCTTCACCATATTTTTGAAAATGGAAGTTTAAAAAATTGACTAAACAAAAAACAAATGATATTGCAAGTGAAAGCCACACAAAGTAACCTACAAATAAAAGAAAATCAATTGTACGTTTTCTTTTTCAAAGTTGAAATGTTTATATGAAACTTTTTTTTTTCAAATGTAAAATTGAACTTTTTTGAATAATTTGAGGACTTGGTTTGCCCCCAAAAAAATTGATTGTCAACAAGAAATAAAGACGGAAGAAATTTTGTTTTTCTTGTTGTCATTTACAACATGTTGATGCAGTGCAGACATTTTACTTAGTCATTGCTTGCATCCACAGGATAGAAGGGGTGAAAATAAACTGTAGCATCACTAAGAAATACGTCATAGAGCTAATAAAACTTGTCTTACCAGCAAACAAACTAATGATACTCATCATATTGTTTAACCAATAATTACCAAAACTCTTTAACTTACTCTCTTTTTTGGGTACATGGGATGGGGTCTGCAGAGAGGGGGCTTGCAGCTATAGTTGAAATGCAGCCAAAATTCCACTTTGGGTTGAATAAAATAACAGGGGAAAGAGAAACTATAGATGCTATATAAGCTTTGCACTGCCTAATACTTCCCTCTTCTCAATTTGATACAGAATAAAAGCCGATGATCGCCTAAGAACCAGATCTTCCATCCCATGACAGAAGACATAATGTAAACTGGGGAGGAGTCCCTCAAATTTGCAGTGCCCAGTTTCCAGAATTCTGCATTCAAGCCTCAGATATTGTCTTCTTCCTGATTGTGAAAACAGACTTATTATTCAAGAAAAGTCGTATATCTAAATTGAGTTTTGTTTAAATTGTCGGGAATATCAAACAATATGTGAAATATGAATGCATAACAAGTAAATCAATATGCAATAACATGTATATGATCCCTAACATGAGTACAAAACCATTGGAGGTGCAGGAAAAGGCTGTTGGATCAGCCTCCTATTCAATGGACTGATAATACTCAACACATCCCATATAGAATAATCACCAAATGAAAACAAAATTACCAACAACATGCTTCAAATTTGAACTGATATCTCTCATCCCCATTAAACCTATCAACAGATGCAGATAATATAATGAACCCCAGACACAGCTTCATGCACTCCTTTGTGTGGCATGCTGCAAATTTGCAATTGCCAATTGAGATGAAGTCAGTTGGAGATGTTGACATGGCATTTAGTCACATTGGGAGAATGATGCATCAGGGTTAACACTTAACAGATATATCTCAACATGCAAAAGCAGACAGCAGCTCATTCAATTTGATGAAACACCTAAAACACTATAAAATCTGATATTACATGAGCACACAGTCACACAAACATGTATACAATGCACAAAACACCAGCATCCCCCACCCCTCTCCATGGTTACAAACATTATAAGATCATTGAGACCCAGTGCATGGAAATTCACATCAAATTTACCTGTTTAATATCCTCAACCAGACCCAGATCATAAACAGAACTTTCTGTAATGCAGTTTTTGTGGACTAGGGGACCCTGAGCAGGACTCATGTTAGTTCTTCCACTCTTGTCGCCCAAAGACTGAGTACTGACATAAACAGCACCTTTGAACATCCACTGATCCATTTCATCACTGAAAACATCCTCAAAAAGCTGGCCACACAAGACACATAAACACTGATTTTCATCAGCTGGAACCATCTGCACAGTACATTCCATTTTTTCGACAGGCCCGTCCTCAAAGCTAGCATTTCCAACATTCCATTCATTTGAATTTGCATACCACTTCCTGGAAGACTTATTCAACATTTTCATATCTGGAACTTTGGATGCATGCCATTCTATATGTCTATCAAGTTGCTCCTTGAGCTTAAGTTTAAAACCACATATACCACACTCATGTGGTAGATCATCTATAAGTTCACTGATCACAACTGGATGTGGCTGTCTAATTACATCTGGCTTAAACACAAAACCAATTAGATTTTTAATACCTCTTGCAACAGACTGCTGCAAACCATCAGAAGCTTTAGCAGCAGGTTTTGCAAGAGCTTGGCTGTACTCCATAGACAATGAAGGGTTTTCTGAGGAGACTGCAAATGGCAAAGCTGTTCCTGAACTAGTATTTACACTTGAAGGACTCTGGTTCAAAGTTTGAGGAGGTACATGTGACTCAAAAGAAGTTGAGGACTCTTCTTTCGATGCAGTTATCAATCCCTTTTCAACCAATGTACTCAGAAGGCTTGACACTGGATTAGAGCCAGCACTCACCACATTTGAAGAAGACATGGATGAACTAGCCAAAAAAGAAGGATGTCGGCCAGGTGGCAGTGGTGGCTTTTCCAGGTTTCCCTGGGAATATGTAGTGAGAACTGATGCATTCCCCTCTGAAGGCTCACTTATGACAGTGGCTGGTTTGCTCTTAGTAGAAGCTATAGTTAGTTTAACTGATTGAGATGACAAAGACCCTGCATCCTGAGAATTCAATCTAGGCAAGCTGTCAATTACAGAATTAGTGCCCAATATGCCACTGTTCATGACAGCAGCTAACAAACTGCTAGTAGTTGCTTGCAAGGGGGATTCTGCACCTGGAATAATAGAAGGGCTAGACGATGAACTGACAGGCAGTGATGGCTCAGTAACACCTGGTATTTGAGAAATTGGTAATTCCTTAGCTTGATCCAAATATTCAGCCACCTCAGGTTTTGGTTCTAGCTGCTTAGCAAAGGGATTGTGATCCCTTCCTTGAGTAGAATCTGATAAGCTTGGGGGATTTGTTCTCATTGAACTACCCAAATGGGCATTATTAGAGAGTGTTGGCTGAGAATCCTGATAAAACCTTTGACGGGGGTCTAAATTCGACCTCCTAGGAAATTGAGAAGTTCTTGGATCTGGACGGAGTATAGCCTGGGCTTGGTCTCGCTCTGCTATATTGAAAGCTACTTGATTAGATGGTGATGGTGGAAGCTGGTGCATCGGTGACTGTGCAGAGGGAGACGCAGCACTGCGAGACTCCTTTTCTACAGCTGCATTTGATGATAGTCCAAATCTTGCTGTTCCAATAGAAACTGATCCTGTTTGTGGCTTACAAGATGTCTTAGCAATTGAATTCCCAGCATTTGACAACCCACTGAAAGAATTAGAATAGTCTTCAGAGTGACTTGAAAAATCTCTAGCAGACACTGGAGCAGCAACTCCATCTAATGAATGCAGCTCTCTTGCCCACAGTGATGATCCCTCACGTCCAAATGCTGCTTGGCCTTTGTTCACTATTGAAATAGAAGCAGTGGAAGCATCAGGATTGAAGCTTGACCCAACATCCCTTTCACTTTGCAATCTCCGCAGCTGAGTCTCAATATCCTGCATTGGCACAGTATTAGCAACATACACTGAAAAAGTATTTTCTTATGACCATGGTTGCAGTAGGCGCTAGGCGCTAGTCGGGCGGTAGACTAGCGCCTAGCGCCTAAGCGGTCTAGGCGGCGCCTAGGCGGTTCTAGGCGGCGACCTATAAAAACAAAAAATTAATTCATGTGTGTGGGTGTATGTCATATATTATATTATATTATATATATATATATCTTACTTCTCTTACTTATATAAATAAATAAATTTAAATATATATAAATATAATAATAAAATTAACAATGCCGACTCGCTCGAGTTAACTCGGCTAACTCTGTCGAGTTGGGCGAGTTAACTCGGCCAAATTCGGCCTAGTCGGCCGCCAACTCGGCCAAGTCGGCCGAGTTAGGCACTAGGCGGCCAGCCACCTAGGCGGACGCCTAGGGAGCAATTCGCCACGGTCTAGGAGCGCCTAGCGCCTAGGCGGGTGTCTAGGCGGCCTAGGCGGGGATTTTTGCAACAGTGCTTATGACTAGCACAAAGCAAACTTCCAAGCAAAGTTGAAAAAATCTCTAGGCGCCCGATTTTATAAAAAAAAAATTAAAAAAAATATTTTAAGAGTTAATACTTAATAATTGTAAAGTGTTTAATATTTTAAGTCCGCTTTAATAGTTAAATAGTTAATACTTAATAACTAAAAAAAAATTAATAGTTTAAATGTTTAAGATTTAAAATTACTAAAATATTATTTAAAAAGAAAAAACCTGCCCTAGCCGGCCGCGGAAATGGCCGATTCCAGCCAAAATCGCCGCGGCCGGTCGGCACCTAGGCGCAATTTTTGTAACATTGCTTGCAAGACATTGCCACAAAAGATAACATGCAAGTAGACAATATGAGGCGCATGATGGGAAGAGGGTGGGGCCAACCAAGGCAAAAGAATCAGATAATAGATCTCTAATCAAATACTATCTGAACAAAAGTAAAAAACCAATGACATAAATTTCACAACCAACAAACTTACCATTCTTTCAGAACCATCCGGAGTACAATGATCCTTCACCGAGATTTTGGCTATAGCATGATTGGGCAATCTCGAATGGATATCATCCCATGCATATTCTTCTTCCTCAGAATGCTTCCAGCTCCTATTCAACTCAGTGCTATTTCTATTGATAGAATCTTGTGTTGCATGTAGATATGCTTCAGAACTCGAAGATTTGTGGGAGGGGTAATTTTGAAGTCCATGCTTAAGATCATAACCATTCCTTTTGCTGGAGATTGTACCTGTGGCAATGCTCTCAGAATCATACCATTGTTTGTCAAGTCCTTGTTTCTTATACTTTTCACTAGTTATTCCTCCATGCATTCCTGGGCGCCTTGATATCTCAGAACCATATTCAGAATCTGCATATACCACATTTACAGTTTTCTCAACACTTATGGTTTTCACGGCGACCGGTTCATTCAATCGACCTTTCTGAACACGGTGAATATTCTGCAGTCAACAATATTATAAACTCACATACGGCTACTTAACCAACATGAATTTAAAACAAGATGAAATTTTTAAAACTGCAAATTTTACTGAACCTTGATAGAAGGATCCACCCATGATCTACCCGGAGGACCAGAACTAACACTGGCTGTTCTCTCCAGTCTCTCTACATCCTCAGATGAGCTTACAAGTGTTGCACTAATGCCACCAGCATTTCCCTTTGCCTTTATATTACAATAATAAAGCACATGAATAAAAGGAAAGCAAGGCATTGAAAAATAATATGTAGTAATAAATAAATGAATGAAAAGCATGAAACCATGAAAGCCAAGAGCTTAATGAGAGCCCCACATTTCCCATTGTAAACACCACTAATGAACACCATTACTAACAGGCATAGATGCAGGTGATAGACATGATTCACAATTTATATCATTTCACTGTAAATAGCGACCAACTTGTTTTAAACTCATCATTCATAATTAAATGTAAATTTACAAAAGTTGTTACTTTTGCTCAGGAATGGTTAAATTCTGTATATTATTACATGGCTTACAAGAAACAGCAATATGAAAGTGAACCTAAAATTTAAAACTAGCTTCAAAATAAAATAGCAAGAAATCAGGTAAATTGAGAACCATTTAATTTCAGAAAGCAAAAGATCTGGACTCTTGAAGTTCAACTTCTTACCTTAGCTGGCTGCTGCAGGTTCTGCCTAGCCTCCAAATACTTGGGATTGACATGAATACTACGTGCAGGACGTGGAGTCTGTGATTCATTTCTAGAAGTTGTTCCTGATGATGAACCATTGACCCCAGTTGTAAATCCAAGCTCCTTCTCAATTAATTGAAGTGTTTGTGGAGGGAACACCCCTTTCCAAGTTCCAAAAAGATGCCGCATGCCAGAATGTATTGATGGATCAACCTGTCTGTACACCTTGCAAAAAACCTAGAAGGCAGAAAAAATTAGTGACAATTCAGATGTAGAACCAAATTATAGGTAAAATAACCAGCAACTCACAAAACTTTTCTCAAACTACAATTTGGTGTTTGTTTATGTAAGTAGGAAAGAAGAATAATGCAGTCACTGTTGGGGAAAACAGCAGGGCAATAAGCATCTCAATGATCTAACCTCTGGTAGCCTGGTAGCAAAATACTTAATATAATCCCTCCCAATATTCTTCACAATACTGTCCAAAAGATAGAGAGATGGCAACTTTTGATCACTGGGAACCTGTAAAGTAATTCCCATAGCTATATTAATAAAAGTGCACTATTGATTAAAACAGCAACTCAGAAAGAGAAGGCCTACTGTATTGATTGTTTGATTCCAAAAAAAAACTAACATAAATACATACAATATCTGATCACATGCATAACTTCTAGCAAAACAGTGAGCACCAAGAGAAAATCTAAGTGTCTTAAAAAGGGTTGAGAAATTCCACTATTCTGAATAAACTGAAACAAGACCAAATGCATTCTTTTGCATATGAATCAAAGGACTTGTGCAACATTAATAAACATTTAATAGCTTAAAAGTTATAATTAAAGTTTATATCTTGATAGCATAAAATTGTAGTTATCTGCATAGAATCCCCTTCAAGATATAATGGAAGTGTTTATAAACTCTCCTGTAATATCAGACGATACTTGAAAGTGTACACACTACCATTAAGGACAGATATAACCACTTTGCTGGCATTGACATGACAATGTCATTTCCAGTCAACAAGGAGAACTAGTAACATAATCCGGAAATCCAACCAAATAATTTCAAATCCATAATGAAAATGCAAACTCAATAATCTCGGAGGCTACAGTCTCAATATTCAAACAATTCCATATCAATATGCTTCATTTCCTTTCTTTGACCATAAAATATGGAGATGCAACAATCTTCAAGTGCCAACAACTAAAACATTTGACTGTTTGTTAGCGCACTCAAGTCAGCCTTCCCCAGTAGCGAATGATAAACATCCTTTTTGCATCAAGCACTACCAGGAGTTATTCCCATTGTAAATGTAGAAGAATGTCTCACAACTGACTGATGCTGTTTCTGCAACTAGGAAAGACCCTATAAATTATCCAAAATGATTCTCAGGTCACTTCATTTATCTAAACATCATTCCTGGGGTAGCATCACAGTATCACACAGCTACATCCCATTGTTCCAAGCACACCATAATGAAACTTAACAAGGATGCTACATAATATCATATGTCACAACATTCTTGCACTGTGACAACAGACAACTTATTGCAAACAAATGAACAGTGCTAGCAATGTGGAGGTCCAAACATATGGCAGAGAATGAGGTAACTTCGGGTTAGAACCAAAGAAAGAAAAGGAAATTGGAACCACCGGTACTGTTCTTCATGCATTTGATTAATGATTATAAACAACCAATGATTTCTCTATTCCTTCATCAATCCAAAGCCAAATATCAATATAAGCATCAGTAGCCTGCTGTCTTCATTGTTTTTAACACTTTTAAAAACCATAGATTTGTGGTCACTTCACAACAAAAAGCATAACCTTAGCTAGCAAATTAATATGTCATCACAGGTAATGCTTGAAATCACAATTGAACTTGACAAAGTAAGCCAAAATGCTATGAAACCATGAAATTCATTTACTTACCAACACATTTGTACAATTATTTTACCAATTCACATACATACTCCAAGTTACACAGAGCTCATCTAACCTGATAATTGAGAATCTAAGAGCTTCACCTTTTGTAGGATAATATTTCCTATACAATACAAAAAAAAGAAAATATAACACTAAATTGAACACGTGCATTTAAATCCGGAATATCACCTCAAGAATGTTGGCACAGATCGTGGCTGCAATAGCCTTGGCAGCTGGAATACTCTCGCCGGCAATGATAGTCAAGTTGGTGATTATCGGCTTCGAATTGAAGGTCAGCTCGGCCAAAGCCGTCTTATACTGACTGACCAGCTCCTGATGGTTCTGTTGCTGCTGTTGTTGTGGATAAGATCCACGAACTGAGTCACTACTCTCTGAGTCTCCTCCTCCCCTCTCGCTAGCTCGAAATCTTGAGCCTGCTGAGCCTGAAGCCATCGGCCGTTGCTGAACAAAACTCCGTCCATTCAGCGTACGATTCGTAGCAGGATCTTCAGCTAATCTCGGTTTCTTCAGCCCCGGCTCGATTCTCGATCTGTCAAATGGTCTACGAGAATCCTCCATCTCCATCAATTATTCTCACCGCTCAAACAAACCCTAATCCACTCTATGGTACATCAATTACAGGGTTACAAAAATAACCACAATAAATTAAATTAAATTAAATTAAATTAAATTAAATTAAATTAAAAGTCTATAGCTCATTCATCATTATTATGTAAATGAGAATTACAAGAATGAAAAACTATGACACTAAATCCGATCTATGCATCTTCACATAGAAACCTGAAGCTGAAAAACTGCATCTCAAAGTATACAATGACAAATCTGAGACCCGGTAGCCGAATTGATTATCGGTTGGGCATGTGTAGATTGATTCGGGTAGAAATCTAGGGTTTCCTCTCGGTTGGGAAGAGTAGCAATACAGCGAGCGCTCTCGCCTGCACCTCTCAATATATGAGATGTATAGATATATATATATATATATATATATATATATATATATATATATATATATTACATTTTAGTAATTTTTTTTAATTTTTCTTTCTTTACCCTCTATTATATTATTTTCTTCCGTTAAATAACCTCACATTCCGTTAATATAAACTTTAATAACGTAATATTCGATTAACTTTTAACTTACTAATTATTTTTTATAAGAAAAGTCTTAAGTTCGAACTTCATCTCAATTTTGGCATAATGGGAATGGCAACGGGGCGGGGCGGGGCGGGGAGGGGTATCCCCGTCCCCGTCGCCGCCACCTCAACCCCGTCCCCGTCCCCGCGGGGGACGGGGAATCCCCATCCCCGGTCAACTCCTAGTCAAAGTGTTATTTTAGTACAATTTTTTATTAAAAAATACAAAAAAATAACAATTTTAAAAATACAAACTACCGAAGTTCAAATTCGAATCCAAAAATAGCAAATACAAATTAAAAATAGTCCAAATGTATAATGTTCTTCAAATAGTTTGTATGTATACTAATTTCATTTAGGTCATTACCTTTTTTTTTTTGAATACTACTAACTCTATTACAATGCAGTATTTGTTCATAACTACTATATTGCCTGCACCTCCCGTATAAAGGAAAGGGTTTGATACCACTGTACCACAAGGTCCTTGGCATTTAGTTCATTACTTAATTAACAGTATACTAATTAACATTATACTAATTTAACAATATACTAATTCAATATACTAATTAACATTATACTAATTTAACAGTATACTAATTTCATTTAGTTTATTACTTAATTAACAGTATACTACGTACTATTTTAACAGTATAAAATTAACATTTACAGTATACTAATTAACAAATTTAGTAAACAAATTAAACAGTATACTAATTAACATTAAAATACAAATTAAATTGGAATATATTTTAACATTATAAATTTAGCTAAAATAATTAATGTATATATATATATTTTTTATTTTATTTTTTATTTCGGGGACGGGACGGGGCGGGGCGGGGAGGGGTATCCCTATCTCCGTCCCCGTCCCCGGCAGGGAATTGCAAAAATTTCCCGTCCCCGTCCTCGATCCCCGCAAAATTTCTCCATCCCCGTCCCCGTTCCCGATGGGGACGGGGATGGGGCACATTGACATCCCTACATACTACGAATATGTTAGAGTATATTATTGAAAAGTGAGTACCCACCCTATTACTCTTATTAAATTAAATAAATTAGTAATTACAACACAAAAGAAAATAATACATATGCATTTCTTTAATTTAGAATTCGATGTTTACAATAATGTCTTTATTCAACAACAAAAATTCATTATCAAAAAATTAAAAAAAAAAGATATAATCTCATTAGTTATATTGTCTTTGTTTTCTACAATTAAAATTATTCATTATCAATATATATATATATATATATATATATATATATAATTTCATTAGTTATAGATCTTTATCTTCTACAATAAAAATTATTCATTATCAAAAAATTAAAAAAGAGATAAAATTTTATTGGTTATATTGTCTTTATTTTCTACCATGCAAAGATTCCTTAACTTCAAATCATATTAACTATTTGGGAGGATTTGTTGACAAAGAAGACATTCAAATAACCTAATAAATTGAAGCGTGAAACTACCCCGTAATATTTTTTGGACTGCATCACAGTTGTTCACGTTAAAAGTAAATCGTATTTATTTATTAATATGATTTAAAATGTATAAATTTTTATTACCAAAAGTAGTATTTATTTATACTATCATTTTTAGACTAAGTATCTAGGTTATCGTTTTTACAAAATTGCAAATATTTATTTTAGTGACAATTAGAATCAACCTCTTATACATTATCTTGCATTCATATACTTTGAATTATCAATTTAAATAAATAAATTCAACATTCAATTACATATGCATGAACATCTCATACATAATCTTGTATTGATATACTTTGAAGTACTTATTTAAAAATAAACATTAGGTATTATCATATTCGCCCAATGCGTGTGAAAAAACTAGTATATATATATATATGTATTCAGGTGAGGACAAATGTATTATAGAGGATTATGAGGACTAATTGTGTACGTTGGATTGTAATATTCAATGGTCTAATATTGATTGTAATTTTGGTTTTATTTTTGGTTATGCGTGTACACACTAGTTTTGGGGGTTATTATTGGTTTTTCTAGTAGTAATTTTATTTTGGAAGCTTTTAATTCGCGTGTGTTTTATTTTGGAAACTTTTGCAGTCAGTTGTGTGCTTGTTAACTGCTTGTTGTGTGCCCATACGATTCTGTGCATTTTCACAGTCATCCTCTCCATTTTTTTTAATGTCGAACTATTAATTTTTTGCATAAGTAATGTACTCGATTTTCTATGTGCTAAATTCGAATACAAGCAAATTTAATAACGTAAATTGTAGGTCAAATTCAAAAGATGAACTGGTTTTTCAATTGTGTGCCCGTTAACTTACTATTGTGTGCCCATAGGGTTCTTTGCATTCATCGTAGCCATCATCTCACGAATATGGATCTATGAGACGGTCTCAGAAAAAACATACCCTTTTGAAAAATGGTAAATATATCTTTGAATTACACGCGAAATTGTAATTGGATCATCGAACTAAAAAAAATATTATTGTAATTGGATTCCTAAACAACACAAAATCATACAATTGAACCTAAAATGACATGTTTACTCAATTACTCGGTATTTGCTATGTACCGATTACCTTATTTAAAAAAATAATTTATTTAGTAATTTTCAATAAAATTTTTAAAAAATTTTAAAAAAAATCAACCCAACCCGTCCTTCCCACCTTGGAGCCGAAGACATACATTTTCTTCATCTCCAAGGTAGAAATGAAAAAAGGTTCTTCATCTCTATCCCGGAGAAGGACGGGGATGACGGGGATTGAGTTTATTATTATTATTTTTAATTTTATTTTATTCAAAATTATTAAATTAATTTTACAAGTTTTTTTAATAAGATAACTGTCAATCTGTCACATCAGCAAATACTGAGAAAATAAGTTAATTTAGGTTCGATTGCATGACGTTGTATTGTTTAAAGATCAAACTGTAGTTTTTTTTTAGATGGATGACCTAATTGTAGTTTTGCTTGTTGTTTGATGACATATTTGACCCTTATTCCTTTTTATTTTTGTATATTTGTTGTGTGTATTTTATTTTTGATTTTTATTTGTCATTTTACCATATTTGTTTTTTTTTTTAAATCTCTAATTAAAAACAAATTAAATGTGTAACGTTTTTAGTTCAGAATTATACATTTTTTTTTTGGATAAGGGTCAAATAAGTCCTTGAACTATTTATGAAAGCGTAATTAAACCTTCGAACTAGAAAAAGCTCTAATTAAACACCTGAATTTAGAAAAAAAGTGTAATTATCTCAATTTGACCTGTTATTGTAAGTAACATTCAAGTTAAAGGTAACTGCAATGACACATCACTATATTTTGATTACTTGGATGTCCAATTAATATCATAACAACAACAACAATAATAATAATAATAATGATGATGATGATAATAATAATTTATTAAAGAGTTTATTACCGAAATGGTCCCTCGACTATTGCAAAATTACTAATTTGGTCTTCGATAATTTTTCATGCTCAATTAAGTCCCTCGACTTTGAAAATTTTAACCAATTTGGTCCTACGTTTATTTTGCCGTTAAACATCCGTTAAAATCAGGACCAAATTGGTAATTTTGCTATAGTCTAGAGACCAAATTGGTAATTTTGCTATAGCCAAGAGACCATTTCAGTGAAAAATTAATTACCAATTTGGTCCCTTGACTATAGAAAATTTACCAAATTGGTCCCTTGACTATAGCAAAATTATCAATTTGGTCCCAATTTTAACAGATGTTTGACGGCAAAATAAACGGCGGACCGAATTGGTTAAAATTTTCATAGTCGAGGGACTTAATTGGGCACAAAAAATTGTCGAGGACCAAATTGGTAATTTCGCAATAGGTAAGGGACCATTTCGGTAATAAGCTCTTTATTAAAAACAACAACAACAACAACAATAATAATAATGATGATGATCATAATAATTTATTAAAGAGTTTATTACCGAAATGGCTCCTCGACTATTACAAAATTACTAATTTGGTCTTCGATAATTTTTCGTGCTCAATTAAGTCCCTCGACTTTGAAAATTTTAACCAATTTGGTCCTCCGTTTATTTTGCCGTTAAACATCCGTTAAGATCAGGACCAAATTGGTAATTTTGCTATAGTCAAGGGACCAAATTGGTAATTTTTCTATAGCCAAGACACCATTTCAATGAAAAATTAGTTACCAATTTGGTCCCTTGACTATAGAAAATTTACCAATTTGGTCCCTTGACTATAGCAAAATTACCAATTTGGTCCCAATTTTAACGGATGTTTGACGGCAAAATAAACGGTAGACCAAATTGGTTAGAATTTTCATAGTCGAGGGACTTAATTGGGCACAAAAAATTGTTGAGGACCAAATTGGTAATTTCGCAATAGTCAAGGGACCATTTCAGTAATAAGCTCTTTATTAAAAACAACAACAACAACAACAATATTAATAATAGAGTTAATTTCTAAAATGGTCCTTCGACTATGACATTTTTTTAAATTGGTCCATTGACTTTTAATTGCACCCAAAGTGGTCCTCCGACTTTTGAATTTTAAGCCAAAATGGTCCTCTGTTAATGTTAGGAATAAAATTGTAATAGTTTTGATGAGTCAAATTGTAATTTTAGAAATCCCCTATTTTATTTTTAGAGTGTAGCTAATTAACATGGAAGTCAAAATCATGACATAGATTGGTTCGAATTATTGTGTTATAGAGTCCATTATGTCATGAGACTTGTAAATCATTTGCTTCCACTAAACACATAAGTACGTGTGATACAAAGGACAAGACCCAGTTTATCTATGCTAGAAGGCACAAGTTTGAATCCCATGAAAAACATTTTGGTTGCCACAACTAGAACTCTTTGGTGGAAGTCAACATTTTAGTCAATAGAGGTAGAGCTAATTGTGGAGTACGTCAAGGTCCTTGTGGAGCTAGTCACCCTGCGAAAGAAGCCAAAGGGGAGGAAGTCCGAAAATGCTAACACTACACCATACGCTACACAAAGCAAAGAAGAAATATATATATTATCTTGGTGAATATAAATAATGAGTTGATACGGATCATTAATTAAAGATTTGAGTATTACACTTATTGGTCTAACGTTTGAATCCCATTAATAACATTTTTGTCATCCTAAAATTATGTTTGGGAGCTACTTGACACGGCTAAAATTTTTTAGAGCAAGTCAAAGTTAAGAGAGCAACTTATGGAGCTAGTCAAGTCAAAGGGAGCTACTTGGAGAGTAACTTTTGAACACTTAAACAAGGTTTTGTGTGCGTGAACCTTACCTTTTCTATACACGCGTGAAGGGCTTTATGGAGCATGCTTTGGAGCAACCTATAGTGCAAATTGCATTTAGCCAAATTTTCAAGTGCTAAATATTTTGATGATCCAGTACGTGAAGCTGCAAACCAGATAAATTTGAAGATGGTAATTTTCTGAAGATCATTGTTTATACTTAAGCAAGAATCACCGGGAAAATATTTTGAAAGATCAACTTGTCAAGATCAAATCAAGAATGCAACAAAGTCAAAAATATCAAGCTCTAAAGGATACAAAGTCCACGCTATCAAGTTGTGAAGGCAACAAAGTCAAAAATTAGAGGCTGCAAGTTTCAAGGATCAATCAAGCTGAATTAGAAGACTTTTGTGAGCAGTTTGCAGAAGTAATTTTTCAAAAATTACCAGAGGCATTAAATGTTGCAGATCAAATTGGAGAAGCTATCAGATCAAACTGGCAAAGTTATCAGATCAACGGTATGGTCATTAAATGAAGAGGATGGCTATCAGATCAAATTGGCATGACCAATTAGATCAAGTGAACGTTCAAAATTTGAATATTCACAACGGGCAAATAATTCTTTGAATTATAAAAAGCCCAAGAAGACTTGAAGGCAAGCACAGAACACAGGGACTAACACAAAGAGACCACGGTGAAAACGATCAAAATACAAAGTGTTGAGATATTGAGCTATACACGAGAGAATTCAAGTCTTAGAAAAGAAATCTTTATTTCTTATAAGAATATCTCTACTGAGTGTAGAAAGAGGGAGAGTAGCAAAGAGTTGTGAAATCCTTGATTGAGTGTAGTCTTGTGCGAGACACTCGGGGGGAACTAAGTGTAGCTTTGTGCAAGACACTTGGTTGGAGCGTAGCTTTGTGCGAGGTGCTTAGGAGCTTAGCTTTGTGCGAGGAACTCATGTTGAGTGTAGCTGTGTGCGAGATACTCGGGAAGTGCTTGTGTAGCACTGGTGTTTCACTATTTGTATTTGGGTGAACGAGATAGTGGAATTTCCTCCTTGGAGTGAAAGGAGAAGAATGGAGTAGGAGGATTACACCACCTCTGAACCACTATAAATCTTTGCCTCTCTTTACTTTACATCACTTTACATACTTTGCATATTTGACTCACTAACCCATTTCATGCTGTGTTGATTTATCGATTTGGGTTTGGCTGTTCCCACGTTCGCATGTGCTTCAAACTTTGCATACTTATTCTTTGAGCTATTTCAAGGGATTCCAACGTCTTGCATGTCATATATCTCTTCAGTTTTACGTAACTTTTATTTATAGCACTTTACTGTACGATATTTCGCTGTGCATTTCAAGTTGAATTTATTCACTTGGAATTATTTTTTATTGAAGTGTTATAAAGTTTTTAATTGTTAGAAATGTCTATTTACCCCCCTCTAGACTTTTCACCACCCAATCGGGACCAACAAGTGGTATCAGAGTAGTTGTCTATTTAAGTCAATATTTTACTGCTAGACAAATCTTATAAACTTCAAAATGAAGAGAGACTTGACTCCAAACATGTTATTCTCATTAAATAAATTTGATGATTGAAAAATACGCATGCAGGTTCATTTATCAGCACTACATGATGAGATGTGGGAAGTAGAGCCGTCAAAACGGGCTTAGCCCGTCGGGCCAGCCCGTCCCGCCACCTTCTTAGGTAGGGGGTGGGTTTTGAAAATAGAAGCCCGCTAAAGAGCGGACTTTTTTTGGCCCGCCCCGCTTAGGCCCGCGGGCTGCCCGCCATCTTTTTTTTTTTTTTTTGTTTTTGTTTTTAATATATAATGTATTTTGCTTATGTATATAATGTACATTTACGCACAGTACATTATAATATATTAATCTAATGTGCTTTTGTATATAATGTACATTTACGCACAGTACATTATAATATATTAATGTAAGGTGCTTATGTATATAATGTAGTAATGTACAGTGTACTGTGCATATATAATGTATAGTTACGCACAGTACATTACTACATTATATATATATATATATATATATATATATATATATATATATGAAGCAATATATATTATATTTTTTTTATAGTTTATTGTTTGCAATGTATTATTATTGTTATGTTACTTATGTGGTTATGCACTTATGTATGGTCAAGTATGTAATGTTTAATGTTTAATGAATTATGTTTTATGTGAGTTATGTATAAGTTATTTTAATTATTTTTTTTAATGTACAAATGATAATTTTTTTTTTTAAAAAAAGGAGTAATAAACTAACAATTTACAAAAAAAAAAAAAAAAAAAATATTAAAAAAAAAAAAAAAAAAACAAAAAATTTAAAAAAAAAAAAAAAAAAACAAAAAATTTAAAAAAAAAAAAAAAAAAACAAAAAATTTAAAAAAAAAAAAAAAAAAACAAAAAATTTAAAAAAAAAAAAAAAAAAACAAAAAATTTAAAAAAAAAAAAAAAAAAACAAAAAATTTAAAAAAAAAAAAAAAAAAACAAAAAATTTAAAAAAAAAAAAAAAAAAACAAAAAATTTAAAAAAAAAAAAAAAAAAACAAAAAATTTAAAAAAAAAAAAAAAAAAAATTGGCGGGGCCCGCCTAGCCCGCGACGCGGGCCTAAGGTGGGGTGGTCCGGGCCAACAAAAGTCAAGCCCGCCAAAGAGCGGGTTTTTTTTTGGCCCACCCCGCCCCGCCAGCTCGTATTGACAGCTCTAGTGGGAAGTAATCACCAGTGGTCCGATCAAAAATCTTAAAAGTCAATACCGCAACCGAACAGACAAGCACTACACCGCAATATATTCCTAAACCTAAAGAGGAATGGGGTCCTGAAGATAGAACACGAAATAACTTGGATAATATTGACAATGATATTTTGTTCAAAGCTATCGATGATGCAACCTTCCCAAAGGTCCGAAAATGCAAAACGGCAAAAGAAGTTTGGAGAACTCTTCTCAAAATAGGCAAAGGAGACGAGCAAGAAAAGGACAACAAACTCACAATAACATTAAAGAAATTTGAGGATTTCAAAATGCTAAGTGGTGAGACTATCACCGAGATGGAAGTAAGATTTGTTAAAATCTTGGGATAAATAAATGATCTCGACAAAAAGATTGATCAGAAGGAGATACCACTCAAAATCTTACGAGGATTACCGTCAAGCTGGGACATGAAGGTCACGGCTATGCGAGAACACAGAGATCTCAAAACGCTTTCAACCGATAAGCTCTTTAGTGATCTAAAAGCTTTCAACTACCGGAAGAACCGAAGGCGATGAATCACAAATATCCTTCTTCAATACGCTCTACATCTGATCTAATTAACTTGCAACTAACGACACTAACCACCTTTACCTTAGGTGCAACGATATCATCTACACCATCCCGTAATGGATGCAAGAGTTTACGGATGATCGATCGATACAGGACGAGAGGTTTCCGAGGAAGCTTCATGACAAGGGTAGGATCAATTAGGAAGGTATCGCCTGATCTTGAAAGGAGATTCACCTATGATTATTGGTGACCTTTGGAATCAAGTCTATTTCCTTACACTTTAAAACATCGAAGTCTTAGCATCAACGCAACGCGTGCACCTTCTTTTGCGTCAAGAATTCTTGCTCTTCTAATCGTACAAGATCTTATGAGGAGTCCTTTGTTTACTCGACTAATAGACTTCATTGTAAGAAGATCCGATCAAATCTTAGTTTTCATCTTGTGATCCTTGCAAGTTAATAGCGCGAATATATCCACTCATCCTTCCAGTCTTCAATTGTTCTTCTTGTTAGTCATCTAGAGGTAGGGGAATGCATCTCTCAACTTTAATCTCGCGCTTAATGGTACTTTCAAAATGCAGGGTAAAAGTTAAACTCTCCTTAGGATCAACATCTCGGAAAGCTCTTTGGTAATCTGCCACATGGTCTTCAGGTGCCTCTACTTACTTGCTAGGTAAATCAAGTCTTGTTCGCGATCACCGATCTTGAGATCTTCATAGACCAATCGATTATAATCTGACTTGTTCTTCCTTATCTTGGTTAACGACAAGTCTTCTACGGGAATCCATTAGTAAACAATGCAATTCCACTGAAGATAATTCAATGATTGAGCTAGTCCTTAGGTTCACTTCCGTTGGCTTTAGTCTTTTGTTGATTCGGCCTTCTACTAGCTTGTTCAGCTACTCCTTATTTCTTTCTTGTCGTCGAGGTTCCTTCCTTAAGTGCTTGCACGAGAAATTTCTTTTAAGGCGTGCCGACTAGGCCACACGAGGCCCCCCTTACATCATAATCCACTTCTTAGTCTCTTCACGCTCCATGGGGACAAACTACTTGCTTAAGGCGTTTCTTCTTATCTTCGGGGGTCTCGAAGGTCCAAGCTTTCCTTCCACTCGTCTAGTCTTACGAGATTCTTCATCAACAATCTAGAAGCTTCTACTTGGCGTGCTTTAACTCTTTCTTGACGCATCAACATCTGCTCGTGCCGTTCCCTCATAGCCGAGGAGGGTCTTCGAGTCTTCAATCTTCCAGCTCCTATCGCTTTCTTCGTCTCTTATCTGACTTCAGCTGCACGAAACTTGTTCTTCAAGTCTTGAGGTTAGCGAAGGTCTTGCAAACAATGCTACACGCGCGAAGACGCCAATCTCGAGGAACGTAGACTGCTACCGATACCTTCAAGCCATGAGTAGATTAATCTTCTTCAGCAAGTCGCCCACTATTTTGATTGTCTAGACGCATACGATGCTACCCATCGTTTCGCATCGATAGACAACTAACTGCTTATTCTTAGTCTAAATCAAGCTCTTAAGTAAATCTAAAACGAAGCGACTTATTTAATAACTGTTAAGAACTTACCGCGGAGATGCATGCTCGCAGGGTGCAATAGCCACTAGGGCAAGCTACAAACAACAAGATAGGGTTCATACTTAGACCTCAACACAGGCTCTGATACCAACTGTGACACCCCTAAATTTTCATGCTGAGATAGGCAAATACTTAATATAAAAGCTAGCAAATCTCAGAACTAACAACATAATAAAGCGGAAGAAATACTAGTACTCAGAGGGTGTCATGCCACATCTAGGTAAATCTGAACCTAGATGCACAAGCTAAGAATCCACAATACTAATCCATCAAAGTAACATAACTGAAATAGTCAATACATAAACATAGTCTGAGGCACACAGGCTTGAAAAACATCTAAACAGATCACTAGACTAAGCATAAGGTGAGGTAAATCTATCTCTAGCGCACTCTCGGCTCAGTCTACTCCATACCTGGAAAACAGTTAGGAAAACATTAGCAAAGAAATGCTAAGTAATCTACCACTCACACTCGTGAGAAATACATAGTATATCATATGTTGTAAATAGGTTTACACACGCATATAGAATATATGTGTTGGTCCCGGTGGTAGAGGTGTGAGTCTAGAAGGGGGGGGGGGGTTGAATAGACTCACATGGATTTTTACACTTTTTCGAATCAAAGATAATAACGCAGCGGAAAGATTATACCAAGTTTTAATGTTTACTTTGCACAAGAAATTTTTCTTATAAAATATATGTTAGGTTTGCGTAGGGTATGCAATGCAGTACATAAGGATTAAAAAGAGAGAGAGAGAGATTTTTATAGTGGTTCGGCTGTTAACTAAGCCTACTCCACTCTTCTTCACAACTCGTGAAGTTTTGCACTATATTCTTCGTAAATAGTACAAACTCCTTTACAACGTGCTCCTTTGATCACTTAGCCCGGCAGCTACGTCGTTGTAGGTTTTTCAACTTCTCCCAAGTTTACTCCGCCTCTTTCTACTTCACACGTAGAGATGGTTGAAATGTTGTGATGTTTCTCCAACTTTGAGATTCTTGTGATTGAGTTTCTTGATGTCAACTTTTGAACTTCACAAGATCTCTTTTTGAACTGAATATTTCTTATGAGCTTTTGAATATTTTGATCACACAGGAAGCAATTTTCTTGCTTGACACTTTTCACTTTTTCAACCTTGTCAAAGTGAGATGGGACAAGGGTATTTATAGGTGGAAATTTCAGATTCGTTGGAGAGAATGTGAAATTCAAAACCTATTATCTAGTGTGTAATATCCAATGGGCAAGGTTTGACCTTTTTCAGATTGTCAGTACCTTTCTAGCCGTTTGTTCTCTTTTGTGCAAGGACAATTTGTCTTTTGTCCCACAAAAATGTGACAATCATTAAATGCTCCTTGGGATCGTTGCCTAGGATCCGATTTGACATTCAGTTGAAAACCCATTCTCAAGGCAATAGATAAGACAACTTTCAGATAATGTCTTTGCCTCGGTTACTCGTGAGAATGATTGTCCTTATCATTCTCATTGATCTCCTCGAAACAATTACCGTTTGATTGTTCGATCATAAGGATTCGGCCCTTCCATGTTTTGGCCTGAATCTTATGTCTTCGGTTCTTCAGTTCTTCAACGCTTCGGTTCTCCAATTCTTCAACACTTCGGTTCTTCAGTTCTTCAACACTTCGGTTCTCCAGTTCTTCGGTGCCTAGGTCCTAAATCCCTTTCACGAGAGATATCTTAGCGATGACTCGTTACTTCGTGTCATTAAGGATTTGATTAACTTCTAGGACTGAGGTATGAAACTGAAAGATCTAATCTAGAAAACAAAAGAAATTTGGGGGTCTCCTTGGGGTCATTGGTATCATCAAAATCAATAGCTCGGGGTTCCTAACAATTTCCCCCTTTTTGATGATGCCAACACTTTATACTCGCACTATTCAGCTTCTTTTATCCATAAAAGGATTTTCATTTATGTGCCCGAATAGTTTGAGATTTACATAGCATATCCGAGGAGTAAAAGAAATACTAGATAACACACGCACGCTGAACCCCAACAAAATATGTCTTTTATTCATTCAAAAACACTTTAAGCAAAACATTACAAGAATGCTAATCAAAATAAAGCGAGGAAAGAAAATGATGTTTTCTCCTCAATTTGAGCTTTCATCCGTCTTCTTCTTCTTCTGTTGCTTCTCCTAGTTTTCGAGTTCCTTGAGCTGAATCATATCATTGATTTCCTTTCTTGCCTTCACAACGTCGAGTCCCTCAATCTTGTATGCATATTTTCTATGTAGCTGCCCGTAAGGGCAGCCTGAGTGGCAAGACCAAGACGCTCGCGGCCGTGAGGTCCTGAGTTCGAAACCGTCTGCCACCCGGGTTTGAGCCGGTCAGCTATGGGCAACCTAGGCTGGTTAACCTCCTTGCGGTCCTTTGCCGGCTAGGATCACAGGGCGAGGGTTTACTCACATACTCGGAAGAGGAGTGGGGTTTGCCTCGATAAACCCAATATTTTCTATGTAGCTTGAGCATCATATAATTTTGGGTGACTTCACCAAGATTTTCTCCTCGTATGATTCGCCAATTCCACCACTTGATTAACTCGGGAGCATTTATGCCATCAGAAAAGCTTTGCTGCATCGCAGTCAATATTTGAGCAATGACATTCATCTTGGTTCGATCATCAGCAGAGACTTTTATTTTGTTTGCTTCTTCAAGTTCTTTCACCATTTTCTCAAATCTTTTCTGCTCTTCTTGTTGTATTCTGAAAATTTCTTCATATCTTTGCTTTTGATCAACGATCCTTTCATTTTGGTTCCTTAGATAGTTCATTCTATCCATAGGCTTCTTTTTGTTCCAGTAAGGAGGAATGTTGCATTCCTGATAGTATTTTCCGGATCCTTCCTTATATGGAACATATTCAATTGATCTCCCATCAACTCCTCGGGTCATCTGCTTCTTTTGCTTTTTAGAGCTCGGTCCGTCGGAGGGTTTGTCTTGTGTCCTCTTCGGTGATGGGGAGGGAGATGGAGTTCTTCTGAGGTTCAAATAGTTTTCTCTTTCTCGTGGATTGTTATCATCATAATGTTCTGGATCATCATCTCCTCGGATGATAACTTCCTTTCCTTTACAAGTGCTCGGAGGGGTTCCCTTCTTCTCTTCCCCCTTGTTGGCATCATTCACCTCAATCAGAGTATCAACTTTGTTGCTCAACCGATTAATGCACACTTGTAGTTCCTTGAGAGTCCACTCGAACTCTGAAATGTAAGACCCCATTGTGTTCTAATTGCCCGTTACATATTCAAGTTTGGTGCATGATAGATCCAGGCGCTCTTTGATGAAGGCATGCTTCGTAACCAAATCACGCTGTATAGTTGTGATTTCGGTCACCGAATCCTTCAGGGATCCAAGAGAAATGAGATTTTCAGAAAAAGCATTGTCAATTTTCTTCTCAAGGGCAGTGAGTCTAGCATCAGTGTTTGTCTTTGAAGTTTTCTTCTTCTGCTTTCGGATGTCCTTTTTGATTTTGGCCATGAACTCATTTAAGGTTTTGAAATGTGCATCTTGAGTCCTTGCCATCCCCTGAACACCATGTAAAAGAGATGTAAAAGCAGAAGAGGTATTGACAATTACCTCTGACGAATCCGAGCTTTTGGATGCTTCGGCTGAGTGCTCGTGACTGCATTGCAAGGTGCTTCCATTTTTCCACCTTGAACCAAGGCAAGTGCATGATCATCAGCTGACTCCGTTTGAAGCTCTTCGGATTCCTTAGCCGGAGAAGATGAGTCCTTGGGACTAGCACTACGGGGTGCTTCCATGTTTTCATCTAGAATGTGCTTAGGAAACATCTTCACTTCAACGTCAATAAGATCCAGATCAGAAGTGATCATCTTATCATCAATGAAGAGTAAGTCGTCATGATTCGCACCACGAGATGCTTCCATGTTGTCATCCCGGGCTAAATTCGGACTTAGCCTTACTGTCCGTTCCAATGATTTGGAGGTGGTGGGTTGATCTGCATTTTCCACAATTTGAGGCTGATCAGATATAGTTCTGTCATTGTCATTCTGCCCACTCGAACCTTGATGGTCAGCTGCTTTGGATGTGGAAGAAGGAGGGATTCCATGTCCGGATGGATCATCATTGTCATCGTTGTCATCATCATCCTTCCTGTCAGTTTTATCGCCGCACCCTTCATTAGAATCAGGATCTGATTCCTCATCATCTTTCTCTTCTTCTGGTTGACGGCTCGGTTCAATGTCTGGTCTGAGATCCCTTATCTCCGTCTGAGCTCGGGAAATGTTATGGATCTTGGCAATCTTCATGTCTTCAAGCATTTGGCGTTCCCGAGGTGTTCGGTAGCCAACATTTGTCTTCATGTCTTCAATCTTCATGTCTTAACCCAGGACTTCCCATCAACTCCAAACTTCTTGATGAGGTCCTTGGTATATTTGGCTTGATTTATGAAAATACCGTCACGTTCTTGCTTGACTTGAAGACCAAGAAAGTAATTTAATTCTCCCATCATGCTCATCTCAAATTTTCCTTGCATGAGTTTTGAAAATTTTTCGCATAGGTCCGAATCAGTGCTTCCAAAAATGATATCATCCACATAGATTTGTACCAATAGAATGTGATCTCCATTTTTGATTCTGAAGAGCGTCTTGTCTACTTGTCCCTTTGTAAACCCGCAACTTATAAGAAAACATGACAATGTGTCATACCAGGCCCTTGGTGCTTGTTTTAATCCATGTAAGGCCTTTTTGAGCTTGTAGACTTTGTCCGTTCCGATTTTTGAGATGAATCTGGGTGGCTGCTCAACATACACTTCTTCTTCCAAATGTCCATTTAGGAAGGCGCTTTTGACATCCATTTGATAGACTTTAAAGTCTTTCCATGCAGCATACGCTAGAAATATTCTTATGGCTTCGAGTCTGGCCACAGGAGCAAAGGTTTCATCAAAATCGATTCCTTCTTCCTGACAGTACCCTTTTGCAACCAAACGAGCTTTGTTCCTAACAATGACTCCTTGCTCATTCATCTTATTTCTGAATACCCACTTGGTTCCAATGACATTTTGATGAGTTGGTCATGGAACTAGCTCCCATACATCATTTCTTTCAAATTGATGTAGTTCGTCTTGCATGGCTATGACCCAATCCGAATTGTTTAACACTTTGTCTATAGTCTTCGGTTCTATTTGAGATATAAAGCAAGCCATCATGCATTCTCGAATAGATGCCCGAGTTTTTACTCCGTCATGGATATCTCCGATAATCTGATCTTGAGGATGGTTTCTCAGCCATCTTAAGTCAGGTTGAAATAAAGTTGACGGTGCTCTTTCGTCTATTATGGAATCTCCATGATTGTCATCGGTGAGTTCTTCAGATTGATTTGGATCATTGACTGGATCTTGTAAGCCTTAGGTAGGAGGAGAAGTGTTCGGTAGATGCTTCGGAAAGATCGAATAGTCTTCTTCATCAGATTCTGTATCTTCAGATAGTATGTTAGTTTCTCCGTCCTTTGTGTTTTCTGCGTTTTGACTCTTTTCTGGATCCATCGTAACAACAGATGTTTCGTCAAAGACCACATGAATGGATTCCTCTATTACCATGGTTCGCTTGTTTAGGACTCGGAAAACTTTGCTCTTGTCAGAATATCCCATGAATAGTCCTTCATCAGCACGTTCATCGAAAGCCTTGAGGTGTGACTTTCCATTGTTATGGATGAAGCATTTACTCCCGAAGATATGAAAATACTTTACAACGGGTTTCTTGCCTTTCCATAGTTCATAAGGGGTTACTCCATAAATCTTGTGGATGAGAGATTTGTTTTGGGTATAGCAAGTTGTGTTGATAGCTTCGGCCCAAAAACGCTTAGGCAATCCTGAAAAGGCAATCATGGATCTTGTTGCTTCCTTAAGAGTTCTGTTTCGTCTCTCAACAACACCGCTTTGCTGGGGTGTTCTTGCCGCTGACAGTTGGTGTACTATCCCATGTTGGCCACAGAAATCCTGAATGACTTTGTTTACAAATTCGATTCCTTGATCAGATCGGATTTTGATAATGCTTAAATCCTTTTCTGTTTGAAGTCTTCGGAGCAAGTCTGGTAGAACCTTTTCGGTCTCATTTTTCTTCTTTAGAAAAGATGTCCACGTGTATCTCGTGTAGTCATCTACTACCACAAGAGTGTATTTTCTTCCACTTAGGCTTACTGGATCAACTGGTCCAAACAGGTCCATATGAAGTAGACTCAACGGTCGTGAGTTGGTGTTGAGGGTCTTTGTTTTGAACGAGGATTTGATTTGCTTCCCTCTTTGACAAGCTTCACATATCTTGTCTTTGTCATAGATTACATTGGGTAGTCCTTCAACTAATTCTTTTCTTGCGAGCTTGTTGATGGCTTTGAAGATGAGATGATTTAGTTTATGATGCCATTCCCAACTTAGGTCAGTCTTACTTTTGGCAACCAAGCATGTATTCGGTTTGACTGTTTCCCATGTGACTACATACATGTTCTTTCTTCGTTTAGTCGTCAGCATAACTTCATGACTCGTTTCCGAGATGACTTGACATTGATCCTTTGAGAATTCCACTTTATATCCTTTGTCGCAGAATTGACTTGTGCTTAAGAGATTGAACTTTAATCCTTCAACATAAGATATTTCTTGAATTGTTAAACCATTCTTTACAACTTCTCCAGTGCCCACGGTTCGTCCACTTGAGTTACCACCAAAGACTACTTTAGGACCATTCTTTGCTTTGAAGTTGCTCAATTCTGATTTATCACCCATCATGTGTCTTGAGCATCCACTATCTACAAACCAGATGGTCCTATTTCCCTACATCCAAAGATTAGGTAGTTTTAGGTACCCATACCTTCTTGGGTCCTTGAGGGTTAGCGGTAAGCTTGGGCATCCATGCACACCTAGAACTTGTTAGGTTCATCCTTGGTCCACGATACCCATTGAACACACGATAATCATAAGGAATAGCATAATAGGCTTGATGTGATTGTGGCGAATAAACCTTTTGAAGAGGAGGTGTTTGTTTATTCGTATTTATCCTGGTGTATGAGGTCTGCTTATGTCTACGTGTGAGCAGAAATTTTGCTCTTGTCATTGGCTCATAGTCCATGAACCATTTGCACCCTTATGCTTTCTAGAGAACTTTTTGAAATTCTTGCCACTATTCGGGTAAGAGCTCGGTCTTCCCTGAGGTCTACATTTGCGTTGCCTCTGTGAATAGTGTTGCCTCTTATTGCCTTGGAATTTTCCTTTAGATTGGTTGTTCCCATTTGGTTGACCATTTGCAATGAAACCATGATGGTTTTGCATGCGAGGTCTGTACCGAGGGGTTTGACGACTTCTCGGGTTACCGTATAGGGAATTTCCTCTCGTAGGTTCCACAATTCGTGTTTCAGCCGAATCGTTGGATTGGCTCGTTGATTGTGGTTCTGTTCCATTTTCAGCGTTAATCATAGGCTCAAGATTTTCAGTTTGTCCTTAGACAAAAATAGAATTTAAACCTCCACTGGTAGAAGGATCTGTTGGTCGTACTAAGAGGGCATGTTGATGAGAGCTGGAGTTATAACCAAGTCCGGTTCTACTCTCAGATGGTCTTTGATCATCAACCATTCGATCCATTATTCTGGATGAATTAGTGAATGTCGCAATTACCGCACGTAAATTTTGCTCCCTATCATCTTTTGCTATACATTCTTCCTTAAGAAGATGAATTTGCTTCTCAAGCTGGCTTATAGATTCAAGCATCTTAGCATTTTTGGACCTTAAGTGCTCGAGATCTTGTCTTTCTGCCAATAGCTGAGCATTCTCTTCCTTATGTTTGAAATGTGACTTCTTGATGTCATTAAAATCCTTTATCATTCTTTCGAATGCTTCCCTAGGATTTTCATGATGGATGGATTCGGAACTGTAATTAGATGAGTAGTTCTTGGAAGTTACCTCTTCTTCATCTGCCATAAGGCACAGCTCTTCATCCGAATCCTCTTGGCTGAAAAGGCACAGCAGTCCCTTTTCGTCTTCCGAACTGTCACTCTCTGAGCTAGAGCTAGATGTGCTTGGCTCATCATTCTTTTATCCTGATTTCTCTTCCACAGCCAGAGCCTTTCTTTGCCTGTCATTCTTTTGTTTGTTGTTGGGTTGCTCATCAACATCATTAGATGTACTCTTCGGGTGGTTGTGGTTTCCTGAACCCTTCTTGTAGTTGCTGTACTCCTCTTGATGCTTTTTGACTATTGGATAAGGACACTCAGCCTTGAAGTTCCAGGCTTTCGGCAATTGTAGCACAGCATTTGTATTTCATCATTCTCACGCGTTTTGGATCCACTTGCCTTGCCACCACTTCTGTGCTTTGATCTTCTTGACTTATCCGAATTGTCATAGGACTGGTTCTTTCTCATGAACCTTTTGAACTTTCTCATAAACAAGGCAAACAGTTCATCAGTAAATAAATCAGACGAAGGGTTTGAGTTCGACCTTATGGTTGATGATGAAGATGGTTGATTTGCAACCAAGGCTATGTTCCTTGTCTCAATATCTTCATCATTGAGTGTTTCCTTCTCGAACTCATAGGCTTTTAGATCACTAAAAATCTAATTACTGCTTATGTTTTTGAGGTCTCGGTGGTCATGCATAGCTACTACTTTCATCTCCCAACTCTTCGGTAGTCCTCGAAGGATTTTCAGATTTATCTCCTTTTGTGATAGCTTCTTTTCATCAAGATCACTGATGTCCATCAGTAATTTCATGAAACGAGCTTCTATGTCAGTTATGGATTCCTTCGGACCAAGTTTGAAATCCTCAAACTTTTTCATAGCAATCGTCAACTTGTTATCCTTCTCTTGCTCGTCTCCTTCACCTATTTGCATAAGCACATCCAGATATCCTTAGCTGATTTGCATTTTCTCACCCTTGGAAACAACGACTCATCCAGAGCTTTGTAGAGTATGTCCTTAGCAATGTTGTCGAGATTCACACGAGTTCTCTCCTCGATGGTCAGTAAGGATTTCTCCTTTGGTATCATTGCTGGTGATGTTGGATCATCAAGGACTCGGTTGGTGTTCACTTGCAAGATCTTGATGGATCCGTCAGTGATTATGTCCCACATCTCATTGTGAATGGCAGACAAGTGAGCCTGCATTCGCACTTTCCAATTATCAAACTTATCTAAGTTAAACATGAGGAAATGCCTATGATGTTCCATTTTAGACATAGTGCAAAGCGTAAAAGGGTTTTGACAAATTTCAAAAAGGATCACCAGGCAGTATACACAGAGTGTTTACCGTTCAAGGTAACAAGCTATGATACCACTTGTTAGTCCCGGTGGTAGAGGTGTGAGTCTAGAAAGGGGGGAGGGGGGTTGAATAGACTCACAAGGATTTTTACACTATTTCGAATCAAAGATAATAACGCAGCGGGAATATTATACCACGTTTTAATGTTTATTTTGCACAAGAAATTTTTCTTATAAAATATATGTTAGGTTTGCGTAGGGTATGCAATGCAGTACGTAAGGATTAAAGAGATAGAGAGAGAGATTTTTATAGTGGTTCGTCTGTTAACTAAGCCTACTCCACTCTTCTTCACAACTCGTGAAGGTTTGCACTATATTCTTCGTAAATAGTACAAACTCCTTTACAACGTGCTCCTTTGATCACTTAGCCCGGCAGCTACGTCGTTGTAGGTTTTTCAACTTCTCCCAAGTTTACTCCGCCTCTTTCTACTTCACACGTAGAGATGGTTGAAATGTTGTGATGTTTCTCCAACTTTGAGATTCTTGTGATTGAGTTTCTTGATGTCAACTTTTGAACTTCACAAGATCTCTTTTTAAACTGAATATTTCTTATGAGCTTTTGAATATTTTGATCACACAGGAAGTAATTTTCTTGCTTGACACTTTTCGCTTTTTCAACCTTGTCAAAGTGAGATGGGACAAGGGTATTTATAGGTGGGAATTTCAGATCCGTTGGAGGGAATGTGAAATTCAAAACCTATTATCCAGTGTATAATATCTGTAGGTCCCGGTGGAAGAGATGTGAGTCTAGAAGGGGAGGTTGAATAGACTCACAAGAGGTTTTTGAAAACTTTTTGTCTAAAGAGATAAACGCAGCGGAAAGAATATATCAAGTTTTATCTTAACTTTGCACTTTGATTATTCTTGTAAAAGATATTAGGTTTGAGTGATATATGCAATGCAAGACGTAAAGTAAATATAGAGACAGAGAGAGTTTTTATAGTGGTTCGGCTGTTAACTAAGCCTACTCCACTCTTCTTCACAACGCGTGAAGGTTTGCACTACATTCCCCGTTATAGTACAAAATCCGTTACAACAAGCTCCTTTGATCACTAAGCCCGGCAGCCTTGTTGTTGTAGGTTTTTCAACTTCTTCCAAGTTTACTCCGCCTCTTTCTACTTCACTTGTAGAGATGGTTGAAAGATTGTGATGATTCTCCAACTTGAACTTCTTGTGCTTTTCTTCCTTGATTAACTTCTTAATCACACTAGAACTTCTAAAGAAATCTGAATATCACTTGTAAGCTTATGAATATCACACTGAAAGTTTTTCACTTGATAGACAATATTTCGCGTATTTTCAACCTTGTCAAAGTGAGATGGGACAAGGGTATTTATAGGTGGAATTTCAGATCCGTTGGAGGGAAAATGAAATTCAAAACCTATTGTCCAGTGTGTAATATCCAATGGGTAGTGTTTTCTTCCTTTTCAGAATGTCAGTACTTTCTAGCCGTTTGTCCACTTTTGTGCAAGGACAATTTGTCTTTTGTCTCTCAAAAAGGTGACAATCATTAAATGCTCCTAGGGATCGTTGCATAGGACCCAAAATGACATTCAGTTATACCCATTCTCAAGGCAGTAGACAAGACGACTTATCAGAGAATGTCTTTGCCTTGGTTGAGAGAGAGAATGATTGACCTTATCATTTCTCTTAATTTCCTCGAGTCAATCACACTTTTGATTGCTCGGTCATAAGAGCTTGGCCCTTCCATGTTTTGACCTAAGATCCCAGTCTTCGGTTCTCCAAGTNATGTTTTGACCTAAGATCCCAGTCTTCGGTTCTCCAAGTCTTCTTCTCTTCGCATCTTCAACTCTTCGGATAAATTACTCTTCGGTTTAAGTCTTCATATCTTCGGTACAAGAGACTTAGATCCTTAGTGTTTGAAAAAATACTAAGGATTCGATTATCCTGTAGACTAAGATATAGAGCATAATCTATTCAAAAGACTTACAAAGAAGTTAGGGGTCTCCTCGTATAGTTCGGTATCATCAAAATCAATAACTCGGGGTTCCTAACAATTTCTCCCTTTTTGATGATGCCAACACCCTAAGTTAATTCTATTCGGCTTTCTTTATCCTCAAAAGGATTTTCATTAAGTGTGCCAGAATAGTTGAAGTTTTACATTTGAGACGAGGAGTAAAACAAAGCTAGATGACACACACACGCTGATCCCAAACGAAAGAAGACTTTTATTTATAAGAAGTTTCATACATCATTACAAAAAGCAAAATTGACAAAATTTAAAGACAGAAAGAAAAATTCTTTTTATTTTGAGCTTTCACCAGTCTTCTTCTTCTCTCTTTCCCAAATTTCATGCTCTTGGAGTTGGATCATATCGTTGATTTCTTTCCTTACTTTCACAGTGTCGAGTCCTTCAATCTTGAAAGCATATTTATGGTGTAGCCTCAGCATCAGATAATTTTGGACTACTTCACCAAGATTTTCTCCCCTTATAACTCCCCAGTCCCACCAAGCTATTAGTTCGGGAGCATTCATACCATCGGAGAAACTTTGTTGCATGGCAGTCAAAATTTGAGCAATGCCATTCATTTTGGTTTGTCCTTCAGCTGCTTTGGTTATCTTGTTTGCTTCTTCAAGTTCCTTCATAACTTTCTCAAATCTCTTTTGTTCTTCCTGCTGAATTCGGAAAATTTCTTCATCTTTCTTTCTTTGCTCATGAACTTGTTCATTGTGATCTCGCAAGAAATTTAGCCTATCCATGGGTTGCTTTTTGTGATCTCGCAAGAAATTTAGCCTATCCATGGGTTGCTTTTTGTTCCAAAAAGGTGGAATGAGCCTATCCATGGGTTGCTTTTTGTTCCAAAAAGGTGGAATGTTGCATTCTTCCCATTTCTTTTTGTTCCAAAAAGGTGGAATGTTGCATTCTTCCCATTTCTTCCCAGATCCTTCTTTGTATGGAACATACTCGATAGGTTCTCCATTTACTCTCCGAGTCATTTGCTTCGGTTCTTTGCCTTGTTTCTTTTGCCTTGTAGAACTCGGTTCACCACCTGTAGGTTTATTTTGCGTTCTCTTCGGAGATGGTGAAGGAGATGGAGTTTTTCTCAGATTCAGGATGGCCTTCCTTTGTCGTGAAATATCATCATTGTCCTGATCATCATTCCTTAGGACAATTTCCTTTCCTTTGCAAGTGTTCGTGGGCGTTCCTTTCATCTCTTCCCCCTTATTGGCATCATTAACTTCTATGAGAGTATCCACCTTGTTACTCAGACGATTGATGCAAACTTGCAATTCTTTAAGAGACCATTCGAATTCACAAACAAGAGAGGCTGTTGCATGTTGATTCCCGGAGACAGTTTCAAGCTTTGAGTAGGATAAGCAAGACGTTCCTTAATGAAGGCATGCTTCGTAACCAGATCACGCTGTATTTTCGTGATTTCAGTTACCGAGTCCTTCAAAGATCCAAGAGAAATAAGATTCTCAGAGAACGCATTATCGATCTTCTTCTCAAGAGCAGTAAGTCTTTCATCGGTGGTAGACTTAGAGGACTTCTTTTTCTGCCTTCTTACATCCTTCTTGATTTTAGTGATGGACTCATTTAGAGATTTGAACTGTGCATCTTGAGTCCTCGCTAATTCCTGTATAGCATTCAACAGAGAAGTGAAGGCAGAAGAGGTATCAAGGATTACCTCAGAAGAATCCGAGCTCTTGGATGCGTCAGCAGATGGACCATGACTGTCCTTGGAAGGTGCTTCCATGTTTTCACCTTGAACTAGGACGAGTTCTTGGCCTTCTGCAAGATTTAAGTCGTTGATTGGAGAGGGTAAGTTTTCAGGACTTGCACTTTTAGATGCTTCCAGGTTTCCATCCGAAGTGCAGTCAGGAAAGACTTCTACCTCAACATCAACCAAATTAAGATCTGATGTAATCATCTTTTCATCAAGAAGTTGCAAGCCATCATGATTCGCACCTCGAGACGCTTCCATTGTTTCATCTCGGGCTGAACTAGGACTTAGCAGGATTTGTGCTTCCATGGATTCGGTGGGAGCAGACCTCGGCTCATTGGTATGGTTCTGATTAGATTCATCATTGGCACGAGTTATCTGTACTCCTGTGTTTGGAATGTTAACAACTCGGGAAGGAGGAGCATGACTTCCAGATGGATCTAAATTGAGGATTCGGTGCGCTTCGAGGATTCAGCATGTTTGGAGGCTTTCGGTTTTGAGGGCTCGGGTTGTATGTTTGGTTGGTGTGTAGAGCCTTCCGAACCATGGCCTTTAGCCATCTCAGATTCCCCCTGTCCAACTAAGCTTTTGGACGATTTGGATTGTGATTTCTTCCGTTCCTTTCTCAAGGCAGCTTCCAGTTCATCTGCCTTTCTCTTGAGGTAATTAGGTGGCTTCGAGGTCATGTGATAATGAGTTCTATGTGAGGTAGTTCCCATGCGCAACTTCACCTTTTTATCTCTCAGAATAGTACTGAGCATGAATCCATAGCCAAGAACCTTAACAATCCATCTGGTCGTAGGACTAACACCTGTTTGAACATTATCTACTAAAAAGTCAAAAATCACCCTTGACCAATCAACAGGGTAATTTTCCAGAAGTGCACACAACATCCGCATCTTTTTGTCAGATATGTCATCAGTTCCAGATTGTTTGCTCTCAACAGTCTTATTCAAGATGTCTACGACAAATTCATAGTCCAGTTTCAACATCTTCTTCTTCAAAATAGACGGAAAGGATGAGGGTTGTGAATGACCCTTCATCTTTTTCCACATCTTCTTTCTGCTGTATTTCTTCTCAGAGCAATCCGGATGGAAACCATCCCCACAGATAGGAAAGTCAAAAACTCTCCTAATGTCTTCATGAGTAATCACAACCTCAGTGCCATTAACTATTGAGTGAATTTCATGAACACCATTGACAGTTTGTATTTAAGCATTTATATAGAACTATGTCACATCAATAGGATACCCAGGCTTTATGTTTGAAAGTAACAAATTTGTAAAGATTACCGTCCTCAAGGCACTTCACAACGTGATTTCCAAACTCTTTGTCAAGGACTTTATCAAGAAAACCGTCAACATCAAGCATCGAACCGGCCTTAACCATGCAATGGTTTGACTTCTGACCTTTAACAACTGTGGAGAAGAACTTGAAAACTTCCACATCTTCACATGGACGGGTTATAATCTGTGGAGGACTGAACAGTTCTTGAGTGGCTGGTGTCTTTTCCGGCGTGGGTGAGGGTTTTGGCGGTGGACCATGAGCGTTAGCAACGTCATCGGAAGATGAACTTGAGCTTTCAGACGAAGAACTTGATCCAGATGATGACATGATTCTCAAATTTTGGTATTTTTAGAGAGGTTTTAGGGTTAAGAGGATAACGGTGCTTTTGGGAGGGTAAAAGGTAAAAAGTGAGAGGTACGGGAGGTTATATATGGTGAGAGATGGTGGATCGGGTGAATCGGGTCATTTTGGAGAAAGTGGAGCGAATTTAAGAGCAAGAGACAAAAACCCTTAAATGCCCTTTAATGAAAGGACAAAAATGGCATAAAGCCGTGGTCGAGGTTTGTACTAATAAGAGTAGTTTCCCTTAAGGTGAAATAGCTATTTAATGAGGAGAGAGAAATGCACTCATTTTACCGTCACATCTTGATGGCCCGTCCTTTCATGTAAGACGGTTCAGAGAAGTTGGAGCGCATGCTTCGGCATTTTCCTCGAATAGGGCATTGACACGTGTACCATCATGATCCCACGTTCTCAAGTTGAACGGTTATAAGTGAGTTCCATCCTGAGACTTGTTCAGCACGATACATATTTGACCAATTGATCACAAGAATCACACAGAGAGTCCTCGGTGTTAAGGATTCGGTGGTTCAATCCTTCGGTCAGTATGAATTCGGTCATCACATGTGCTGTGTGCTCTATCAGTCTTCGGTACTGATAGATGTTTAGCCATTGGGTTTGTCACCCTTCGGGAAGATTTAACACTTCGGAAAAGAGAATGACAGACTACGCAATTAAAAGATAGTTTCATTCATTTGAAAGATAACAAGTGACATCCAAGATAACATATTTGACTGGCCAACCCAACCCTGATTTTGCTACAAGGCATGACAACTACTTTCTTGCCTTGCCTTTGCCCTTCTTCTTTGCATGCCTACTGTTAGCAGTTGTGCCTTTGCCCTTCTTCTTTGCATGCCTACTGTTAGCAGTTGACATAAGGCTTTGTCCTTGGCTGCTCTCCGTGGTAGGAGGGCACATAAGGCTTTGTCCTTGGCTGCTCTCCGTGGTAGGAGGGCTTGGGGCTGGTAGAGCACTTCTGCTCTCCGTGGTAGGAGGGCTTGGGGCTGGTAGAGCACTTGGGGCAGCATTGGTAGGAGGGCTTGGGGCTGGTAGAGCACTTGGGGCAGCATCAGGGACCCAAGATGGGGCCATAGGTCCATAACCCGGTTCATTTTCAAGCACCGAGGACTTGTCAGATACATCATTTGGCTCAGGCATCGCAAGGTAGCGAAGATAGTCCTCGTCAAAGGCTGCATTTGCTGGCTGGTTTGGAGCCTGATCCTGCTGGTACCATCTTTGGATGTCATTCCAGGCATCATCTCCAGTATAGTTCATGGAGGGTGGAGGAGTTGGCCTTGGCACAAGGTCTGGATCCGGCCAGTAGGGTTCCTCGTTAGGTAGAGCTATACCTCCGGAATAGAAGCCTGGGACAGACATGGTAGGTGGCTTGGGCACGTAATCCTTAGAGTCCGAATCAGAGAGTTCTAGAGGATGTGCAGATGTGTCCCCTTGGAGAGGTTCTCCCTTTTCTTCTCTCAACTTATTGAGTTTGCTTGTTCCTTCTTTCAACAACAGCCGAAAAGAGAACCTTTTCTTGACGGGTTTCTCTTCAGAACACGCCTTCTTGCCTTTCCCTTTATCCATTCCTGCAAAATAGAAGACAACACAAAGGATTAGGAGTTAGGATACCTCTTTCTTCCTCGGTTGTGATCTATTTATAGAGAGATTGTGGCGCTGTGATTGGCTGAGATCCGTTTGACGTGACCAATCAAAGTTGCAACCGTCCAAGAGTTTTAAGCTTATCCATTAATATGAATCCGTGAACTTCTGATTCCGAGGAGCATTAACTTCAAGGTGTCATAACTGATAAGTCCTTTCAGTTTTGGATCGATTCATTTGTCTCTCCATCAATTCATCTCTATCATACCGAGCTCATGCCTCAAGGTAGAGAATCTTGCTTCGGCAAGCGGTTTAGTGAGAATATCCGCAAGCTGGTCTTCGGTATTCACATACTCAAGTTTGATATCCTTTTTCTCCACATGATCTCTAATGAAATGATATTTTATATCAATATGCTTGGTTCTTGAGTGCAAAACAGGATTTTGAGTTATGGCGATCGCACTTGTGTTGTCACACATAATGCTTACTTCTTTGGCAGATACACCATAGTCTTTGAGTTGTTGCATCATCCATAGTATTTGTGCACAACAACTGCCAGCCGCTATGTATTCGGCTTCAGCAGTGCTTGTTGCAATGGAATTCTGCTTTTTACTGAACCAAGAGACAAGCCTTCCCCCTAAGAATTGGCAAGTCCCTGATGTGCTTTTCCGATCAATTTTGCAACCCGCAAAATCTGCGTCAGAATATCTAACTAGATCAAAAGTGTCACTCCTCGGGTACCAAAGTCCCACACATTGAGTCCCTTTTAGATATCTTAGTATCTTTTTGGCAGCACTCAAATGACTTTCCTTCGGATTGGCTTGAAACCGAGCACATACTCCTACATCAAACGATATGTCTGGTCGACTAGCCGTAAGATATAATAGAGAACCGATGATTCCTCTATACTTCGTCTGATCCACATCCTTTCCTTCGTTATCGATATCCATTTGTAACGAAGTGTTCATAGGTATTTTGACCGAGGTCTTTCCATCAACACCGAATTTCTTGATGAGATCCTTGGTGTATTTTGCTTGATTTATAAAAATCCCATTTTGTTCTTGTTTTACCTGAAGACCCAAAAAGTAATTTAATTCTCCCATCATGCTCATCTCGAATTTTCCTTGCATGAGTTTTGAGAATTTCTCACATAGGCCTGAATCGGTACTACCAAAAATGATGTCATCTACATATATTTGTACCAACAGAATATGATCTCTGATGTCATCTACATATATTTGTACCAACAGAATATGATCTCCGATGTCATCTACATATATTTGTACCAACAGAATATGATCTCCGTTTTTGATTCTAAAAAGGGTTTTGTACAGAATATGATCTCCGTTTTTGATTCTAAAAAGGGTTTTGTCGACTATACCTTTCGTGAATCCACAGCTTATAAGAAAGCATGATAATGTGTCATACCAAGCCCTTGGAGCTTGTTTTAAACCATATAAAGCCTTTTTGAGTTTATATACTTTATCCATCCCTACTTCGGAGATAAAACCTGGGGGTTGCTCGACATATACTTCTTCTTCCAAAAGCCCATTCAAGAAGGCACTTTTGACATCCATTTGGTAGACTTTAAAGTCTTTCCATGCAGCATATGCTAGAAAGATTCGTATGGCTTCGAGTCTAGCAACAGGTGCAAAGGTTTCATCAAAATCGATTCCTTCTTCCTGACAGTATCCTTTTGCAACTAACCGAGCCTTGTTCCTAACAATTACTCCCTGCTCATTCATCTTGTTTTTGAAAACCCATTTAGTTCCAATGACATTTTGATGAGTTGGTCGTGGAACCAGTTCCCATACATCATTTCTCTCAAATTGATGTAGTTTATCTTGCATGGCAATGACCCAGTCCGAGTCATTTAGTGCTTTTTCTACGGTTTTTGGTTCAATTTGAGATATGAAACATGCCATCATGCATTCCCGAATGGATGCACGAGTTCGTACATTATCATGTATATCACCGATGATTTGATCTTGAGGATGATTTCTCAACCATTTTAGATCCGGTTGAAAAGTGGTAGGAGGTGCTCCTTCATCGATAGAGGGTTCGCCTTGATTGCTTCCATCTTGTTGAATTATTAGCTAATTTCCATCATTCGGTAATACTTCGGTTTGAGATGAAGCATTTGGTAGAAGATTTGGAAAGAGTGGATAATCGTCGTCTTCTAATTCTGATCCTTCGGATAGTTCTTCAATTTCTCTATCTTTCGTTTCTTCATCAGTTTGTTTCTCAGAGATCACCACTCCCTCTTTTGATGAATCGTCGAAGACTACATGTATTGATTCTTCTATCACCATTGTTCGCTTGTTCAGTACTCGAAAAGCTTTACTCTTTTCAGAATATCCCATAAATATTCCTTCATCGGCACGTTCATCAAAAGCCTTTAGATGTGATTTCCCGTTGTTATGACGTTCATCAAAAGCCTTTAGATGTGATTTCCCGTTGTTATGAATGAAATCAAAAGCCTTTAGATGTGATTTCCCGTTGTTATGAATGAAACATTTACTTCCAAATATGTGAAAGTATTTTACAATAGGTTTTCTGCCTTTCCATAGTTCGTAGGGTGTGGCTCCATGATCTTTATGAATAAGAGATCTGTTTTGAGTGTAGCATGTTGTGTTTATTGCTTCGGCCCAAAAACGTTTCGGCAGGCCTGAGAAAGCAATCATGGATCTTGCTGCTTCCTTGAGAGTTCTGTTGCGTCTTTCAGCTACACCATTCTGTTGAGGAGTTCTTGCTGCTGAAAGCTGATGCAATATACCGTGTTGTCCATAGAAATCCTAGATGACTTTGTTTACAAATCCAGTTCCTTGATCAGACCGAATTTTGACAATACTTAGATCCTTTTCGGTTTGAAGTCTTCGGAGCAAGTCTGGAAGGACTTTCTCAGTTTCATTCTTCTTTCTTAGAAAAGATGTCCATGTATATCTTGTGTAGTCATCTACTACCACAAGAGTGTATTTTCTCCCGCTTAGACTAACTGGATCAACTGGTCCAAATAAGTCCATATGGAGTAGACTTAATGGCCTTGCATTGGTGTTAAGAGATTTCGTTTTGAACGAAGACTTGATCTGCTTTCCCTTTTGACATGCTTCACATACTTTATCCTTGTCATAGATTACATTCGGTAATCCTTCAACCAGTTCCTTTCTTGCAAGCTTGTTGATGGCCTTGAAGTTGAGATGATTGAGTTTATGGTGCCATTCCCAACTCAGATCTTTCTTGCTTTTGGCGATTAGACAAGTATTCGGTCTTACTGTTTCCCACGTGACAACATACATATTCTTTCTTCGTTTTGCTGTTAAGACAACTTCATGAGATAGTTCTGAGATAACTTGACATACATCTCGTGAGAATATAACTTTGTATCCTTTGTCACAAAACTGACTTGTGCTCAAAAGATTGAACTTTAATCCTTCAACATAAGAGACTTCTTGGATGATTAAACCATTCTTCATGACATCTCCGGTACCCATGGTTCGTCCACTTGAGTTCCCACCGAAAACTACTTTAGGACCATTCTTTGCTTTATAGTTACTCAGTTTTGATTTATCCCCAGTCATGTGTCTCGAGCAACCACTATCTACATACCAGATGGTCCTGTTTCCCTGCATTCAAAGATTAAGTGTTTTTAGGTACCCATACCTTCTTGGGTCCTTGTCGGTTAGCAGTGAGCTTGGGCATCCATGCATACCTAGAACTCGTAAGGTTCATCCTCGGTCCATGATACCCGTTAAACACGCCATAATCATAAGGGATAGCATAGTAGGCTTGAGGTGACTTCGGTGAATAAACCTTTTGAAGAGGAGGTGTTGGTTTATTCGTGTTGACTCTAGTGTATTGAAGAGGAGGTGTTGGTTTATTCGTGTTGACTCTAGTGTATGAGGTAGGAGGTGTTGGTTTATTCGTGTTGACTCTAGTGTATGAGGTTTGTTTATGTCTATGATGGAGCAGAAATCTAGTGTATGAGGTTTGTTTATGTCTATGATGGAGCAGAAATCTTGCTCTTGTCATTGGTTCATAGTCCATAATCCAGTCCTCATCACTAGGATATAGAGTACCTTCCCCACCTCTATGCTTGCTAGGGAACTTTTTGAAATTCTTGACATTACTCGGGTAAGAGTTCGGTCTTCCCTGAGTCATACCCTTGCGTTGCCTCTGTGAGTAATGTTGCCTCTTATTGCCTTGGAATTTCCCTTTAGATTGGTTATTCCCAAGTGGTTGACCATTTGCGATACGACCATGATGGTTCGGTACTCAAGGTCTATACCGAGGAGTCTGATGACTTCTCGGGTTACCGTTTTGGAAATTTCCTCTCGTAGGTTCCACAATACGTGTTTCAGTCGAATCATTAGATCGACTCGTTGATTGTGGTTCTGTTCCATTTGTGGCGTTAATCACTGGCTCAAGATTTTCAGTTTGTCCTTGGACAAACACAGAACTTAAACCTCCACTAGTAGAAGGATCAATTGGTCGTGTTAAGAGAACATGTTGATAAGAGCTGAAGCTATAACCAAGTCCGGTTCTACTCCCTGATGGTCTTTGATCATCTACCATTCGATCCATTAATCTGGATGAATTTGTAAATGTCGCAAGTACCGCACGCAAATTTTGCTCTCTATCATCCTTCGCTTTACACTCTTCCTCAAGAAGATGAACTTGCTTCTCAAGCTGGCTTATAGATTCAAGCATCTCAGCATTTTTGGATCTTATGTCCTCGAGATCTTGTCTTTCTGCCAATAGCTTGGCATTCTCTTCTTTGAGTCTGAGGTGTGAATCCTCAATACCATCAAAACTCTTTATCATTCTTTCGAATGCTTCCCTAGGGTTTTCATGATATGTGGATTCGGAACTATAATTAGAAGAGTGGTTTTGTGAAGTTACCTCTTCTTCATCTGCCATAAGGCACAGCTCTTCATCCGAGTCCTCTTGACTGAAAAGACACAGTAGTCCTTTCTCATCTTCCGAACTGTCACTTTATGAACTGGAGCTGGAAGTGCATGACTCGTCGTTCTTTTCTCCTGACTTCTCTTCTACAGCTAGAGCCTTCCTTCGCCTATCACTCTTCTGGTTTTTGTTTGGCTCTTCGTCAGCATTATTTGATGCACTCTTCGGGTTGTGATAATTTCCCGAATTTTTCTTGTAGTTGTGCTCATCCTGATGCTTCTTGACGATGGGATATGGACATTCAGCTTTGAAGTGTCCAGGTTTTCGGCAGTTATAACATAGCACTTGTATTTCATCCTTCTCATGTGTTCTGGATCCGCTAGTCTTGTCATTGTTTCGGTACTTCGTTCTTCTCGTCTTGTCAGAGTTATCATAGGATTGATTCTTTTGCATGAATCTTTTGAACCTTCTCATGAACAAAGCAAGCTGATCATCAGTGAAAAAATCAGATTAGGGATTAGTATTTGACCTTGGTGTTGATGATGAAGATTGATGATTTGCAACTAAGGCTATATTTCTCGTCTCAAGTTCTTCATCATTTTGAGCTTCCTTCTCGAACTCGTAGGCTTTCAGATCACTAAAGATCTGAGTAGTACTCATTGTCTTGAGATCTCTATGATCACGCATAGCTACTACTTTCATTTCCCAGCTTTTGGGTAGTCCTCGGAGAATCTTCAAGTTTATCTCCTTTTGTGTTAGCTTTTTCTCATCAAGATCATTGATTTCCATCAATAACTTTATGAACCGAGCTTCCATTTCAGTTATGGACTCCTTTGGATTGAGTTTGAAATCTTCAAACTTCTTCATGGCAATCGTCAGCTTGTTCTCCTTCTCTTGTTCGTCTCATCACCTATGAGCATAAGTACATCCCAGATGTCTTTAGCATTCTTGCACTTTCTTACTCTCGGAAACAATGATTCGTCCAATGCCTTGTAGAGTATATCCTTGGCTATATTGTCGAGATTTACTCGGGTTCTCTCTTCGGTAGTTAGCAAGGATTTCTCCTTTGGAATCATTTCTGGTGATGTCGGATCGGTAGCAACACGATTGGGGTTTACTTGTAGTATCTGGATGGGTCCATCAGTTATCACGTCCCACATCTCATCATGCATGGCAGACAAGTGAGCCTGCATGCGCACTTTCCAATCATCAAACTTATCCAAGTTAAAGATAAGAAGATGCCTATGATGTTCCATTTTAGACATAGTGCAAAGTTTGGAAATATTTTGATAAATTTTTCAAAAAGGATCACCAGGCAGTATACACAGAGTGTCCACCGTTCAAGGTAACTTGCTCTGATACCACTTATTGGTCCCGGTGGTAGAGATGTGAGTCTAGAAGGGGGGGTTGAATAGACTCACAAGAGGTTTTTGAAAACTTTTTGTCTAAAGAGATAAACGCAGCGGAAAGAATATATCAAGTTTTATCTTAACTTTGCACTTTGATTATTCTTGTAAAAGATATTAGGTTTGAGTGATATATGCAACGCAAGACGTAAAGTAAATATAGAGACAGAGAGAGTTTTTATAGTGGTTCGGCTGTTAACTAAGCCTACTCCACTCTTCTTCACAACGCGTGAAGGTTTGCACTATATTCCCCGTTATAGTACAAAATCCGTTACAACAAGTTCCTTTGATCACTAAGCCCGGCAGCCTTGTTGTTGTAGGTTTTTCAACTTCTCTCAAGTTTACTCCATCTCTTTCTACTTCACTTGTAGAGATGGTTGAAAGATTGTGATGATTCTCCAACTTGAACTTCTTGTGATTTTCTTCCTTGATCAACGTCTTAATCACACAAGAACTTCTAAAGAAATCTGAATATCACTTGTAAGCTTATGAATATTACACTGAAAGTTTTTCACTTGATAGACAATATTTCGCGTATTTTCAACCTTGTCAAAGTGAGATGGGACAAGGGTATTTGTAGGTGGAATTTCAGATCCGTTGGAGGGAAAATGAAATTCAAAACCTATTGTCCAGTGTGTAATGTCCAATGGGTAGTGTTTTTTCCTTTTCAAAATGTTAGTACTTTCTAGCCGTTTGTCCACTTTTGTGCAAGGACAATTTGTCTTTTGTCCCTAAAAAAGGTGACATCATTAAATGCTCCTAGGGATCGTTGCATAGGACCCAAAATAACATTCAGTTATACCCATTCTCAAGGCAGTAGACAAGACGACTTATCAGAGAATGTCTTTGCCTTGGTTGTGAGAGAAAATGATTGACCTTATCATTTCTCTTAATCTCCTCGAGTCAATCACACTTTTGATTGCTCGGTCATAAGAGCTTGGCCCTTCCATGTTTTGACCTAAGATCCCAGTCTTCGGTTCTCCAAGTCTTCTTCTCTTCGCATCTTCAACTCTTCGGATAAATTACTCTTCGGTTTAAGTCTTCATATCTTCGGTACAAGAGACTTAGATCCTTAGTGTTTGAAAAAATACTAAGGATTCGGTTATCTTGTAGACTAAGATACAGAGCATAATCTATTCAAAAGACTTACACAGAAGTTAGGGGTCTCCTCGTATAGTTCGGTATCATCAAAATCAATAACTCGGGGTTCCTAACAATATCCAATGGGCAAGGTTTGACCTTTTTCAGATTGTCAGTACCTTTATAGCCGTTTGTTCTCTTTTGTGCAAGGACAATTTGTCTTTTGTCCCACAAAAATGTGACAATCATTAAATGCTCCTTGGGATCGTTGCCTAGGATCCGATTTGACATTCAGTTGAAAACCCATTCTCAAGGCAATAGATAAGACAACTTTCAGAGAATGTCTTTGCCTTGGTTACTCGTGAGAATGATTGTCCTTATCATTCTCATTGATCTCCTCGAAACAATCACCGTTTGATTGTTCGAGCATAAGGATTCGGCCCTTCCATGTTTTGGCCTGAATCTTATGTCTTCGGTTCTTCAGTTCTTCAACGCTTCAGTTCTTCAATTCTTCAACACTTCGGTTCTTCAGTTCTTCAACACTTCGGTTCTTCAGTTCTTCGATGCCTAGGTCCTAAATCCCTTTCACGAGAGATATCTTAGCGATGACTCGTTACTTCGTGTCATTAAGGATTCGATTAACTTCTAAGACCGAGGTATGAAACTGAAAGATCTAATCTAGAAAACAAAAGAAATTTGGGGGTCTCCTCGGGATCATTGGTATCATCAAAATCAATAGCTCGGGGTTCCTAATAATATGAACCAACGAAACTGTTCTTTATTTCAAATCAGATGACTCAACAACAACAAGCTGAATGAATCACAATCTAAAGACACTTCCAAATGAATCCAATATCCAGTAACGAATGCATAAGACATCAATTCTATAACAAGATACCAACTGAGTCATAAGTTCAACAGAATAACCACAAATGAAACCAACCAAACACAATCTCACATCATTCTCTCAGAGTGACCCCAAAATCACAATACAAAGGTTAAGATCCAAACCACAACCACCAAACCACCATACCAACCATCATACCAATGTCACAACACAGAGGCACATAGCCCAAAAAATGCCTTTCGTTTTCCCCCTTTCATCGGCCCTTGCCGCCTTCCTTAACAAGCTCTCGAGCCTCCTTTGCGCCGCCTTCTCCAAGATACGTCTACGACAGTGCCAACTCGACCGCACGCCGAACAGAGAGACCGTCTTTTCAGACTATCCGGGGCGAGGTAGAGGGTTACAGAAACGACAACTTTATATTCCTCGCGAATTTTGCTACGCTCAATAAGAACCCGGAATAGCGGAAATCGAGATTTTGTTACCGGTGAACGCTTCCAAAGTCAGGCATATAATGCCCATTACCATAGAGGCATACAAGCCCAATCGCAGAGGCATACGAGCCCAATCACAGAGGCATACAATGCCCAATCACAGATGCATCTGAGCCCAATCACAGAGGCACGAAGCCCAATCACATAGGCATACGAGCCCAATCATAGAGGCACGAAGCCCAATCACAGAGGCACAAATCCCAATCATAGAGGCATACAATGCCCATTACCACAGAGGCATGAAACACAAACAATTCATCTCATAATACCAACCACAAGCAAAGCCATGATTCCACCAACCACTTCTCAAAGAATATCAAAGACTCAATAAGCCAAAGGAATACTCATAAGGACTCAAGGTCTCAACATACCAAATTCAGATTCATTCCCAAAGGAATTACTCAGACCAATAGTGCTCAACTCACAATATGAACACAGGACATACTCAGGATAATAACCAAAGAATCAACAAACAATACTAGCTCAATAGTCCAAGATAAATGACCAATGATCATGAATAATTACTCAACAATCAAGGTAGAATACTCTCCGCTCAATTCACGAAACCCACCGCTCCGCCAAACCTCTCCACTAGTACTAACAGAACACTCTCACGGAATCCGCCAAACTACTCCACTAGTGTTCTTGTGGAACATTCCAACGGGACACATTATACGATTGAAATGCACCACAAGGACAACTCCAATGCACAGAACCCAGACTTTGGAACAGAATACACGAGAACTCATTCCAGTACCTAGAATACATCAGATTACACATTTTAGAGGCCAAATAATACATGGAATCCATAACAACAAATACTCATATACATCAATATTGAAGGATAATGAACACAAGTCCATAGATCCACAATATAGATTCACAATCCAACAAATCAAAGGCTAAAACCCAAAGAATTTCACAGGATTCCACAACACCAAATAATATTCATATATTCAAGAGTGAAAGTAGGTTTTAGTGTATTACCTCTTGAAGCTTATGAATCCACAAGCAACAATCAATCCTAAGCTCATCCTAGCAACCATCACTTCTTGATCATCTATCAACCCAAAACCCACCACAAGAAGAAGGAAAGAGTTCATAAAGATAGTCAACAAAGGGGAGGAAATGCAAGAAAAGGTAGGATCTTACCATGATCTTTCTTGAAGAACAATAAAAAAAGGATCTTTACTTGAAATCTTGAAGATGAAATGAAGACCAATTTTTGGAGGAGAATGGGAGGAAAATGGCGTGAAAAATGAGTAGAGGAAGAGAGAGAGTGGAATCTCTAGATAATGCTAAGTCTTGAATATATACCATAATAAATATATACATATATGTATATATTAGGGTGGAAGATTTAATAAAGAATGGGCTTGAATATTTATACATAACAATTCTATTTACATGAATAGTTATTGGGCCAAATGATTCACCTCTTAAATAAATGAAAACATAGAATAAGGAGAAAGCCCATAATATTAAGAATTAAATGTCTTAGAAATAATATATATACTAGCATAAGGATTTGGGCTTTTGATTTGGAATTACCTTAGGAAATATTCTTAATTCAACAATTGGGCTCACTAGAAACAATGGATTTAATTTTAGAAAATAATCACGGAGGGTAATTCTGGAATAATTTATTATGGGGTATTACACTCTACCCCCCTTAAAAGGAGCTTCGTCCTCGAAGCCCCACTGATATCCCTTATTCGACGTAGTTTAGGGCTATGGATCGGATATGTTATTTCAGATGCGGATCGGTTCGGGTCGTGTTGTTCGGATTGGAGGTCGGTCGGGTAAAACGGATATGGTCGGGTTTGCACAGCCCTAATTGATACCCCTCTAATATCTAATATTCAATATTTTTGTAATATATAGAGTACCTAATAAATATGGATATTGTAGTAATTTTTAATCAATAAATATTCTTCCATCCTAATAACCGACTATCTATTATAGGATAGAAGTACGTATCGATCGGAAAAGCTATAAATTAGTGAAATAACATCCACTCCGCATTCTGCAAGCTGCCCGATCGTAAGTTGTAACAAACCTGCGTGATTCCATTGGGTTTGTGCTTCCAACCTTTTGTGTACGATGTGGTTAAGTTTCTATTTGAATTTGCTACAGGAAGAAATAACAGTGTGGATGATGAAGGGCTGATTCATGAGGAAGATAGGGTAATGAGCTCAGGAAGCATGGGAGTTAATTCGCTGTAGTCCGTCAGAAAAAATGGCATAGTTTTTGAGTAGGTTGAAGAAGAAGGGCAAGTCTATGACGGGATGTAGGGTTGGGGAAGAAGGTGAACGGGAAGAGGTCCGGCAACTGGCATAAAGGTAAACCAGTTTTGGATAAGAAAGGGAAGTTTGTGATGGATGTGGGTATAAACGGATAAGAACCGAAACAAGACCGATAGTGGGTACGAGCTGAAAGAGACGATAATCAAGAAAGCTAGGGCCGACCTATTGTGGAAGAGAGAAAAGATTTCGTGCTGTGCCGCCTAGAGCGAAAGAAAGAAGATGAAAAAACAACGTTGGAAGATTTGGACGTTGAGATAACATGCAGTTCATTGAGGAGACATTGGCACTAATGGATGATGATATGAATTCATTATTGACATCACCGGCTGCTGACAATATGAACTTGGATGTTATTCTGGTTGCTACCCGTGGCCGTGGGGGATGCCGATGATATCAATTCAAACTTCATTGGTGTTCCTCTTCCGATCCAGTAGGGGATACAGATACTTGGTTGGTGTTCCCATGGAGACATTAATTTGTAATGCACTTAGGCAGTCAACACAGCATAATAGACAGTACAAAGTGTAAGGGAGAATAAGAGAATTTAGGGTAGAGAAGAAGAGGTAAGGAAAAAGATAATTTGTATTAATTCTTAGCATAATCAATCAATTGCTCTTACAACAACCCTATATACTTTCCCAGAACCCAGTTCCCCTTTTCTCTCAATAAACTAACGACATCAACAGAAAAAGGAAAAATAATTTATTTATACAATAGTAAAATGGAAAACGGCATTGTTGGACTTGCCTGGTAACTGCTTTCCAACCGCCTTTTCAGACGACATCGTTTCTCATCTTGCCCTTCTTCAAATGCCAGCTACTCCACCTTTCTTCTTGAGCTCTCTGGAATTAAGATTGCCTTTGAGGAATGTTACAACACCCCTCCCTTCCACTGATCCTTGTCCCCAAGGATCGAAGGACGAAAATTGACTCTTCACATGATGGTAATCCTCCCGCGTTGCCTCCTCTCTAGGCAAGTTAACCCATTGGACTAAGATTTGTGCTACTTCCTTGTTATTTCTTTTAACAAGTCTTTTTCCCAACACAGTAAGAGGCTCAGCTAGGACCTACCCTTCTTGTCCTATGATTGGAGGATCGAGCTGTGGGACAACACCTTCCCCAATCCTTTTCTTAAGCTGTGAAATGTGGAATACAGGATGTATCAAGGTCCCTGGTGGCAGTCGTAATTTGTAAGCCACTTTCCCAACTTTTCCAATCACCTGGTAAGGGCCAAAGTATCTTGCAGACAACTTCAAGTTGCTCCTTACTTCCACTGAAACCTGTTTATAGAGCTGGATTTTTAAATAGACCTAGTCTCCCACCTCTAGGGATCTTTCACTTCTCCCCTTATCAGCCTGAAGCTTCAAGTTCTAGGCTTGTCTTAGATTTTCCTTTAATGCTGCTAACAAGGCATTTCTCTCTGACAGCCAATTGTTGTTATCAAATTCTGGGTTCCAAGCCATCACAGAGGGCCTGTAGCCATAGGGGGCTTGAAAGGGACTACATTTGAGTGAGGAATGGTAGTTGGTGTTATACCAAAACTCAGCCAAATGTAACCACTTAAGGCAACCCTTAGGTTTTTGAAAAACCATGCATCTAAGGTAACCTTCAAGGCATTTGTTCACTCTCTCAGTCTGCCCATCAGTTTGAGGGTGATATGCGGTTGAGAGATTCAACTTGACTTCCATACTTTTGAACACTGTTTGCTAAAATTTGCTTGTAAATATTTTATCCATGTCTGAGATTATCTCATTAGGTAGCCCATGCAATTTGTAGATGTTTTCCATAAACACCTCTGCAACCCCTTCAACAGTATAAGGATCGGTTAAAGCAAGGAAGTTGCCATATTTCGATCCACCACCACCAATATGACTTGCTTGTTGTTGGATCTTGGTAAGCCTTATATGAAGTCCATTGAAATACTCTGCCAGGCTCCTTCTGGAATGTGCAAGGACTTTAGGAGGCCTGGACTAGCTACATTTTCATGCTTAGACCTTTGGCAAATATCACATCCTTTAACCAATTCTGTCACATCTCTTTTCATGGCCTTCCAATAAAATAATGTTTTAAGCCTTTGATAAGTGGCATTTTGTCTAGAGTGTTCCCCAAGGGCTGACTCATGCAGTTGCAGCATTAATTTTGCTCTTAGGCCTCCTGTTGGGCCAATATACATCCTATCCTTATATTTCAAAAGACGCCCAGTCACAGTGATGTTGGATATTCCAGTAGGGCTAATAAGGATAGCTGCAAGGGTTTCATTCGCCCACTCATCCAGCTCATAACTCTTCACTACTTCTTCCATCCACTGGGGCTGAACTACTAAGATGGATTGGATTTCTGCCTCATCATCAGTCATTCTCCTTGATATGGCATTTGCTACACAATTCTATGTGCCCTTCTTGTATTGAATAGAATAATCCAAACCTAATAGTTTAGTCAGCCATTTCTGTTGCAAAGCTGTAGTGATTTTTTGTTCTAACAAGAACTTCAAGCTATGATGATCTATCCTGATGGTGAAGTGTCTTCCAAGGAGATAGGCTCTCAATTTATCAACTGCATAGATAATAGATAGGTATTTTTTCTCAGAAATCGACATACCTAAGTGCTATGCACCAAATACTACAAGAAAAATCACGAATCGCGACATAACGTAATCCGTTATCGATTCGCGATGGTTTTCGCAACCGAACATGTTCCGTCACAGTTTTGCGTCGGAAATGGTGACGAAATTCAATTCCGTAGAGATTTTTGGCGCAAAGTGAGAAAAACTTGGGGAAATTTTGGCGCCAAAATTTTGGTGACATATTTTGTGACGGAGTTAAGTTCTGTTACCACAATCGCGACGGAAAAGGCAACGACCGATGGTTCCCTTGCAGTTTTGCGATAGAATTGGCGACGAGAATAAATTCCGTTGTGATATTTTGAGCAAAGTGAAAAATATTCCCACGTAATCTTTGCACTAAGGAATTAACGACGGGGGTTGACAACGGAAATTATGACGGGTATTTTTTTCGTCGCGAAAATATTTAAATTTTGAAGTAATGTTTATTTTTGCTACAGAATGGGACGATAGAATTAAATCCTTCGCCAATATGTTGACACGTCAGCGACAGAAAATGCGACGCCCTACATGTCTGTTGTGTTATGACGATGGAATCAACAACCGAAATTAATTTTGTTGCAATATCTGACGCAAAGATAGATTTGATGTTTGAGGTTGGTGACGAAACTTGCAACGATAGTTCTTTCCGTCACTAAAATATTTAATTTTTTAATTAAATTTTATTTTTCCGTCACTAAAATATTTAATTTTTTAATTAAATTTTATTTTTGCTATAGAAAAATATTTAATTTTTTAATTAAATTTTATTTTTGCTATAGAGTTGCAATATCTGACACAAAGATAGATTTGATGTTTGAGGTTGGTGACGAAACTTGCAACGATAGTTCTTTCCGTCACTAAAATATTTAATTTTTTAATTAAATTTTATTTTTCCGTCACTAAAATATTTAATTTTTTAATTAAATTTTATTTTTGCTATAGAAAAATATTTAATTTTTTAATTAAATTTTATTTTTGCTATAGAATGAGACGACGGAATCGATTCTGTCGCCAATATGTTAACACATTGGCGACAGAAAATGTGACGCCCCACATATCCATTGCACTACGGAGATGGAATCAGAAATGTAAATGAATTATGTTGTGGCATTTGGCCCAAAGATAGATTTGACATTTGAGGTTGAAGATGGAACTTACGACGATCGTTCTTTCCGTCACTAAAATATTTAATTTTTTAAGTAAAGTTTATTACTTTATTTTTGCTACAGAATGAGATGACGGAATCGATTCCATCGCCAATATGTTAACACATTGGCGATAGAAAATCCGACACCCTACATGTCCGTTGCTCTACTGCGATGGAAATTAAATCTGTTACGATATCTGGCGCAAAGATAGATTTCACATTTGAGTTTGGCGACGTAACTCGTGACGGTTGTTCTTTCTATCGCGAGAATATTGAATTCTTAAAGTAAAATTTATAACTTTTAATGGTCGAATTTTTCCCTAGGTTTGATATTACAAGTGGGAAATTTTCAAAATTTAATGTAAAATTGAAATTGCATATGAATTCATATGCTATAACTAATTGCATAACTTTTTTAATCACCACTCCATTCGTCCTATTTTACTTATCTTACTTTCCTTTTTAGTTAGTCCTGAAATAGTGTATTCTTTCTAAAATCGAACTTCACTATCATTTTACATTTCCCAATTTACCGTTGACTTGTTCAAATTTCTAGGCAATTAATAAGGTAAGTACAATTGTATTTTCTACAAATGACACTTACTTCTTAGGGGCACAATTGGAAAGTTACAAACACTTAATTTGTGACATTAATTTTAATTTTTCTATTCAAAATTTATATTGCTTTAATTAAAATGTACAATCGTCGATTAGAATTAAAGTTGATCTATTATATATATATATGAGACAAAAATTTTCTATATTTTAAGAATTTAAATACAAAAATTTCATTGTCTAATCAATCTTATAGGGAAAAAAATAATATTTTAAAATATCAATTATTGTTTACCAGATTAATAGTTCACATATAATAACAACTGAAGTCTGAATTATATACATAAGCAAACTTATGAACTAATATGATATAAATTAATTGCATAACAATTTAATTACAATTTCACTTTATAATCATGTCACTTTTTTTTTGATGACTAATCATGTCACTTTAAACAAAAATTAAGTTAAGTTTTACTAATTACTCGATATTAATATATATACTAACAATTTACTTAACAGATTAGTTAATTCGTTAAACCAATATTTTATAACCAAACTATCGACAACCAAAAAATTTTAAAAATTTTAAACCATTGAACTGAAATATTTTGATTAAAAAAATTATTAGTTGAAATTCTTTGGTTTTATCATTTAACAAATTTTTATCGAATTGTGTACACTCTTAATGATAATAATTAAAATTTTTGTAAATATTTAAATATAAGAAGATTTTGATCATACAAAAATGAAAGAAATAATTAAATAATTAATTTTCTCAATTTTTTGCAAGGTATATATCTTGTAATGATTAAATTAATTTAAAAAAAAAGAGTTATTCTCTCTCTTTTTTTTTTTTTTTTGAGTACATGAGTTATTCTCTTAATATTATTTTTCAAAAAAAAATTGAGTCTTCTCACTCTCTCGCTCTCGCTCTCGCCTCTAATTTCTAATTCTTCCTACTTTCCCAAATTTCCAATTTCCCTCCTAAAATTTCTATTTTTCCCACTCTTCTGCCAGCCTGCCTAAGTTTTCCCACTTCCCCTAATTCCCCCTACAATTTCTAAATCCCTAACATTCCTTTAGGTTTCAGTAGCTCACAGACATTGCTATTCTCTAATCCCCAATAAATGTTACTGATTTAGTGAATTTATAAAACATAATCCTAATGATCTAAATCCACATTTTTTTTGTAATTTTTCTTTTCCCAGTCTTTGTTGATGGTGAGTTCTGTCTTCCTCTTCCAAAAATCAGAATTCAGAAGCTACAATCATAGCGTTGTTGTTTCGCTCAGGTAGCCCTCCGTTCAGTACTTCGACGAGACAGCGACTCAGCGTGGTGCGATGGTGCGTCCGCTCAGCGCCTCAGCCCGTTCAGCGACTCATCTGATTGTTGCTGTGTGTTGTGTTGTTCGTTTATGGGCTGGGGAAGAAAGGCTACGCGGGCCAGTAGAAACTGTGTTTGAGTGCTAGGGGCAGTTATTCTTCGATCATTAGGAGAGTCTTTACTCAGTTCAACAGAGCAATTAGGTTTCATTGTGAGAAAATCCCGCTCGGTTTCGCCTCGATTTGGGTCGGGTTTGTAGAGAGTAAGGGGTTAAATGAGGATGAGAATATCGTCTTGGAGAATGAGGGGATGCCTAATAACGAGTTTGGGACCGATTCTCCAAAATAGGTGCTGATCTTGATGAGTGTTACTGGCAGGGGCATAGGGGCTCTGCTGAGGCCATTAAGGCAGCTTTTCATGAAGAATTTGGAGAAGTATCAAGTCAATTTAATTTGTAAAGTTTTTTTTTAATAGCTTGCAAATAATCTATTTTTTACCGCTTGGAAAATATTATGGATTTATGGATTTATGGGTTATAGATTGTACTCCGAATAATAAATTGTTTTGCTCATTTAGCCTATTGCCCATTTTGTTGGTACAGCTAAGTGGAATGGGATATCTTGAGACTTGAGACTTCGTAGCTGGTAATTATTTTTCTTGTGAATATGTGATATACTAATATAAATGATTAAATATTGATTTTATATTGCTTTTTTTTAAAATGATATTCATACATATAAATCAGTATATTAATTTTGATTATTGAATCTGTCTGATTTGGTGGTTGACTCTTTTTCTATACTGAGTAATCTTTTGTTCTTGAGGTTGACATACCAAAGATAACCATGAACTGACTCCTCTGGTAGCATTGGTTTTGCGTGGAAATGGTGGGGCAAAGGATGGTAGATTATGTCGTTCTATGATACTACTAGAAGCAATCTTTTCAATGGTGAATTGATTATTCATTTCATATCTGATATCTTACAATCTCATGTTCTTATTAAACTTTGAAGTGAATGTATGAATGTGTCATTTTGTGGATTAAAGATCATGAAATGAGGAATAACTTGTTGCTGTAGAATTCTCTCCTTATTGTTTGTCGGTAATCACCATATTGTTGTTGCTCAAGTGGTCACATCTCATCACCATTAGCATTCTTGTATTCACCATATAGTGTTTAGGTAATTGAGAAACTGAGAATCATAAATTACTTACCAATGTAAGAGTTCAAAGTTTATTGTTATTCTAATGTGGTTTATAGTGATGCTGGCTACTGCATTGAATTGACGATGATCATTGTGTTTGATAATTCCGTAACTTTATTATTTTGTTAGAGAAGCAAACCAATATCATTTGATATATGCATGACTTCATAGAGCTCATGCATTGAACACTAACTCATTGTAACACTATAATGTGATGTATTTTTTGCATTATTGTCTTGTGCCTTATACAAATGTATGTATTGTAGTCCATTCATTCACATGCTCAGGTTTATGATTGTCTGCATTGCATTTCTAATATTCCTATGGCATGTGACAAGGTTTGCGTGCATAGGGTGAATTGTCAAGATAATGTGGATGTGTGTGTAAGATATATAAAACGAAGAGTCTATGACTCCACGAGTGTCGGTCTCGAAGGAAGGACGTGGAGGTGTGTCAAGTGTTTGTATGTTCAATTGATTGATTCATGTGATTGATTGAGTGTGATGAATGATGATTTAAAGGTGCAAAGGTTCATAGGGTTGTGTAATGCAAAGATAAAACAAATATGAGTAAATAAATGTAGAAAGTAAGAGATTGGATAGTGTTCATCTATGTTGCATCCTCGTGTGTCTTAGGCAATGGGTAAATGGAGCAAAGAAGTTGGCTATTCTAGAGTGTGTTTTCAAAGTCCTCTTCCACCTCTGTGTACTAGGGCTTCTTGGACTAGGAGTGCCTTTAAGCAACCAAAGTCCTAAGAGACATTTTATCAAACACCTTAGCTACACACTTTCCTACTATTCTTATGAATTCCATAGGATTTATGATTGCTACAAAGCTTTCAATCTCAACTCTAATCAAAGACATGAAGAGTCAAGAGCTCAATCTCTCATCTAGATTGGCCAAATCCAAACAAGATATCATCAAAACAACAATCAATAGACTAAAATAGAAATTCCAACAATCCAAGCAATTAAAAACCCAAAATAGGATATAAGATCATCACACTAGCAACATATCTTCACACAATCCAAACCCTAGATTAAACTAGCCACACATATTCAAGTATTCAAGAACAATAGCTAATTTAATCCAAGAACAAGATAATAAAAATAGATTAAAGTGTAATAGAGATCACCTAGTAGAGAAGTGTATCCTTCAATCCAAGCTTCTTGTCTTCCTTTACAAGATGAAATTGCTAAGCTAAACTATTCTAAAAACTAAGAAATAAAAGAGGAACTTCCTAAAATTGGAAAATGGCTGGAACTCCTTTGAAATTCTATCAAGGTGCCTTAAATAGTCTCCGAAATTTCACCCTAAAAATATTCTCGTGCAGTGTTCCATCCACGCATCCCACACGCATGGTTGCGTGCGTGGTTGGCTACTGGAATGCTGCCACGCCACCAATCATGCGTGTGGGCTTCATTTCGGGTCCTTCGGGGCTCTTGGCTTGCTTGGTTTGCTTGTTTAGCTCGTTCTTTGTTCCTAGTAGCTCCCGGGACCTCTGTACTGTCTCAATTCATACCAAAAGTAGCTTTGTGTGCGGTTAGCGAATTTAAAGCACAAACTCTCACAAAATTATCATTTAAGGATGCTAAAAACGCTATAAAACACCCTAGTTTATACTCAAATAATATGTGTCTTGGGAGCTTATCAGCATGTAATTGTTTAAGCATACACATACCAAAAAACATGATGGTCAAACATTCATAGTTGAGAAAGACAAATAAATCCATGCAAGTTTATTTATCTTGATATTTCTTGAATATATATATGAATTTAGATAAAAATTTGTACTAAATTTTAAAATTTTTGCAGGAGCAAGTTGCATTGCAACCGGAGGTATTAACACAAAATGGAGAGAAAGTAGATGGAGTCAATTGTACTATGATGTTGTTGGTAGGTATGTAAGAAAAGAAAAGTTTATGGACTTGGCTCATATGGTAGCTTCATTCGCGGTCTAATAAATGCTAACACATCAGACAATATAACATCAACCTCGCAGTCATCAGACGATGCCAATTCTGCAAAGGTGCAAGATGAGATTGAGAATTTGAAAGCTTCATCATCACCCTCATCACAATCAGATTAAACTTGATATTGATTTTTTTATGGATTATTATATTATTTGTTCGACATGAATTTGGTATTAAGTATAACATTCAATTTTTTGACCTATAAAGTAGTATTACTTTTACATTACAAATTAGAGTGCATTTTAGTTTAATAGTTCTTTTGTGTTTAAATATAATCGCATATTAACATTTTAAATACAAACATTAATATTTTAAAAACTAATAATAATTACCAAAAATATTAATAAAAAAATTTAGCAGAATCGTGACGAAATATAATTTTGGCGATGGAATATTTATTGTTATTATGGTGAAAAAATTGGTGACGGAAAGATTTTGTTTCCAAAACGAGATGGAATCGCGACAGCGATTAGTTCCGTTATAGTTTTTACGACAAAATTTTGGGACGGAAAACAAATTTGGTGACAGAATATGTAGCGATAGAATGACTATGGAAATTTGTTCTGTCGTTTTCTTACGACAAAATTTTGCGACGGAGGATGAAATTTGCAACGGAAAAGTTAGCGACGGAATTGCGACAATAATTATTTTCGTCGTTATATTTCAAGACAGAAATATGCAACGGAATATGAGTTTTGCGACGAAATATTTTTTCACACAATAGCAACAGAAATAAACAATTCCGTTGCCAAAATCGCGATGGACTCACGATGGAATGATTTCCGTTGCCTACTTTGCGAAGCAAAATTCCGTCACTATTTTCCGTCGCCACCGCTCGCGAAGGATTATTTCCGTCACGAAATGAAATATGACAAGCCTGGAGGCTACGAAATAAATTCCGTCGTGAAAATGCAAAATTCCGTCGCAAAACGTGATTTGTGACGGAATTTCGCATTTTCGCAATAGAATTTTTCCGTCGCGAATTGCGTTTTTTCTTGTAGTGAAAAGCCTTGCTAAAAATGCTATAGGCCTGCCATCTTGTAACAATACTGCCCCATCCCTTTGTAGCTGGCATCTGCTTCCACCACAAAATCCTTTTGAAAATTATGAAGTGCTAGAACTTGTGAGTTACATAGGGCCTGCTTCAATTTCACAAAAGTCTCCTCAGCTTCCTTAGACCATTGAAAAATATTTTTCTTGAGCAAGTCTGTCAAGGGTCTACTTATAACTCCAAATGATTTAATGAATCTCCTGTAGTAGCCTACTAGTCCCAAGAAACCCTTCAAAGCTTTCACATTCTTGGGTTGAGGTCAAGCAGCTACAACTTCTAATTTTGTTGGATCTGTTTGTAACCCTTCACTAGAAATTATGTGCCCTAGGTATTCCACGTGATTCCTTGCAAAAGAGCATTTGCTAAGCTTTGCCAGCAACTGATGCGCCTCATTAGTAGTAATACTTTTCCTAAATGCTGCCAATGCTCTTCCCAATTAGAGCTGTACACTAGGATATCATCAAAGAAAACCAACACTGACTACCTAAGAAATGGGTTAAAAACTTGGTTCATCAGTGCTTGAAAAGTGGCAGGGGCATTGGTTAGGCCAAAGGGCATCACCTTGAACTCATAGAGTCCTTGGTGTGTCCTAAAGGCTGTTTTGAATTCCTCCCCTTCCTTCATCCTAACCTGATAGTAGCCATACCTTAAATCCAGTTTTAAAAAACAGTTTGCACCAGCTAGTTCTGAAAAAAGATCTTCTACCAAGAGAATGGGAATTTATTTTTTACTGTGATGTTGTTTAGGACTTTATAATCAAAATAGAACCTACAGGTGTTATCCTTCTTTGGCACCAATAACACCGGGGAGGCAAAACAAGAGGAACTAGGTGTGATTACTCCAGTAGATAACATATCTTCTACCATCATTTCAATGGTATTTTTCTAGTCATAGGAGTATCTATAGAGCTCAATGTTTATGGGTTTGGCCCCTGGGATTAAGGGTATGGAGTGGTCAGAAGTTCTCTATGGTGGTAGGGTAGTGGGTTCAGCAAACACACCCTGGAATTCTTGAAGGATGAGTGTAAGTTCTGGGATATCAGTTTGGGATATGGTAAGGCAAATTTGTGGTTCTAGGCTATTTGTTGGTGAGGGTAAGGTGTTACATTGGACCAGAAATCCCTCCACTCCTTCCTGTCACATTTTAATCTGTTTAGCTAAGGCCTCCTTTAACAATACCTTCTTTGTCATTCCTTTTAACAACACTCTCTTGCCTTCATTGTGAAAGGAGATTCCGGGAGGTTTGATATGGAGCGGAATTGGGACATATTGGTCCACCCAATCCATGCCTAATACCATGTCAAAACCTCCTAGCCATAGCAACCTGAAGTCTTTAATGAACTCTTCTCCTTGGATCAACCATGTGAACGCTAAACTGTATACCCCGTAAAATTATTCTAAATAGGCGATATTATTTTACTATAAATACTTTCAAAAATACAATTTATTTTATAGTCATAAATATTTTTTTAGCTTAAATGCTATTAAAATAAGTTATTTTGTTTTAGGCTTTAAATAAACTATTTTATGATCAAAAAATTTTCTATCCAAAATCTATCTGAGAGGAACCTGCTAATATCATTTTTATAACTATCAAACTTTCTAAGCCCAAATAATTTTTTTCCAAAGTCCAATGAATTTGCTTGAGCCCAAAGTATTCCTAAGCCCAATTTTAGCCCATGACCCAATAATGAATATTTAGAATTCTCTAGAACCCCAACCCATTGCTTCACCCATCTATAAAAACCCACTTCCTTCTTCATTTCTTCCCCTCTCCTCTCACGTGAAGACCAATATAAAATCCTACGCCCTAAATTGGTATCTCTTCTTCTTTTTCTCCATTCCTTCTTCTTCATTTCCTATTCTTCATTTCTTCTCCATTTTAATTGTTTTTTTCTTGTGTTTGTGTATGTATTGAATATGGTATTGTGGTTGTGTGTGGTTTTTGCTTGGGCTTAAGGTGAAGGAGAAACTTGTGGTCAAACCTAAGGATTAGGAGTTTTGCTACATGATAGTAGCAATGAAGGTAAGGATTCGTGGATGTCCAAACTATTTTGCCATAAGTTTTATTGTTGAAATTATTTGAAAGTATGAGTTATTTTTGCTACTTTAAATCTTTAGAAATTGTGTTAATATGGTGTTATTTTGCTTCTAAAGTAGTGCATGTTTATGTTTCAAAGTTTGGAGGTGTTAATGTATTTTTAGAGATGTGTTTTGAGGTGTTTGGTGTTATTTTGGAGCTGAAATTAGTTTCAGTCTCGGGTCTAGCATCGGGTCTTATAGACCATTGCCTAACCTTTATCACCATGGGCAGTAATGGTAGAGTGGTTAATGCATTGAATTGTAAAGAGGAGTTCTGGGGTTCAATTTTCACTATTAGCATTCCCTTGGTTTTAAAAATTTGTATATATATATATATATATATATATATATATATATATATATATATATATATATATATATATATATATATATATATATATATATATATATATATATATATNATATATATATATATATATATATATATATATATATATATATATATATATACTGCTTATAAAATGGGTTAATTGTTTAAAGTGAGAATTAAACATTGGGCCTAATACTTAATGTCTTGAATTCCTTCCAATTAAACTACTTCAACACATTTGAAATTATTTTAGTTTAATGAACTATTATATGATTTTTAAAAGAGTTATGTACTAAAGAATTTATTATTATTATTTTGAATGGTTGAGTATTGGAAATCATACATGTTGGTGTTATGTCTCTCTCTCTCTCTCTCTCTCTCTATATATATATATATATATATATATATATATATTCTTGAATATTGTTATAGAGTTCGGTGAGAACTCCTACCTTGAGAAATTATGTTTGAAAATCGAAGGTTTTTGAAAATAGTTAAACTATAATATTTTTGGAGGATATGAGTTATATTTACTTTTAAANATTGTTATAGAGTTCGGTGAGAACTCCTACCTTGAGAAATTATGTTTGAAAATCGAAGGTTTTTGAAAATAGTTAAACTATAATATTTTTGGAGGATATGAGTTATATTTACTTTTAAAGGATTATTGATTTTGGAGGAAATGTGTAATCTAGAGAAATACTACTTTGCATACTACTATATTTTAAATTGGAGAACGCATACTATTTTGAAAAGTATGGATATTGATGGGTGATATATACACCTTACTTGACTTAGAAAAATTTTATTTTGTAATAGCCTATGAGCAATGAAAATATTTATGCAAACCTATTTTGATAGAATATTACTATCTTAGAGGAATGATATAAAAATGTACTTATTTTGGAGGTTTATCCCTTTCTGTGTTGGATTGTGATGTGGGCTAAGGCCCTATGTTAGAATTAAACCCGGTAGAAATAATCATGGGTTAGTATTGAGGGGTAACCTGGTAGAAATAATCATGGGTTGCTAGGACTGGTTTACTACCCGCTGGACTTGAAATCGCAGTTAAGGGGTGTGCACATTTAAGGTAGTGGTCATGTTTCCACCTGTGGTAAAGTGGGGTTTGTGTTGTGTTCAGTAGAGGGTTGCTGTTCACTTAGGGCTTCACTGAGATGATGTCCCTGCCCCACTATTGTGATATTGAGATTGTGATTGGTTATGATTAGGATACATCCACTTATTTATTATGATATATTGATATTTGAGAAATATGACTTGAATTCCTATATCTATGATTATTTGTATATATATGTTTTGAGAATGACTTTCGAGAAAGTCTATGCTTTGATATGAGTAAAACTATATGAGACTATAAGTTCCTCCATATCTATATTATGTTGTGAAAATGCTTATGAGGAAAGATGAGTTTTGTATTCCTCCATATTTATATTATATATGTAGAATGTAGTGGAAATAATCATTGGAAAAGTTATGTTCTTGAAATGAATATTTGATGCAAAAATATTTTATTGAGAAATATTATTTTATGGATCCTCCACACCTATGCATATTTTGAAAATGATTTGATCGAGAGAGTATTCTGCCTTGAAAGTCTATTGATACTTATACTATATTTTGAGTATAATGAACCATGGTTATGATACCTTGATATATATAACGCTATTATTTGAAAATCTATTACCTTATATGAATATAAAAGTATTGTTCGGTAAAGTATAGTGTGGTTGTTGAGTAAAATATTTTGGAGAAAAGCAATAAACCTCATTGTGGGAAAATCTCATTTTTTGGTGTGAGTTAAGCATTTAGAATCTCCTCCCGTATTTTGAAAATCCTCTCATTTAGTTTAGTATTGACTTAACGTATTTGAAAACCTTTACATTGGAAGTTTTCTTACTTGATGAGTTGTGGTCCCAAGATACTTTATAAACTATTTTGAAAATTTTCATAAAAGGTCTTTGGCTAGATATTTTCTAAAAGGTGGTTTCTTTAAGTAACAAAACCTAGTTACAAAGTATACTTATTTTCTAACTAAAAATGAACATATTTTACAAGGCAACATGAACCTTACTTAGCATTTTTATGCTAACTTTGTGTTTTCTATGTTATTTTCTAAACTTGTTTTCAGGATCTGAGTAAGCAATTGATCAAGGGTGCGCTAGTATCCATTATGAGCTTATGGTAGAGCAAATGCTGAGAAATTAGAATGGTAGTTTAATTTTATTTATTGTGTTAAGATTTTGGAGTTGAGAATACCTTGTAGTTGAATTTGGTTAGTGATGAAGCTTTATTGGAATATTGAAGTTTGTAATAAAGGTTTAGCCTGAGCATCTAATCTAGGATGATTAGGTGTGGCGTTAACACCTCTTTGAAGGATAACTGTAGGTTCATTATGGTTAATTTGGATTATTAAAATTGGGGGTGTTACAAGTTGGTATCAGACCTAGGTTATAGAGTCCTAGGGTATTAAGAGTTGACTATAGGAGTTTAAGTTATGATTGATTTGGTTTTAGAATCTAAGTGTAGGAACCAAAGTTTGGGGAGTCTTCGGAATTTGGAACTCTTTAAGAGTTCGTGGTGAGATTGTGAGTTTATAATTGTTGTTATTGATTTGTGAATGTTACCTTTGATGGTAAAGTGTGCATCAAGGTAGTGTGAATTATTGTGTTAATGATTGAATTCTTTATAATTATTATGGTGTGTTTTGGAATAACGCTGAGATTTTGTAGCTTTTGCACCTTGAAGGTGTGCATCTCTCTGAGAAAGTAAGTGATGCTTCTTTGGTAATTGAGTGATTTACTTAAGGACTCGAGTTTGATTAGAAGAGGACTTGGATGACTTTAAGTGTTATGAAGTTCGAACGTTGAATTGATTTGTGTAACTGTTTGTGAAACTCAGACTCCTTTGAGTCAATTAAATGAGCTTAGGTAAGTTTCCAATTAGAGAATATAATTGCTAAGTTCATTGAAAACAAACTAACCTGTCTAAGTGATAGTGCAGCAGGTAGTTCAGACACGCAATGCACAATTAAAAGAATAAACATAAAGTAGTAAGGACACATGCAATTGATAACCCAGTTTAGAAACTCAGTTCCTACATCTGAGGGGCTTCACTCTAGACGCCCAACTCTTCATTGAATCAACAAGATGAAATGTACCAACAATTGCAATTGCGTTCACGCGGCTGACTCTAGAAAATCATCATAGCACTATTCTAGAGTTCTGCCTTAAAGAGTTGACAAGAACTTGATCTCCCGATCTTCTTGAATTGAGGCTCCCCCTCAATAGCAGCACACCTTGCTTTCCAGAGTGAATACTTGCTCGTTCATTCTCATAGAGAAATCATTCTATCTTGAATCAAAGGTAATCTTTGTCAAGATCTCACTTAAGCTCTGTCAGAGAATACTCTGTGGATATTTCCTTGCAATTCGCTCAACCCCTTCTGAATAAGAGTTGGCTCTTATTTAAACTCCTTGGGATCTTGAAGCGGTTGTAACTATGTAACCGTCTCTCAACATCTTGCTTGAACGAGTTCAAATACTTGTTCGGAGTGCTGTATTCATAGTCTTCAATGTCTTCAGAACTCCTAAACTACTTACTGCCCTAGTACAGACTTTATCTAAGACTGATACATAGTAACACTGTTGTAATTGAACTATCCTCTGAACTATAAGCATTATAGACATAAAACTTAGTACAACTTGGGAGTTCTTTTCAAAACAATTGTATTTTACATTTTTATTTAACAGTTTGGATAAGAGTAGGAAAGGGAATTGGGACTTGGAAAGGTAAGTGCATTGAATGTTCAAGTTTTGAGGGAAGCGTATGGAACTTGCGGTCTTGAGACTAGAATTGGTAAGCAATAGCTAAAGGGAAGTACCATATTCTGTTGGGTATTATCTTTTGGTTTGAATTCGAGTTCATTGTTTCCTTTTGAGGCTAAGTTCCTTTTTTTTTTTTTTTTGAGAGGCTAAGTTCCTTGTTTCCCATGTATCGGATATCCTCTTGTTGAGAATCTCGTATGTTTTTCAAACTTTGTGTCTGTTTTCCTCTCAAAATAATTTTGTGTAAAGTAACAACTTAATTTCCATGTTTGTAGACTTGATAATCTTGATACTACCCCTGACTAGTATTATTTTTGACATTAAAATTAAAAATGTCCTTCTATTTCCTCGTGAGGTCAAACTCTTTAAAATCAAGCATGATCTCTTTAATGTTTTCCTCTACTTATTCTCATTTCTTTTTGACTTTCTATTCTCAAAATGGATTTAGCTTCGGGGATGAAACTTCTTTTAAGGTGGGTAGAGTGTATACCCTGTAAAATTATTCTAAATAGGCGATATTATTTTACTATAAATACTTTCAAAAATACAATTTATTTTATACTCATAAATATTTTTTTAGCTTAAATGCTATTAAAATAAGTTATTTTGTTTTAGGCTTTGAATAAACTATTTTATGATCAAAAAAATTTCTATCCAAAATCTATTTGAGAGGAGCCTGCTAATATCATTTTTATAACTATCAAACTTTCTAAGCCCAAAAATTTTTTCTTCCAAAGTCCGATGAATTTGCTTGAGCCCAAAGTATTCCTAAGCCCAATTTTTAGCCTATGACCCAATAATGAATATTTAGAATTCTCTAGAACCCCAACCCATTTCTTCACCCATCTATAAAAACACAATTCCTTCTTCATTTCTTCCCCTCTCCTCTCACGTGAAGACCAATATAAAATCCTAAGCCCTAAATTGGTATGTCTTCTTCTTTTTCTCCATTCCTTCTTCTTCATTTCCTCATTCTTCATTTCTTCTCCATTTTAATTGTTTCGTTCTTGTGTTTGTGTATGTATTGAATATGGTATTGTGGTTGTGTGTGGTTTTTGCTTGGGCTTAAGGTGAAGGAGAAACTTGTGGTTAAACCTAAGGATTAGGAGTTTTGCTACAGGATATTAGCAATGGAGGTAAGGATTCATGAATGTCCAAACTATTTTGCCATAAGTTTTATTGTTGAAATTATTTGAAATTATGAGTTATTTTTGCTACTTTAAATCTTTAGAAATTGTGTTAATATGGGGTTATTTTGCTTCTAAAATAGTGCATGTTTATGTTTCAAAGTTTGGAGGTGTTAATGTATTTTTGGAGATGTGTTTTGAGGTGTTTGGTGTTATTTTGGAGTTGAAATTGGTTTCAATCTCGGGTCTAGTATCGAGTCGTTTTGGGGTTTGATAGAGGAGTTTTGGGGTTTTATTTTCATTGTTAACATCCCCTTGATTTTTTAAATAATATATATACTGCTTATAAAATGGGCTAATTGTTTGAAGTGGGAATTGAACATTAAACATTAGGCCTAATACTTAATATCTTGAATTCCTTCCAATTAAACTACTTCAACACATTTGAAATTTGTTTAGTTTAATAAACTATTATATGATTTTTAAAAGAGTTATGTACTAAAGAAATTATTATTATTTTTTTGAATGGTTGGGTATTGGAAATCATATATGTTGGTGTTATGTCTATATATATATATATATATTCTTGAATATTGTTATAGAGTTCGGTGAGAACTCCTACCTGGTGAGCTAGCAGATTGGCTAGTAATTACTGGTTTAGGGTCGTGGAAGGGTTGGTTGGGGTCATTTGAGAGAGGGTGAAAGGATTTTTGGCTTTGGTTGAGGTCTGGAATTCCAAGAGGGTGGTTTAGAGGGTTCGGTGGATTTCAATCCTTTCTCAAATTGCCTTGCAAACCAAATTGCATCTCCTAAACTACCCGGTCTGGCAGTCCTCACAAAGCATCTCAAGTTTTGCTTTAACCTAGCCACATAGTTTTCCATAAAATAACCTTCAGTTAGATAGGGGTGAGCCTGCAAAAACAAGCTCTTAAACTCCTCAAACTTATCTGTGAAAACATCCACTGATCCCCATTGTTTAAATGCAGCAAACTCCTCCATCAGGGACACCCCACTATTTCCAAATCTCTTACAAATGGCTTCAGCAAAATGGTGCCATTGGAACCCCTGTCTAAGCCCACTCACATATCCTTCATGCTATACTCCTACCCGTCCAAATAAGTTCACAAATAATAGGTTCATAATTTCATCCCTAGGGATATGAGAGATCATGAAGAACCTCTCACATATGATGATCCAGTTCTTAGGATGGTCGTAATCAAACGAAGGGAAATCAGCCTTATACCTGGGGTAGAAATCCATCTGTTGATTTCGGTTACCATCCCTTCCTGCTCTCCTCAGAGCCCACTCTCTCTCTGCCACCTCCACTGGATCATCCTCCAGCTCTGGTTCTACTGGGGCCTTGTCAGTTCTCCTACCCGGGGCCATGTCGGAGCCCACTCTCGTCGGAATAGCCCCGTTCACCGAGGATTGCCCCGGCGACCCTTCCATTATAGGCGGAGGTGGTCGATTCAGTCTCAAAACAGCTAGGATTTCGTCCTTGAAGCTCCCCAACTAAGAGGTCAATTGATCCTTGTTGGCTTGGGTTTGTGTTTCTAGAAGGTTCTTGAGTTCCACTATCTGGGCTTCCACATGTGTCATGCGATCCTCCCATGATCACGTGCTCTGATACCACTTCCAATGCACTCAGGCAGCCAACACAGCAGAATATACAGTATAGAGTGTAAGGGAGAATAAGAGAAATTAGAGTAGAGAAGAAGATGTAAGGAAGAAGATAATTTGTATTAATTCTTAGCATAATGAATCAATTGCTCTTACAGCAACCCTATATACTCTCCCGGAACCCAGTTCCCCTTTTCTCTCAACAACCTAACGGCATCAATATAAAAAGGAAAAAGAATTTATATAAACAATAGGAAAATGCAAAACGGCGTCGTTGGACTCGCCTGGTAATTACTTCCCAACCACCTTTTCAGACGACACGTTTCTCATCCTGCCCTTCTTCAAATGCCAGCTACTCCACCTTTCTTCTTTAGCTCTCTAGAATTCAGATTGCCTTTGAGGAATGTTACATAATCGTTCTAGCGGAGACATTGGCATGGGAGGCCGGGATACAGATAGGGATCAAGATCACCACATATGTTCTAGTGTTCCCTTTGCGGGAACCCAGTTCGTTTACGGATTTTATGTGCAATATGGAGGATGTAACAAGATTTTGATTTTGATGCCTGAGACATCATTATTCAACCAAAATTTCTTTACTTTTTCAAAAGCTACCTATTTGTGCTTAATTTCCTTTCTTTTACCTTGTCGCAATATCCATTTGTGTCAAGCGAGCGCTTTCCATCCGAGATATGGTTTCTCCGATTTTGTATCTCCTTTTTCCATAGCTCTTTGAGGGAAGTTTGTCGTCATGAAAGCTCTCTCTAACTCGTTGATTTTGTGCATGAACGAGCAATAGTTGTTGTTTGGTCGTTGAAATGGAGCATTCTAGTTCCCTCCATCTGGATCGTAACAATTCAATCTCTTCAGCGGAAGGGCATGCTTTTCCTAAGGATATGGTCAACATCTTCTTTTACGCTTGTGCACCTGCGGCAACTATTAGGGGCTGAGAAAGAAACCTCTTCTCCTCCGATACTCATGATCCTCTGGTAGTACTGTCAAAGCGGGATGGCCCGCCCCATTAGGTCCGCTCCACCGCGGGTCTAATTTCTGGCCGGTTTTTGGGAGCCAGCCCGCCAGGCCCGCGGGCTAGGGTTCATGTAACCCTAACCCGCCCCACGCGGGTTCGCGGGCCCTATGGTTTTTTTTTTTTATTTTAAATTCCTTGTTGAATTCAAAGTTAAAAACAATAAGTAGATTCTACAAATACTAACATTGCGAATTTGCAATCAAACTTTATAATCTAACAAAAATTAATACTAATTCAAAGTTCAAAAAACAAGTAAAGTCTACAAATAATATTAATTTTTTCGTGTTAAAAATTTAAAAATTATATTTTATAAAATATTATATATATATATATATATATATATATATATATATATAGGATCGCGTTCAAATGCGTACTGGCCGCCCAGGAGAGAAATGCGACGAATCACAGCGCGCCACGTGTCTGGAATGTAGTTGCACCTAACGTTATAACTATGTGCACATCATGTTATAACTAGGTGCACATAGGTGCACCCAGGTGCATAAATGTTAACAAGGTAAATTAATTGCACCTGCAAGTGAAAATAGGTGCACATGTGCAAGTAAAATGTATTACAAGTGCAAGTAAATTATCTGGGAATCCCTTCGATTCATGGCAGATTGAAAAATGAATCATTCTCGGGAATCAATGAAAGAATGCAAAGCAAATTAGCGGGATGGAAATCCAAAGCTTTATCCCTGGCTGGCAGACAAGTGCTGGCACAGTCTGTCCTCTCATCGATCCCTTTTTATACGATGCAGACCACGTTAATTCCAACAGGAGTCATCAACAACATGGAAAAACTAATCAGGAATTTCTTATGGGGCAACCTGGATGGAGTAAGAAGATGTAATCTGGTTAGATGGGACATGGTCACTAGAAATAAAGAGGATGGTGGGTTAGGGATTCAGAAGCTAGCCGAGATGAATATAGCCTTTCTCGCCAAACTAGGATGGCGTATAATGATGAATGAAGACACACTATGGGTTCGACTGTTTAAAGCAAAATATGCAATTCAATCAGCAGATTGCACAATGTGGCGTCCAAGACCTAATATGTCGAGTGCATGGCGTGGGATTCTTAAGGCAGTCCCCACTCTTCAGCAGGGCATCAAAAAATCTGTGAGAAATGGTAGGAGTACACTGTTCTGGAGAGACGTTTGGCTAGGTGACACACCACTCGAAGATATAGCCTTAACCCCAATCCCTCCAGAAGACATTAACAGACTAGTGGCCGACTATTGGGACACAGGGTGGAAATGGGATAGGCTTCAGAATATACTGCCAAGAGAATGCTTAGATAGAATGGCAGCAACGTTAATCTCTAAAGAGGATGGCGAACTAGATGGCACTGGGTAGAAAGGGATTTCGAGTGAATCTTTCTCGGTAAGCTCAGCCTACAACATTGTGTCAAATAGCGGAATAACAGTAGAAACAGCCAAATGGAATAACATTTGGAAGCTTAAAATTCCGAATCGGATTAAGGCATTCATATGGTTAGTCAGACATCAGAAAATACTGACCAATGACAACAGGAGAAGAAGAGGCTTAACTGACGATGATAGGTGTTGGAAATGTCCCTATGCGGTTGAGGATATAGATCATGCACTGCTCAAATGCCCCCTGGCAGTAGAGATATGGAATGTGGTGCTGCCGAGACATCACTTAAGTCATCTAACTCGTCCACTGCTGGAATGGTTAGACAATGGTATATCACTAAAGTCTAATGGAAACACCCTTGGTGATGATAAAAGCTTGTTTGCAATCACGTTATGGTGGATTTGGAAGTGGCGCAACGATGCCATCTTTAATAACAGAACAAGCCCTATATAGACTAGAGTTAACTGGATTATGGCTCAATGGCTCGAGGTGAATAGCTCATTTAATAGAGCGGAAAATCGACTGAAAACAGATCAACAAAGGAACTGGAAGAAACTATGTTGGGTAAAACCTCATGCTGATTTTATGAAAATGAATGTTGATGGCTCGGTCAATTTGACTATTAACAAAGCCAATTGTGGAGGGGTTCTAAGAGATAATAATGGGGAATGGAGAGGAGGCTCTGTGAGCACCATTGGGACCTGCTCACCTCTCCAAGCTGAGGCATGGGCTCTCCTACGAGGAATCCAAGTTGCAGTTCATTTGAGATGTAGAAAGGTCATCTTCGAAAGTGATTCAAAAGAAGTGGTTGAGTTCATGAATAAGAACGCCACAGCCAACTCGACTACTCATAATATCTTGACAGCCTGCAAGAGGGAGCTAAGACAAATTGATACATGGAAGGTAGCCTGGGCAGCACGAGAACAGAACAACACTGCGGACTTATTGGAAAATTTGGCCAGCACATATGACAGTGGGATACACATTCTGCAGGACCCTCCAGATGGCATTAGGAACATACTAGAAGATGAAGCGATAGGTATACCTTGCTGGCGGAATTTGTTTGTAAATAGTTAGAAGAATGTAATGAACATTCTGGGTAACTCCCTTCTAATTGATATAAAAAAAATTATACAATGAGCATCAATACTAAGTGCACCTAATGTTATAACTAGGTGCAACCTATGTTATAACTAGGTGCACCTAGGTTGCACCCAAGTGCATGAATATTAACAAGGTAAATTACTTGCATTTGTAAGTGAAAGTATTTGCGAAAATAGGTGCATGAATATTAATAAGGTAAATTACTTGCACTTGTAAGTGAAAATATGTGCGAAAATAGGTGCACTTGTAAGTGAAACTAGGTGCACCAAAGTTCCAGTTATTTACGAAAATGCCACCGCGTCATTTTTTTAAAATTGTATCTGATTCGTTGATCTGGACACGTGGACGGCTGTGGAGCATTCTCATTTCCTACTTGGGCGAGAGTTCGCACGAGAGTGCAACCTTAGGGACTTGTTGTGTAGCATATATATACTTATTTTAATTTATTTATTTTTTACTTAGGGACTTAGCCCACGGGTTGGCCCACGGCCCGTGTAGCCTGCAAGCCTTAGCGCGTCAAGTCCGTTAGGCCCGCTTTCTACCGGGCCATTTTTCTTGTAGCCCACCGGTGATCGTTTAATTTATTTAATTTGGTCGAAAAATTTAACGGCATGACCAAATGTGATACAAATTGAATAGTCATGCACCTAATTTGAAAATCTTAATAGTCAAGGACAAAAATTGATACGAATTGAATAGTCATGCACGTAATTTGAAAATTTTAATAGTTAAGGACCAAAATTTTAATACATATATTATAGTCGAGGGGCTAAAATGATATTTTCTTTAAATAAATTTAACTACGTACGAATCACATGATGACGTACACCTCATGAGGGAAAATTTGTAGGGAAAATACAGGAGGGGCGTGTAGATTACTCTACAGATGAGTATAATTGTGAGTGTAAAAAGAAGGTGTAAATATCATTCCGCTGAGGATTGGGGCTTTGGCACGTATTGTGTGAATTATTAAATTCTAGTCACTAAAGTGTTGGAATTCACTAGAATCCAAGCAAACTAAGATTAAAGAATGGAAATAAAATAAAAGATGCAAATTAAATGAGGAATAAACTATATGATAAAAGAATGGGTCAGATTAGGAGTATTGCAATCTTGATGCTCTAACAATCTCAAAATTAGAGAGAAACAATTAACCAAGGGATTTATTGGCAATGCACTCAAGAATTCAAGTTAGCTACTTTCGTAATCAATAACAAGAATTAGGCTAAGATTGCCCCACTTTCATGATGCATCAATCATAACCTTAAACACAAAAGCATTATAAGCCTCCAAATTACCCCTATTCTAATAGTAAGAAAAATTTGGTTGAAATTTGTTAGACTGAGTCTTTCACCCAACTTTCGTTGTGAAGAAATCCTCTCCAAAACAAATCAATAAAAGCTGCGCATCAATTATCAATAAGAGGAATTTATAATCCAATTCAAACATAAAAACCCTAGGTTAATTAATTATCCCCTTTATGCAATAATAATAAACTTAGCATCAAGAATAGCAATAGAACCCTAATCCAAACTCAAAAGCTAACTACTCATGCATCATAAAAGTAAACAATGCAAAGCAATAATAAATAACCATTAACATTGCAAGAAATATAAAGGGAAGAGAAAACTTTACTGATAAAGAAGAACAAATCCAACTTCAATCTGTGATTCCAAGCTTGAAATTAAATAATCTAATATAAAACTAATCTAAATTATGCTAGGGAAATATAAAGTGAAGGGGAAAAAATAAACTAAAACCAACTAGTGTTGGAAAACTCCTTAAATTGTAGAGAATATGTAGAATATATAGGAGATAGATGGGCCTTGGGCCCATGAGGCAACTTCCAATTCTTTTCCAATTCTTATTCTTGTTTCCTTTCCTTCCTTAGGTAATTTCCTTTTCTTCCAAAACTTGTCCAAAATGTTCCAAAATTCTTCCTTTACTGCATATTGTTGATAATTCAACCCTTGGGACAATATAACACATAAACAATTCTCAATTTCACTAGGATAAAGAAAATAAGCATCAAAACAACTAAAATAAGGGGTGAATTATTGTACAAAATAGTAGATATCATTGATGATGTATAGAATAGTAGTAAAATAGTAGATTATGCAATAAAATAGTACAAAATACTGCAATAAAATAGTAGACTTGGCTTAAGATGAACTCCCATAGACATGCCCTTCATACTCACATAGATCACTCTAAAACTGCATGCTAAGATCAAATAGGACTTTATTTGGCTTATAATGGGGCTAAGGGTGAGTGGCTAAACAAAGAAAGGGTATGGAAAAATGCACAAAAGAGAGAGAATTTCACACATATTCACAATTAAACTTAGAGGAGACATGGAAAATATGAATTAAGAGAGCAAAGTATAATTGGAAACACAAGAGTATTCTACACTAGTGGGGGTGAAGACAATTATTCCAGCAACCTAACTTGTACTTTTATTCATCCTTCCTTTTCTTTCTTTTCTCAACCACAATTCTTTTCTCTTTTTTTTTTCTTTTCAATTTATCAACATTTTCTTTCCTTCAATTCAAACTAACCAAACAATTCCTTCACCACACCCCCACACTAGAACAAAGATAACAGGAATAACTCTATCAAAAGTAAGCTCAAAAAGGTAAGTCTCCTGTAAATTAAAGAACAAATGCTACATTCTCTCTAAGGGTGAATGGAAAATATATGGCTAAGGGCTAAGGGTTAAATGATAGGGCTAAACAAGAAAAACAATACGAAAAACGAGGTTAAGTGCTTTGCAGTTATTAAACAAAAACAAGGCTCAAAAGGGGACAACTAGGGAAAAAAATTGTAAAAAGGGTAGGTTTAAAGGCTTGGGCTAACAACAATGGCCTAAATCACTTCAAAGCATGCAAATTCTAGACTTCACTATGAGAGCACTGAGACAAGCTGTGACAGAACAGGTATCACCGGAATCCTACATAAGCCTTCACTAGCAATGCATTAACACACAGGGGAAACATTTAGGTTGGAGGTTAACCCAATTATTGGCAAGAGACCGAATTAAACACAAGCTCAACCTTGAATGATCCCTGAAAAGTTAGGCTGCACAAGTACCACCAAAACAAACCACAAACCAGCAGAAAAGAAAGTGGTCACAGCCACAACACAAGGAAAGCACATTACCTTCAGCTGCAAATTGAGTCCTTCAAGCAAACTTCATCCAAATTTCATCAGAAATAGTACCCCCCACACTTAATCTGGACATCGTCCCTGATGGACAACCAAGGCCCCACGAATAAAAGCAATAAAGAGATTCGAACTAGAAAACAGGAAAACAAACAGGAAACTGAAATTTTTTTTTACTCTTTTTTTTACGGTCCGCCATCACGGCTTGGGTCACGGCCGGGATGTGGCCCGTGACCCAGAGCCCTCAAAACTGCTCTCAGTACTGGAATTTCTGGTGGAACCTCCCGGGCAAGGTCACGGTCGGGAGGGTGGCCGTGACCCAGAGCCCTCGTTTGGCCCCTCGGTACTGGAATTTCTGGACCACCCTCACGGCCTGGGTCACGGCCGGGATGTGGCCCGTGACCCAGAGTTCTCTTTTAGCCTGTACGTACTGGAATTCCTAGGCGGATGTCACGGCCTGGGTCACGGCCGGGATGTGGCCCGTGATCCAGGGCTCTTTTTTGCTCTGTTTTGATGGAAAACGACGCCAAAACATCATGGCCGGGGTCACGGCCATGATCTTGGCCGTGATCTAGGCTTCTCTTTGCGCACTTCTGTTCTTTTCGCGCCCAAGTTCGGTTTCACCTGCAAGTTAGTCCAAAATATGTCCTAAAACACTTCTAAACTGTTCCAAGGCCTAACTTCTTCAATTCTAACTATTCCCCACTGTTTCAAAAGTAAAACAGTGCACACTTCTCACCAAAATAACCCAAGAAACACCCCATAAGCAAGGAAAACTCCTAACTCTACTCCGAACTAAAAATAAAAAAGAAAAATGCAGAAAAATAAAGTGCGAAAAGTAAAGGATAACATGGGGTGCCTCCCATGAAGCGCTGAGTTTACTGTCGTCAGCTCGACTCAACCTCATGGATATCAGGTGGGATTTCGATCCGGTGGCTTTTTGAACTTAGCCATCTCCCTCATCCATCTTTTGTAGAAACCATCAAGACCAAAGAACTTTTTCTTTCGTTTCAGCACACTTGACTTCTCAGGGGGTTCAGGATCAATAGGAGAAAATCAACATACGAGGGCTGGTGCTTCGCCATTTTGAATATGTCAAACCTGATCTTGTTCTCAGCCACCTCCATCACGAGTTTTCCTCTCCTCATATCAATAAGTGCACCAGCAGTAGCTAGAAAAGGTCTACGAAGTATAATAGGAACCTTGGCATCCTCCTCTATATCTAGAACAACGAAATCCCCCGGTATAAAGTACTGATCAATCATGACCGGGACATCCTCAAGAACTCCCACCGGACGCTTAATGGAGCGATCCGCCATCTGTAGGGTCATGGAGGTGGGTTTTGGTGTGCCTAGGTTGAGCCTCTTACATAAAGAACAGGGCCGGCGCACAGGGCCCCGAAAAATTGGGGGCCCCATATTAAAAAAAAAATTAGTATATATATATATGATCAACGCACGGCAAGCCTAAATTCGAAATTGTTGATCAGCGAATTCACCGCAAGCCTAAATTCGAAATTCGGACCCATTCTTTATTACCCTAACCGACGCAACCCTCCTCAACGCAGGGCAACTCCGTCGACAAGCCGCAAGCCTACAATTATTCCTACAGGCAAATAAGTGATCAAATTAGCGGCAAGCCTACAATTATTCCTACAGTCGAATAAGTGATCAAATTGGCGAATTGCACTGCTACATCTACTAATCTACACTACAGGTTCTAATTAAACTTTCATAATTATTCGTTTATCCTTATTAATTATTATGTGATTTATGTCATTCTGTGTTAGTGTGTTTGAAGTTTGATTAACATAAAAAATTGTACTTGATATCAATTTTTGGTTGATTATTTGATTTTAATCAAGAATTAAATTCTTGATTAATTATTTGTTAATAGAGTTTCTAAATAATTTTTTTTTCTTTAGGGTTTTATAAATACGTCTTTTAGAAAATATTCATCTGGGTTTGAGAAGCGTAAAAAGAAAAAAAGAATTGAGCAACTAACTCAATCTCAGAAGGGAGCTCTTGAAAATTTTATTACAAAACAAAAACTCAAATAGATGAGCAAAAAGATGATGCCAAGGAAAAATTGTTAGATGCTAATCTTCATATAGAAGATCAAGATGATTGTGAGATTGGAAAAACTTTAAATGATAGTGTGCACAACGATGATATGTATCATTGTGACAATGAAAATAATAAGAATGTTGATAGTTGTTTAGATGATGTTGGTCGCAGTGATAAACCAAATAATTCCCTTTTATTTGACATATATGATCCAAGAAATTGGGATGTCCTTGATTCTAAATTAATAGATATTCTTGTGAAAGATGGTCTTAAAAGAGATTTATCAATAAATAAAGGTCCCAAAGATAAATTCTCTAGAAGATTTTCATCAGCATTTTACACAAGATATTTGCGAAATGGAGAGAAATGCGATCGAGATTGGCTTGTATATTCAAAAGAACTTGACAAGGTCTTTTGTTTTTGTTGCAAGATTTTTAAAAAAAGTATAGGAAAAGGTGTTTTGGTCAATGAAGGTTTTAGGGACTGGACACATCATGGTGTTAGACTTAAAGAGCATGAAACAAGTGTAGATCATATGACTAATATGACAACTTGGATAGAGTTGCGTCTTAGATTACAAACAAATGAGACAATTGATAAAGTGGCTCAAGAACAACTTTTGAAAGAAAAAGAATATTGGAGGAAAGTACTTTTTAGGATTATTGCAGCTATGAAGTATCTTTCTAAAAATAACTTGGCATTTCGTGGAACAAGTGAGAAGTTGTATGAGAATAACAATGGAAATTTTTTGGGTCTAATTGAAATGTTGGTTGAGTTTGATCCTATCATTCAAGAGCATGTTTTACGTGCTAGAAATCATGATATTCATCATCATTATCTTGGTCATAGGATTCAAAATGAATTGATACTTATGCTTGCTACTGCAGTTAAAATAAAGGTCATCAAAAAAATCAAAGAAGCAAAATATTTTTCAGTGATATTAGATTGTACTCCTGATGTTAGTCACCAAGAACAAATGTCTTTGATTTTAAGATGTGTGGATATATCAACATATCCAATTAAAATAGAAGAGTTTTTCTTGGAATTCTTGGTTGTGAATAACACTACTGGCCAAGGTATTTTTGAAGTATTACAAAATGTGTTGATATCACTTGATCTTGATATAGATAATGTAAGGGAGCAAGGTTATGACAATGGGTCAAATATGAGAGGGAGACATCAAGGTGTACAAAAAAGACTCTTGGATATAAATCGTAGAGCATTTTATACTCCTTGTGGTAGTCATAGTCTTAACTTGACTTTGTGTGATGTTGCAAATAGTTGTAGCAAAGCAAGGGATTTCTTTGGAGTAGTGCAACGTATTTACACAATATTTGCTAATTCCACAAAGAGGTGGCATATCTTGAAAAGTAATGTAACAAATCTAACTCTTAAGCCATTGTCATCTACTTGATGGGAAAGTCGTGTGGAAAGTGTTAAAGCAATTAGATATCAAGTCAGTGATATTCGAGAAGCCCTACTTCAAGTGGTAGATACAGACAGTGATTCTAAAATTCAAAGTGAAGCGAGATCTTTAGCTACAAATGAGCTTGGTAACTTTGAATTTTTGGTAGCCACAATCATTTGGTTTGAAATCTTATATGCAGTTAATTTAGTTAGCAAGCAATTACAAACAAAGGATATGCTTCTTGATGTTGCTATTAATCAATTACAAACAAAGGATATGCTTCTTGATGTTGCTATTAATCAAATTAAAGGGTTAGTTTCTTTCTTCAAGAATTATAGAGAAAATGGTTTTTCTAGTGCCATGGATATTGCAAAGGAAATTGCCACTGAATTAGAAATTGAGCCAGTGTTTCCTCAAAAGCGAAAAATTCGTAGAAAAAGACAATTTGATGAGAGTGCTGATGACACTTCATTATCACCAGAAGAATCTTTTAGGGTTCATTACTTTTTATACATTGTAGATCAAGCTATAATTTCATTGACCCAGAGGTTTGAGCAATATGAAGTATATGAAGGAACTTTTGGTTTTTTGTTTAGTTCTCACAAGTTACAAGCAATGACTGATATGGATTTGAAATCTTGTTGCATTTGTTTAGAAGCAGCTCTTAAGAGCGATGAACAAGGTGATATTGATGGAAATGAATTGTATATTGAGTTAAAATTGCTTAAAGGGATTTTATCGAAGGAAAATATAGGAGCAGTGAGTATATTGAATTCATTGAAACAGATGAGTTGTTTTCCAAATGCTACTATTGCATATCGAATATTATTGACAATCCCAATTACTGTTGCCTCTGCAAAAAGGAGTTTTTCAAAGTTAAAATTGTTGAAATCTTACTTACGATCAAGTATGTTGCAAGAGAGACTCAATGGATTAGCTTTAATCTCTATTGAAAATGAGATTTTGGAAGAAGTTGATATCAAATGTTTGGTGGATGATTTTGCGTCTAAATGTGCTCGTCGTATGTCACTTTTTAAATGAAATTTTAGATGTATTTTTTATATATAATATTTATATTTGAAATTTTGGACACAACTTTTTGAACAACTATTATTTATATATAGAAAATACTTGAAAAAAGGGGACCCAAATTAATATATTGTACATGACCCCCATTTTTATTGGGACGGCCCTGATAAAGAATATGGCATAAGACTAACACTGGCACCCAGATCACATAGAGCACCCCCAACTACAAATCCACCAATGATGCAAGGGATGGCAAAACTACCTGGATCTTTCAGCTTAGGAGGTAGTTTATGTTGAAGAACTGCATAGGTCAAGGCTCCTTCGCTCAGATCCACCACCGCACTCTTCTCTGACTTTTTCTTATTGCCTAAAATATTCTTCAGAAACTTCTTGTACAATGGAATCTGAGTTACTGCCTCAACAAAAGGCATGTAGATCTCCAGCTTATCTATCATCTTATGGAACTTGCTCTCTCTATCGGACTCCTTTGATCTCCACAACCTCTGTGGATATGGTAACAGGTTGCAAGGTATAACCGAGTCACCTGCCTTCTTGTTCCTCTCAGGCTTCTTGCTAGGAACACTCTCATCTGGCACATGGGCTTTTCCTTTAGCACTATCTTTCTGAATCACAGGCTCCTCCTCACTATCATCAAGAACATCCTCAACCTGAACGCCCTCATCCTTCTTATCAGCTTTCTTAGGCACTCGATCATTCGAAGGAAAAGGGGGATCCTTCAAAGCTAATCCGCTTCTAGTGGTGACTACATTCACTTGGTGCCTTGGATTCTCTATGCTTGCTGGCAGTCTACCATTCGAAAATGAGGCTTGATTAGACAACTGATTACTACCTCCTTGCTATTGAGCCGTGAGGCTCTCTATCAATGCTTGTTGAGACTCTACGGTTACCTGTAACTTGCTCATCTGAGCCATCATGGTGTTCATGAGATTCTGCATATCAAGATCCTGAGATGGTCTAGAGAATACTTGACCCTGATTGTTCCCGAAATTCTGATTCCTTTGCTGGAACTGCCCTTGATTTGGATTCTGACTATTCTGCCCAAAATTCTGATTGTTTCTCCACTGAGTTCCTTGGTTTCCACCCCTATTCCCTTGATTACCTTGAAATCCTGGTGGATTGTTCCTCACTTGATTTCCCTGATTGTTCCAAGAGGGAACAAACTGATTTCTTCCTTGCTGTTGATAGTTCCCATAACCTTGCCCCTGGCCATGTGGTCTAGAATAACTAATGAGATCAACTTGCCCCACATTAGGCTGAGGGGTTTGGCTACCGGAGTCTAACAGATAACATGTATGAGATGCATGATTTCCACCACAAATTTCACAACAGGCTACAAGAGGTACCTGTGGCACTGAATAAGGATTAGGAACATAAGGCTGTGGAACCAGTGGGGGCTGAGCAACAGCCTGGACACTCTGAGTAGGAGCCTGTACTATCTACTTTAGCATGTGCTGTATAGAGTCCAGCTGAGCCTGCATTGCCATCTTTTCTTCAACTTCGAACATCCCAGCTGGCTTCTCTCTCTTGGGTATATCATCCCCCTTAGTGTACCAGTAAGTGTTGTTAGAGGTGATCCTCTCAATCAACTGCTCTCCAGCTGCCGGTCCCATATCAATGAAAATACCCCCAAAGGATGAGGTATCTAAAATAATCTTTTACCGGTTAGTCAATCCCTCATAGAACGATGAAATAAAGTCACCTGAGGTCATCAAATTCTTTGGGCACTTCCTCCTCAACTCCTTAAATCTCTTCCAAGCCTCAGGAAGATCTTCATTGCCAAACTGCTGAAAATTCTGAATCTGTTTCTTTAACTTGGCAGCCTTGGAAGGAGGACAGTACTCCTGCATGAAAGCTTTGTGAAGCTGTTCCCAGGTAATGAAATGGTTGGCTGGAAAGGAATTCAACCAACTCTGTGCTTGATCTCTCAGGGAAAAGGGGAACAGCCTCAGCTTGATGGCTTCACTAGGAACACCATTCATCTTGATGGTCTGGCAGATTCGGTCAAAGTTCACAATATGGGTTTTCAGGTCCTCAACCCGAGATCCTCCAAACTGATTATTCTAGACCATCTGAATGAGAGTAGTCTTCAACTCAAAATTGTTTGCCTCAATTCCTGGATACACAATGCAATCTTCTTCCGTAAACTCTTGAGCTAAATGGGCTGCTATGGGATTTGCTTGTGGAACCTCCTGGGCAAACTGCTGAAACAGATTGGGATTCATCTGATGGAGAAGATTTTGCATCCCAGCCCCATAGCCTGGCTGCTGGTACACAGGCTGCTGCTGCATGAAAGGAACTCCCAATCCTCCCCCAACATAGACATTTGGGTTTGGATCGACCCTGAAGTTCTGTGCCTGATTCTGAACATTTGGCACTGGAGGATCAGCACGAACTCCAGGGTTTTCCCCAACTACCTCTCTCTGCCTCGGGTGCTGCTGTGTGTTGACACCAGTATGGGCTGGCTGCCCAGTATTGCTACTGTCTCCGGTTTCCATGTCTACTTCGAAGTCTTGGAACTCTCGAAGCCAATCACGTAACACCTTCTTTTCCTTCCTTAATTTTCTCTTAAGATTTGGATCGTAGGGACAAAGATTCATGCTCCCTTTCGATCTAGTGTGCATAAAAGGAGGGTATTCTATTATCAAACACAACCACAGACACACTTGGAAGAAACTGGTTATGGGTTAGTGCAAGTAAAGATTTTTTTTTTGTGTTTTTGAATAAAAAAAAAAACTTGGTCTCCTAAAATTCACTAACTCTAATGCTAGTAGGAAAATAACCACACAATTAAAACCAAATTAACCAATCCCCGGCAACGGCGCCAAAATGTGATGATGTATAGATGGGAGTGTAAAAGTGGGTGTGTTATGTCGTTCCGCTGAGGATTGGGGTTATGGCACGTAATTGTATGAATTAAAAGTACTAGGCACTAGAGTACGTGAATCAACTAGAATCCAAGCAACTAAAACTGAATGATGTAAATTAAAAGAAAGCAATTGATTAAGGAGTAAACTGAATGATAAGAGAATGGGTCAGATTAGGGGGATTGTAACCTTGATGTTCTAACAAACTCAGAATTAGGGAAAGAATAATTAACCTAGGGATTTACGGGCAATGCACAAAAGAATTCAATTCAGCTACTTCCGTAATCAATAAACAGAATTAGGCTACAATTGCCCCACTGTCGTGATGCATCAATCATAACCTTAAGCACCTAAGCATTGTAAGCCCCCAAAATTACCCCTATTCTCACAGTAGGAAAATTAGGTTGAAATTGGTAAGGCTCGAGGTCTCCATCCAACTTTCGTTGTAATGAATCCCTCTCCTAAACTAGCAATTAATTGTGGCCATCAATCAATAACAAGTAGAAAGAAATCCCCAAATCAACATAAACCCTAGGTAAAATATTCAATCCCTTTATGCAATAATCATAAATTGAACATCAAGATTAACAATGGACCCCTAATCCAAACCCATAAGCGAATTACTCACGCATGATTGAAGTAAACAAAACAAAGCAATAATAAATAACCACAAACATTGCAAGAAATCTGAGAAGAAAGTAAATAAAGGAATAAGAGAACTTATCTGATAAAGAACAAATCCAACTTCAATACGAGATTCCAAGCTTGAAATTAAATAATCTAATGTGAAACTAATCTAAACTATGCTAGGGGAAATATAAAGAGAAAGGGGAAAATAATCTAACTAACTAGGGTTCAGAACTCTGTAAGGGAACCTCCTTCAATTGTAGAGAATAGGTGGAATATATAGGAGATAGATGGGCCTTGGCCCATTAGGCAACTTCCAATTCTTTTCCAATTTGTATTCTTGTTTCCTTTCTTCCTTGTGATTTCCTTTTCTTCCAGAACTTATCCAAAACGTTCCAAAATTCTTCCTTTGTTGTTTCTTGTAGATAATTCAACACTTGGACAATATAACACACAAACAATTCCCAATTTCACTAGGATCAGGAAAATACAACTAAAATAAGAGGTGAATTATTGTACAAAATAGTAGATATCAATCATCTACTTTTATTCGATGTGTGTTTGAATTTTTCCATCTATATAGATGTAACACCCCAATTTCTGCTCCGACAACTATTACAATATGCGTAATATAACGCTGCGGAAGCTTACATCTTACAGCAGTAAACCGGGTGCTACCGCCACACCTAGAGTGAATTCTATCACCTCTTTGACAAACTCCACTCTAAGTGCACAGGCTAAACTTACAACATTAATAACAATCCCTGTCTACATCAAAGAGTAGACCTCAACCTGTACTTCCCTTCTATTCCGAGCTCATCGGCTACAGGGGCCCACACTAATCTGCAACTGATAAGAAACACATTGAAGTGCAGTTAGCGCGACGGCTAAGTAAGGAAATCCGATGTCACTCAAAAGTAGACAAAGGTTTGAAAACATAATCATTTGGAAAATAGTATATCGTTCAGTGAATCAAAATCCACTCGTCTCGTAAGACAAAATCATTTCTTTCTCAAAGACGTTACAGAGTAACTCTTTACTCATTTTTAAAACTTCCTTAGTTTCATATAGTAAGAGTGAGGCCTACAACCTCGGGCCATGGCACTCCAGCCCTCCCGTAGGTTCCTCCCTTATCCCAACCCCGGGCCGTGGCACTCAAGCCTTCCCGTGGGCACCTCTCCTTATTCCAACATGACGACATAACGGCGAATAGACTTCGCTCTAACAATATAACGACCACTGGGCAAGGGCACTTAAAGCCACCCGTGGGTCAATCAAGGTCCTCCTCAACTTACTTTAGAAACTACGGTTTTGAAAACATGATTCTTCCTTCAATTTTTCTTACTCAAATCATTTCTTTTGGACATATTTCACCAATGAGTCCAATATTTGAAATCGGCTACCTCTTTAGCCCCTGAAGGATTTTCAAACATCATTTTCTCAAACAATAAGGTTTTGACAACCTTTATATCAAAATAGCATACGTTTTTCAACGTAAGTTTTCATAAACATTTTTGGATACACTTCATATGTCCATCTCACACTTAAAATCAACCAACATCCTTAACTATCGTCCTCAACAACTTCCACTATGATCAACACCATTAGATCATAACTTGAGGATATCGTACATCCAAATATATATAAATTCTAATAGGNTCAACACTTGGGTTAGAACGACTTACGACCTTAAACTGACTCGAACCCTAAGCTGACTCGAATCATAGGCTCTTATACTAACTTACGACAGAGCCCAACTCATTCTATTGCCCAAAATAAGGACCTCAAAACCATGCTCTGATACCACTTTGTAACACCCCAATTTCTGCTCCGACAACTATTACAATATGTTGTAACACCCCGGCCCGGCTATACCGTACATCCGGAGTAGTTACCGCCACACCTAGACCGAACCCAATCAAATCCAGATAGAGTTCACCCTAGGTGCACAGGCTAAAAAAAAAAAAGAAACTGTTTCACACACTCTCAACTTGACATAATCTTTATATGTATATATGTATATTGCAGCGGAAAGAAGAGAAGGTAGCTAAGGTAACTACGAGTATATATACAAAGATTGACCCTTCAGGTCCGAAACATGAAAGTTCAAGTGGTTCATAACTTGCTAGCCAAACTAAGGCTACAAAAGGTATGCACACAAAAAGGAGTATACTTCGGAGAGGGATGAGCCGGAGGATCAGGAGAGTAGCCAGGAACGTAGGGGTCTTCGCCTATCAAGAACCCCGTGTAATCCTCATCACACTAAATAACATCTGTTAACAGAAACACATTGAAGTGCAATTAGCACGACGGCTAAGTAAGGATATCCATGGGTTATCCAAAACTAAATAAAGGTTTTGTAAAACTTGATTACATCAAAACCCTATCCTTACTCATCGGCCGAGGTTCTACCTGCAACCTTTACGAATAGCAATTTATACACATAATAGGCAACAATTTCAATATCATCTTAATCATTTTCCCTCTAGACGAGGTCATATAATAGTCATTTGCCTACTCAGATCATATAATGCTAAACATTTAAGCATATAAGCAGAAAAAGGGAAAACACAAATCCCATATTTGTTCTCAAACATATTCTTTGAAAAATCTTTCCTCAAAGGACATTCTCCTCACTTTTCACCATCTCCTTTCCGTAGCTACAGCGTAACTACATTTTCATACAAAATTTCCACTTAGTTTCTTTATAGAAAGCGTGAGGCCTTTGGAGTATTCACTTAACTCCTTCCCTGACCACTTGGATCATCGAACTCGGGTTCAGTGGTCATCACCCGGTCTAACACTGATCCCCTGGACGTAAGGTTCGTTAAAATGATCCCTAGCTGGCCCTACTAGGTCCATAAAAACGACACCTACCCGGACTTCTCAGAGTAACTATACTTTAAGTGTGCACACCCCCGCAGGAATACCTCATCCAAACGAGTTATATAGTACCCGGCGAATAGACTTCGCACCTTCAGTATGAATGATCATACTACATACAACAACCTTGGGCAAGGGCACTTTAAGCCACCCGAAGGCTAATCAAGGTCCTCCTCAACTTTACTAGAAACCAAGGGTTTGAAAACCATTTTCCTTCCTTTCTCATCCTCCTTGAGTCAAAATCACTTTTTTTNTTCACTTGAAATTTTTATGGTAGAATCCCAACTTATAGTACTTGATGTCCATAAAAAGTTTTGGTCATTTTGGTCCGCGAATAAACACAGAAAATTCCATCTTTGCCCTTGGCAGTGTGCTGTCCGGAAATTTTGTCTCTCTCTGGACCAGTTTTGGGAAAAATTCCGAAAACCATACTTCCACTACTCCAATCATTATGAAATTTTATATGCAGGTTCTAGACCTATAGAACTACATATCTGAAGAAAATGGTATCAAAATACCTTACCAATTTTTCCCAATAAATCTCGGAAGTTACTGCCAGAGACTACCCTGATTTTTCTCCAATATTTCCACAAGTATAAGCTCATATGGACATAAATATAACATATACATGCATATCCAAGTTATGAACATGTATACAAAAATATTCTAAAGCTCCAAAAACACCATATTTCCAACAAAGAATCAATTATCCAAATTCAAGTGACTAATTCCAACTTAAGGGAATTCCTTACCT
>NC_044916.1:19042315-19046792 GCF_003576645.1 Ipomoea triloba | reverse complement strand
ATCACACCTCTCTCTCTCTCTTTTTGGCATTTGGGGAAGAAAAGGGAAAAAAAATTCCTTTTATATTTAATCCCAACTTATGGGATAAGCTTTAGGAAAAAAAATAATAAAATATCTCCACAACATATCAGTTGTGGTCCAAACAGATAAAGTTTCGGTGGAAAATAATCCAGAAAGAATAATTTCCGAAACCACAAATTTATTCCAGTCAAAAGCTCCAAAATGGGCTAGGTTCGGTACACTGCGGAAATTTCGCGGTGTACGATCAGAAATAAATTTCGACCCTTATAGCTCATCCAATTTCAACTTAACTAAGCAGGAAGTTCATACTTAGTCATAACATGCCTAATCATCAATTTCTAAGGAAATCCGAGCTGAAAATTCGTCCTCGAAAATTTTACGGTTCGTGACCGGCACGAACGATCGCAGCTTAATGACAACTATACCTCCGTATAAAAATTCCATTGACATATCGGGAGATCATCTTATGAATGTCATAGCCTAAAGATATATTTTCCGACCCTTAGACTTATCGGAAAGACGAGGGGTTACAATAGAACTATTATTACATATTTTTTAGCTAAACATATATATATGCTCCACTATCTTTGAATATTTTTTTTGTATTATCATCTTATTGGGTTTATATTCTACATATGATTCTATATAAATTGCTACCATTTATTAGTCCAAATTAAACTATCTTCTTCACTACTTTCATTATTACTAAGTTTATTAATATTTTCTTCGGTTCTGTTTCACTAATATAAAATATTTCATATTCGTACCATTGATCATTTTCTCCTTGTATTTGTTTTAAATTCATTATAAATTCAGTAGTATTAATATATTTTTTTTAATCTCTTTTTGTTTTAGTTTAGGGCATTTCTTAGCATATTGAATTCTTTTTAATCTTGATGATAAGACTGATATCTTTTCATCTTTATCTTATTTGTTTCCTTTTGCCATTTTTGTCAAAAAGCTAGTAATTCTTGTTGGCTACATTCGATAATAATATAATTAGCCACTAATATTTGACTGAATTTGATTTCATCTCTTTGAATCTTTTCTAGTAGTAGTTGATAATATTAAGCTTTCACCAGTAGTAATTCGGATGTTAATGCAAATCCACATCCTTATCTAATGTGGGACAAAACGCTACTCAAAAGCCTTCCACACTGTACTCCATATTTTCCAATTCAAATAAATACACTTTGAGAATTAATTTCTCATTCACCTACTATCCATTTTGAGAATATAATATACCAAATTCATCCTATCACTTAAGAAAATCTAAATCTGCTTTGGCCCAACCTAAAGCCGGAGTGGACCCCCACTAAAAAACTTATACCACAAAATGACCATTTTAAATGTCAAATTTAGCTAATTTTTCCAACAAAAAGTAATAAAGTCCAATAATCTCATCTGAATGTTATGATTGGTAAATAACTTTTGTTAGGTTTATTGGTTGAGAGTGAAGTTGAGGAAGATGGAGGCATAGTTCTCAAAATGGATGAATGTGAAGCTTTAGAATTTATGGTGATAAATTTGTGCTTAAGAGAGTTTTTCAGTGGCGATCATGTGAAGAAATATGTTGAAAGTAAAGCAAATAGAGAGAACGGGGCCATCCTTCGCAAATCTTTCATTGAATTTTTATTGAAGTTAATGTCGAGTTAGAAACATTTAACAAAGCGCTTCTTAGGAGTCAACCCAAGTTCTCTTTTGATTATTTTCATTTTTCATGTCTATTTTGTGTTATTTTCTTTGTTTTAGTAATGTTAGGTTGGTGTATTGTGGAGGACACCCTTTATTAACCCCCCTCCCAGAAAAAAAGAAAAGAAAGTTACACATTTACACGCCTACGACATAGCCATATATGTTGAGGGGGTCTTATAGAGAGACACTCTACTATTTTGGCTATATATCTCAATTAGTGTCAGTCTCAGACAATTCAATACTCTATGAAAAGTTAATGAGAATGATCTACAACTTTCATGTTATTTTTTTGAAAACACAACTTTCATGTTTTAACTTTTAAGTTTCTTGTGATTCAGACTATATCAAGGTCCAAATCTAGCGTAAAATTGCTACTTATACAAAATCTATTTTTTTTTCCTACTCTTGCCAATCTTTGAAGGTTTTGAGGTGGATATAGGTGTACCACACATGCTTTCAAGCTTCATACCAGTTATAACTTATTCTAAGGAAGTGTACTGTCATTAACCCTTCTCTTTCACTCTTTATGTTTTATTTGATTTTTGTATGTTATGGACAATGTACATAGTTCTTTTAAGTATGTGGTGAAGGTTATTTATTTTAAGGTTTATATATTAGCAATGTTGTAAAAATAGCACTTAGGTGCCAGTCGACCGCCTAGAATATCACCGTAGTGTTATAAGTGACTGGCAGCTTAGGTGGCCTAGGTGCCGACTAGGTCGCCTGAGCGACTGATTAGCTATAGTTCTGTTTATTTTTAATTGGGTTATTTTGCTCAAACGACATCATTTTCAGCGAAATAACCCAAAATCGTTCAAAACAACGTCGTTTGGAGTTTGGACTTGATTATTTTATTCTATGATTCTATGAATTGATTTGGAAGTTTGGAACTAAGTTGATACTTTGTGAGTTGTGACTTTGTGGAATTGTGTTTTGATTGATTCATCAAATCTTTATACAATTTACAACTTCAGATGTTTTTAGGTTAATATCTAATATTTTAGTATGGGAAAATGTACAAATAGGCCATCGAACTATTTAGAAAATAGCAATTAAGCCATTGAACTTGAAAAGCTCCAAATTTTCCAAATTAGACCACGAACTCGGAAAAAAAGTTGCAATTAACATTTTTAGTAGATTACTACCCAGTTTCTGCTGACATAGATTGCCACGTGTTACATGTTTTGAGAAAATGTATAAATAGGCCATCAAACTATTTAGAAAATAACAATTAAGCCACTGAACTCGAAAAAAGCTCTAAATTAATTCATTCACAAACTTGGAAAAAGATAATTAAATTTTTGTGAAATTTGTGTACATTATTATTAAAAAAAATATAATTTTTTAAATTTCTCTATATCATTCAAATATGATAATTAAAATTTACCACTTTAGGACTCGTGAAATATAATTTGAATTAATTTTAAATTTTTTAATTTATTAATATTTTAATATTGAAAATGTATTTACGCTAATTGCTATGATAAGTCTTAACTCTTGCGTAATAATCTTATGTTATGTATATAATGCTTTTTATGGATGGATGGAAAAGTATTGCACTTTAGGGAACTGAAAAAGTCATTATTATGTAAAATGTTTACACAAGAGTTATTACGCTATTTGATATCCTAGCAAAGAAATAGGATTAGTTCAATATTACGTAATAAGACGGTGTTACGCAAGAGTTAAGACTTTTTCTAGCAATGCGCAAAAATTCGTATCTAATATTAAAATATTGGTAAATTTTAAAAAATTAAAATGAATTCAAATTATGAAGGGAATTTGAAAAAAAAAATTATGAAATGACCAATATGTTCTTTAATAATTTAGAAATTCAAAATAAATTGTTAATATTAACAAAATCTATAAATAATGAATTGAAATTGTCACTTCCAACATAATTAAAGGGAAACATTATATTTGTATAAAATAATAATGAATTAATGGAAAGAGTCCACAATTTAAGTTTGACTAATGCACTAAAATCGTTTCCCTTTTTTCGTTATTAAAGTTATTTTTCAATAATTTCGATTATTAACTTGAAAATTGATTAAATTTGATATCTAACTTTTGAAAAAGGTCACTTTCACTCCTTTGATAAAAGTATTTAATTGATATTTAAATTGATGACTAAAAATGAAAAAATACAATAAATGAGAAACTAAAACTAAAATTAAATCTATATATAAATATAACGGTATACATGTGCCTGCCAACGCAAAGATATTCTCATTCTCCTTCTACTTAACGGGTTACTAAAGCACCATGAATTGCATTTTATTATCCTTTCCTACCATAATATAATATAATAGCGTGGAATAAGAGTTTTGTCTTTTGTGGAAAAAGATATCCCATTCCATCTAACATGGATCCCTGCTAAGAATTATGACAAACATAGCAATACGTTTTCAACTATGAAAAAGATTCCTCAAATATTGTAAATGTAAAAATTGGAAATATTAAAATAGTTATTGTCCACATCAAACTCTTTTCGATGTGAATTATATAATGCTGATTCGTTATCGTTGTTGTTATCTTCGATCATCACCCACTTTATCAATTAGCAGCATTAGGTTAACTACGTTTGCATTATGATAGCCTGATAGGTATATGTTTGCAGTATATATTTCTCAATGCCGGCAAACATTATAAAATTTACTTTGTAAGATATAATAATTTAATAATGACTATTTTTATGTTTTACGTACATCTCCCATTAAATATATATATATATATATATATATATATATATATATATATA